>NC_041385.1:587700475-587780712 GCF_002162155.2 Triticum dicoccoides
GATTTCGGGGTCACAGCTAAGCCTTCGAGTGGGAGGATCGCTCTCTACTCGGAATGGTTTTTAATTTAGGCGATTTCGGGGTCGCAGCTAAGCCCCTGAGTGGGAGGATCGCTCTCCACTCAGAATGGTTTTTAACTTAGGCGATTTCAGGGTCGCAGTTAAGCCCCCGAGTGGGAGGATTGCTCTCCACTCAGAGTAGTTTTTAACTTAGGCGATTTCAGGGTCGCAGCTAAGCCCCTGAGCGGGAGGATTGCTCTCCACTCGGAATGTTTTTTAACTTAGGCAATTTCTGGGTCGCAGCTAAGCCCCCGAGGGAGGATTGCTCTCCACTCGGAATGGTTTTTAACTTACGTGAATCAGGTTCGCGGCTAAGCCACCCACTGGGGGATTTGGACACAATTGATTATGAGAAACCAATCATTATGATATTGGAAAAATCTTGTCTTTGGGAAACAAACTGAAGTGCTTTTATTACAACTCGTCAGGTCGAGTGATTTTAGGTATAGAAAGGACGAAGCAGCTCTGCGTTCCATGCGCGTGGCTCGTCCATATTCTTGGCTAAGTTGTAGATGTCGTATGCTCCATTTTGAAGCACCTTGGTGACGATGAAGGGACCTTCTCAGGCCGGAGCGAGCTTGTGAGGTCATTTCTGATCCACTCAGAGCACAAAGTCTCCTTCCTAGAATGCTCGTCCTCTGACATTGCAAGCATGGAATCTGCGTAGATCTTGCTGATAGATTGTCGACCGAATCAAAGCCATCTCACGTTCTTCTTCCAGGAGATCAACTGCATTCTCGCGTGCCTGCTCCGCTTCAGCTTCTGAGAAAAATTCCACTCGGGGAGCATTGTGCAGTAAGTCACTCGGAAGCACAACCTCATCGCCGTACACCAGGAAGAAAGGGGTTCGATCAGTCGATCGGTTGGGCGTTCTTCTCAGCCCCCATAGGATCAACGGCAGTTCAGTCACCCAAGCTCCAGCAGCATGTTTAAGGTCGCGCATCAGTAGAGGCTTTAACCCTTGAAGGATCAAACCATTCGCCCTTTCTGCCTGTTCATTCGACTGCGGATGTGCGACAGACGCATAGTTGACCCGAGTGCCTTGGAATGCACAGAACGCCTTGAACTCATCAGAATCAAAGTTGGAGCCATTATCTGTGATAATGCTGTGAGGTACTCCATATCCGAATATCAACTCCTTGATGAAACTGACGGCCGTGCCTGGACCGAGGTTTTTGATGGGCTTGGCTTCGATCCACTTGGTGAACTTGTCGAATGCTAAGAGCAAATGAGTGAAACCACTCGCGCCGGTCTTGAAGGGTCCTACCATATCTAATCCACAGACTGCAAATGGACAGACGAGTGGAATAGTCTTCAGGGCAGACGCAGGCTTGTGGGACATGTTGGAGTAGAACTGGCAACCTGCGCACTTGTCGACTATATCTTTTGCCATCTCGTTTGCTCGAGGCCAATAGAATCCCGCTTGTTATGCTTTGGCCACGATGGTCCGGGAGGACGCATGGTGACCACAGGTCCCCGAGTGGATATCGTTTAGGATCATTCAACCTTCTTCTAGGGTGATGCAACGCTGAGCCACTCCTGTGACGCTTTCTCTGAAAAGCTGTCCTTTTATCACTTTGAAGGCTTTGGATCGACAAACTATCTGGCGATCCTCATCTTCATCTTCTGGGAGCTCCTTTCTGAGAATGTACGTGATGTACGGTACAGTCCAATCAGGCATGATCACCAAAACTTCCATGATCAGGTCGACCACGGTTGGAACCTCGATCTTAGTCGGGTTGGTTGAGCTTATCGGTTGCGGGGGCTCTTCCTTGAAAGGATCCTCTTGTACTGACGGGGTATGGAGATGCTCCAAGAACACGTTGCTGGGAATAGGTTTCCGAGTGGAACCTATCTTTGCCAGATCGTCAGCAGCTTGATTCTTGATTCGGGGTATGTGGTGGAGCTCTAACCCCGCAAACTTCTTCTCTAGCTTTCTCACTACATTGCAATATCATGTCATTGCGGGGCTCCTGACGTCCCATTCCTTCATTACTTGATTAACCAATAAGTCTGAGTCGCCATAAACCATTAGGCGACGGACGCCGAGTGAAATGGCCATACGCAACCCATACAATAGTGCCTCATACTCTGCTTCATTGTTCGAAGAATCAAAGTAAATCTGGAGGACATAACCGAGCTTGTATCCTTGTGGAGACACTAAGACCACTCTTGCACGAGAGCCATTCAACATTTTGGATCCATCAAAGAACATGGTCCAATGTTCCGACTGGATTTGAATCGGTTGTTGTTGTTCTGTCCACTCTACAAGGAAATCTGCAATTGCTTGAGACTTATGGCCTTCTTTGCCTCAAATTTGATATCTAAAGGAGTTCAATTGCCCACTTTGCCACTCAACTAGTTGCATCTCTGGTATTCAGAATCTCTGACAATGGTGCGTCGCTGACGACTGAAATTGAGTGATCAGAGAAATAGTGTGCAACCTTCTTCATGGTCAGGTAAATCCCATAAACAAGCTTCTGATAGTGAGATATCTCTGCTTGGATGGTGTTAAAACTTCTGAGATGTAATACACCGGGCACTGAACTTTGAAGGCCTTGCCTTCTTCTTCCCGCTCGACTGTGAGCACTGTGCTGACAACTTGTCCCGTGGCTGTGATGTAAAGCAGTAGGGCCTCCTTGCTAACCGGAGCAACAAGCACCGACTGGGTGGAAAGCAGGGCTTTGAGCCCCTCAAATGTTGCTTCAGCTTCGTCATTCCACTCGAACTTGCCAGACTTCTTCATCAGTCGGTAAAGAGGCAGTGCCTCACCGAGATGTGATATGAATCGATTCAATGCAGCCAAACAACCAGTAAGCTTCTGAACATCATGCACACACACTGGGCGTTTCATTCGGAGGATTGTGCCAATATTCTCTGGATTTGCATCGATTCCTCGTTTGGAAACGAGAAAACCGAGTAACTTTCCGCCTGGGACTCTGAATGTGCAATTTGATGGATTGAGCTTGATATCATACCTTCTCAGGTTGGCAAAGGTTTCAGCGAGGTCAGTCAGTAGGTTGGAACCTTTGCGTGACTTAACCATTATGTCATCCATGTATGCTTCCACATTCCGACTGATTTGAGTGAGTAGGCACTTCTGTATCATGCGCATGAATGTGGCGCTAGCATTCTTGAGGCCAAATGGCATAGTAACATAGCAAAAACACCCGAACGGGATGATGAAAGCCGTCTTTATCTCAATGGGTCCAAACAGTTTGATCTAATGGTACCCAGAATAAGCGTTCAGGAAGGACAGTCGCTCACACCCCGCAGTTGAGTCGACTATCTGGTCGGTGCGGGGCAGAGGAAAATGATCTTTCAGGCCGGCCTGATTGATATGCTTGAAGTCAATACACATTCAGAGTGATTTGTCTTTCTTGGGCACCATAACAACATTGGCGAGCCACTCGGAGTGGTATATCTCGCGGATGAACTCAGCAGCCAGGAGCCGAGCCACCTACTCGCCAATGGCCTTTCTCTTCTCCCGGCGGACCTACGGAGGTGTTCTTTAACGAGTTTTGCCTTTGAGTCGACTTGCAAACGGTGCTCAGCCAGTTCCCTGGGTACACCTGGCATGTCAGCTGGCTTCCATGCAAAGATGTCCCTGTTCTCACAGCGGAACTGGATGAGCGCTTCTTCCTATTTGTGTTGAGTGTAGCTGAGATGTGGGTCGGAGCAGCATTGGGGTCGGCCGGGTGAATGTGGACTGGCTTGGTTTCGCCGACCGACTGAAATGCTGATTCTGAAGCAGGCCTCTTGGCATGCAGCAAATCACTCGGATATGCAGTCTTCTGGTACTCTTGAAACTCTATTGCTGCCATCTGCTCATCTGCTATCTTTGCACCATCCTGAAGACAGTCTTCTGCTCTCTTTCGGTTGCCTGAAACCGTTATCACACCTTTGGGACCAGGCATCTTCATCTTGAGGTATACATAACATGGTCGAGCCATAAAGCTATCATAAGCAGGTCTGCCCAGAATGGCATGATAGGCACTCTGGAAATCCACGACCTCAAATGTCAACTTCTCCTTGCGGAAATTCTTCTCATCGCTGAAAACCACGTCAAGAGTGATTTGGCTGAGTGTTTCAACTTTCTTGCCTGGGATGACTCCATGGAATCGCATGTTGCTCCCACTGAGTTTGGACATCAGAATGCCCATTCCTTTGAGGGCCTTGATACGTCTCCAACGTATCTATAATTTTTGATTGCTCCATGCTACTTTATCTACTGTTTTGGACTATATTGGGCTTTATTTTCCACTTTTATATTATTTTTGGGACTAACCTATTAACTGGAGGCCCAGCCCAGAATTGCCGTTTTTTGCCTATTTCAGTATTTCGAAAAAACAGAATATCAAACGGAGTCCAAATGGAATAAAACCTTCGGGAACGTGATTTTCTCGCCGAACATGATCCAGGAGACTTGGACCCTACTCCAAGAAGTGCCAGAGGCGGTCACGAGGGTGGAGGGTGCCCCCCTGGGCGCGCCCCCTGCCTCGTGGGCCCCCTGTTGCTCCACCGACGTACTCCTTCCTCCTATATATACCTACGTACCCCTGTCAGATCAAATACGGAGCAAAAAATCTAATTCCACCGTCGCAACTTTCTGTATCCGCGAAATCCCATCTTGGGGCCTGTTCCAGAGCTCCGCCGGAGAGGGCATCTACCATGGAGGGCTTCTACATCAACACCATAGCCTCTCCAATGAAGTGTGAGTAGTTTACTTCAGACCTTCGGGTCCATAGCTAGTAGCTTGATGGCTTCTTCTCTCTTTTTGGATCTCAATACAATGTTCTCCCCCTCTCTTGTGCAGATCTATTTGATGTAATCTTCTTTTTGCGGTGTGTTTGTTGAGACCGATGAATTGTGGGTTTATGATCCAGCTTATCTATGAACAATATTTGATTCTTCTCTGAATTCTTTTATGTATGATTGAGTTATCTTTGCAAGTCTCTTTGAATTATCCGTTTGGTTTGGCCAACTAGATTGGTAGTTCTTGCAATGGGGGAAGTGTTTAGCTTTGGGTTCAGTCTTGCGGTGTCCTTACCGAGTGGCAGAAAGGGTTGCAAGGCACGTATTGTATTGTTGCCATCGAGGATAACAAGATGGTCACTAGTGAAACCTATGGCCCCCGGGTCTATTCTCATCATATCAATCTCCATTACTTTATTACTTGTTTTGTTTTTACTTTGCCTTTTACTTTTTACTTTGCATCTCTATATCAAAAATACCAAAAATATTATTTATCATTTCTACCAGATCTCACCCTCGTATGTGACCGTGAAGGGATTGACAACCCCTAATCGCGTTGGTTGTGAGTAGCTATCGTTTTGTGTAGGTACGAGGGACTCGTGCGTGATCTCCTACTGGATTGATACCTTGGTTCTCGAAAACTGAGGGAAATACTTACGCTACTTTACTACATCATCCTCTCCTCTTCGGGGAAATCCAACGCAGTGCTCAAGATGTAGGAAGAAGAATTTCTGGCGCCGTTGCTGGGGAGTTTGCGCAAAAGTCAACCATACCAAGTACCCATCAAAATCCCTATCTCTTGCATTACATTATTTGCCTCTCGTTTTCCTCTCCCCCACTTCACCCTTGCCGTTTTATTCGCCCTCTCATTCCCAATCTCCTGCTCTCTTTCTCTTTCGCCTTTTTCATTTGCCTTTTTGTTTGCTCGTGCGTTAGTCTACTTACTTGTCACAATGGCTCTCCCTAAATTTTGTGATCTTCACCTTAGTAGGCTAGAGGAGATCGAAAGTAATGTCAGAATGTTTATGGTTTTGCAATTCGAGCATAATAATTTCTTTAGAAATGAGCTTAAAGAACAAAAAGGTTTTATGAGTTTTATGAATAAAGAACTCGATGATATATCTAAAGAATTCGATGGTATAAGAGCTCAAATTGCTTGTCTTGAAAAGATGACCGCTAAAATTTCGGATATGCAAGCTACCTTAGTTAATAAGATGGCCGCTAAACCGAATTCCTATGAAAATCAAGATGAAGATCTAAAAGTTATTGTTGTGTCCCCTATTAAATCTCTGTTTTGTAATATGAATCTTGATGAAACTGAATATGATCTTCCTTTACCTAGAAGGCGTTCTAAGAATTCGGAATTTCTAGATCTTGATGATGAAATTGATGAAAGTGGGATTGAAAGAAATAAAAATCTTGATGTTGCTAAACCCACTATTTTGGATCTCAAGGAATTTAATTATGAAAATTGCTCTTTGATTGGTTGTATTTCCTTGTTGCAATCCGTGCTAGATTCTCCTCATACTTATAGTCAAAATAAAGCCTTTACCGAACACATTGTTGATGCTTTGATGCAATCTTATGAAGAAAAACTTGAGTTGAAAGTTTCTATCCCTAGAAAACTCTATGATGAGTGGGAACCTACTATCAAAATTAAAATTAAATATTATGAGTTTCATGCTTTGTGTGATTTGGGTGCTAGTGTCTCCACTATTCCCAAAACTTTGTGTGATTTGCTAGATTTCCATGACTTTGAAGATTGCTCTCTAAACTTGCATCTTGCGGATTCCACTATTAAAATGCCTATGGGAAGAATTAATGATCTTCTTATTGTTGCAAATAGGAATTATGTGCCCGTAGATTTTATCGTTCTTGATATAGATTGCAATCCTTCATGTCCTATTATTCTTGGTAGACCTTTCCTTAGAACAATTGGTGCGATTATTGATATGAAGGAAGGGAATATTAGATTCCAATTTGCCTTGAGAAAGGGTATGGAACACTTCCGTAGAAAGAAAATAAAATTACCATATGAATCTATCATGAGAGCCACTTATGGATTGCCTACCAAAGATGGCAAAACCTAGATCTATCTTCGCTTTTATGCCTAGATAAGGGCGTTAAACGATAGCGCTTGTTGGGAGGCAACCCAATTTTATTTTGTGTCTTTTGTTTTTGCTTATGTTCAGGAATAAATAATCCATCTACTTTCTGTTTAGATGTGGTTTTATGTTTTAATTAGTGTTTGTGCCAAGTAGAACCTATAGGATAAGCTATGATGATAGTTGATTTGATTCTGCTGAAAAACAGAAACTTTGCACTCACGAGACCAAATTCAATAAATCACAGAAACGTGATTTTGCATTGATTCGTGTTGCTGCTGATCAATAAACAAATTTTCCAGTACTTCCTATTTTGGTAGAATTTTGAGAGTTCCAAAAGTTTGCGTTAGTTACATATTGCTACAGACTGTTCTGTTTTTGACAGATTCTGTTTTTTGTGTGTTGTTTGCTTATTTCAATGCATCTATGGCTAATAAATTAGTTTATAAACCATAAGGAAGTTGGAATACAGTAGGTTTAACACCAATATAAATAAACAATGAGTTCATTACAGTACCTTAAAGTAGTCTTTTGTTTTCTTTCACTAACGGAGCTCACGAGATTTCTATTAAGTTTTGTGTTGTGAAGTTTTCAAGTTTTGGGTGAATTCTTTTGATGGATTATGGAAGAAAGAGTGGCAAGAGCCTAAGCTTGGGGATGCCCATGGAACCCCCAAGATAATCCAAGGACACCAAAAATCCAAAGCTTGGGTATGCCCCGGAAGGCATCCCCTCTTTCGTCTACTTCCATCGGTAATTTACTTGGAGCTATATTTTTATTCACCACATGTCATGTGTTTTGCTTGGAGCGTCTCGTATTATTTGCGTCTTTGATTGTTAGTTTTCCACAATCATCCTTGCTGTACACACCTTTTGAGAGAGCCATACATGATTTAGAATTTGCTAGAATACTCTATGTTCTTCACTTATATCTTTTGAGCTTGATAGTTTTGCTCATAGTGCTTCACTTAAACCTTTTTGAGCGTAATAATTTTTGCTCTAGTGCTTCACTTAGATCTTTTAGAGCACGGTGGTGGATTTGTTTTAAAGAAACTATTGATCTCTCATGCTTCACTTAGATTATTTTGAGAGTTGTTAATAGCATGGTAATTTGCTTAATGTTAATATACTTGGTATTCAAGAGTCATATTTTGTTCTAAGTATCAAATTGTAATTGTTGAGTTGTAAGAAAAATAAAAGTGTGATGATCATCATTATTAGAGCATTGTCCCAGCGAGGAAAGGATGATGGAGACTATGATTCCCCCATAAGTTGGGATGAGACTCCGGACGGAATATATATATAAAAAAAAGAGTGGCCATAAAAAAAAGAGAAAAGGCCCAAATAAAAAAATGGGAGAAAAAGAGAGAAGGGACAATGCTACTATCCTTTTTCCACACTTGTGCTTCAAAGTAGCACCATGATCTTCATGATAGAGAGTCTCATATGTTGTCACTTTCATATACTAGTGGGAATTTTTCATTATAGAACTTGGCTTGTATATTCCAATGATGGGCTTCCTCAAAAGTGCCCTAGGTCTTCGTGAGCAAGCAAATTGGATGCACACCCACTTAGTTTCTTTTGTTGAGCTTTCATATACTTATAGCTCTAGTGCATCCGTTGCATGGCAATCCCTACTCACTCACATTGATATCTATTGATGGGCATCTCCATAGCCCATTGATACGCCTAGTTGATGTGGGACTATCTTCTCCTTTTTTGTCTTCTCCACAACCACCCTTCTATTCCACCTATAGTGCTATGTCCATGGCTCACGCTCATGTATTGCGTGAAAGTTGAAAAAGTTTTAGATTTCTAAAGTATGAAACAATTGCTTGGCTCGTCATCGGGGTTGTGTATGATTAAATACTTTGTGTGATGAAGATAGAGCATAGCCAGACTATATCATTTTGTAGGGATAACTTTCTTTAACCATGCTATTTTGAGAAGACATGATTACTTTAATTTGTATGCTTGAAGTATTATTACCTTTATGTTAATATGAACTTTTGTCTTGAATCTTTCGGATCTGAATATTCATACCACAACTAAGAAGATTCACATTGAAATTATGCCAAAGTATCACTCCGCATCAAAAATTCTTTTTTATCATTTACCTACTCGAGGACGAGCATGAATTAAGCTTGGGGATGCTTGATACGTCTCCAACGTATCTATAATTTTTGATTGCTCCATGCTACTTTATCTACTGTTTTGGACTATATTGGGCTTTATTTTCCACTTTTATATTATTTTTGGGACTAACCTATTAACCGGAGGCCCAGCCCAGAATTGCTGTTTTTTGCCTATTTCAGTATTTCGAAGAAACAGAATATCAAACGGAGTCCAAACGGAATAAAACCTTCAGGAACGTGATTTTCTCACCGAACATGATCCAGGAGACTTGGACCCTACTCCAAAAAGTGCCAGAGGCGGTCACGAGGGTGGAGGGCGCGCCCCCTGGGTGCGTCCCCTGCCTCGTGGGCCCCCTGTTGCTCCACCGACGTACTCCTTCCTCCTATATATACCTACGTACCCCCGTCAGATCAAATACGAAGCCAAAAACCTAATTCCACCACCGCAACTTTCTGTATCCGCGAGATCCCATCTTGGGGCCTGTTTCGGAGCTCCGCCAGAGAGGGCATCTACCATGGAGGGCTTCTACATCAACACCATAGCCTCTCCAATGAAGTGTGAGTAGTTTACTTCAGACCTTCGGGTCCATAGCTAGTAGCTAGATGGCTTCTTCTCTCTTTTTGGATCTCAATACAATGTTCTCCCCCTCTCTTGTGGAGATCTATTTGATGTAATCTTCTTTTTGCGGTATGTTTGTTGAGACCGATGAATTGTGGGTTTATGATCTAGCTTATCTATGAACAATATTTGATTCTTCTCTGAATTCTTTTATGTATGATTGAGTTATCTTTGCAAGTCTCTTCGAATTATCCGTTTGGTTTGGCCAACTAGATTGGTAGTTCTTGCAATGGGAGAAGTGTTTAGCTTTGGGTTCAATCTTGCGGTGTCCTTACCCAGTGACAGAAAGGGTTGCAAGGCACATATTGTATTGTTGCCATGGAGGATAACAAGATGGGATTTTTATCATATTGCATGAATTTATCCCTCTACATCATGTCATCTTGCTTAAGGCATTACTCTGTTTTTAACTTAATACTCTAGATGCATGCTGGATAGCGGTTGATGAGTGGAGTAATAGTAGTAGATGCATCGTTTCGATCTACTTGTTTTGGACGTGATGCCTATATACATGATCATACCTAGATAATCTCATAATTATTCGCTTTTCTATCAATTGCTCAACAGTAATTTGTTCACCCACCGTAGAATACTTATGCTCTTGAGAGAAGCCACTAGTGAAACCTATGCCCCCCGGGTCTATCCTCATCATATCAATCTCCATTACTTTATTACTTGCTTTGTTTTTACTTTGCCTTTTACTTTTTACTTTGCATCTCTATATCAAAAATACCAAAAATATTATTTATCATTTCTATTAGATCTCACCCTCGTAAGTGACCGTGAAGGGATTGACAACCCCTAATCGCGTTGGTTGCGAGTAGCTATCGTTTTGTGTAGGTACGAGGGACTCGTGCGTGATCTCCTACTGGATTGATACCTTGGTTCTCAAAAACTGAGGGAAATACTTACGCTACTTTACTCTATCATCCTCTCCTCTTCGGGGAAATCCAACGCAATGCTCAAGAGGTAGCAGGCCTCAGCATACAGAATATTCAGACCACTGCCACCATCCATCAGAACCTTGGTCAGTCGGGTGTCCCCTACGACTGGGTCGACCACCAGCGCTTGCCGCCCAGGGGTGGCTACGCGTGCCGGGTGATCGGACTGGTCAAATGTGATGGTTTTTTTGACCACTTCAGATACCTTGGTGTTGCCGGAGCAACCATGTTAACCTCTCTGTTGATGACTTTTAGTCGACTTCTGCTCTCTGGATCAGCAAAAATCACCAAAGTGGCATTGACATTGGGGTAACCATCCTCATCATCCTTATCTTCTTCTTCCTTCTCAGACTCTTTGTCCTTATCACTGGGTTTGCTCTCTCAGAAGTTCTAGATTAGGAGTCGACATTGTCGAGTGGCATGCTTGGGGAGAATCAAGTTCCCCTCCTCATCCTTCTTGTTGTGAATGTGACATGTCAAGTCCATCACATCATTTCCATCTTGGTCTTTCACCTTCTTAGGGGTCCAAGGCCCTTTAGGCTTTCCTTTGATTTTCCCTTGATTCAACACTGCTGCTTCGGCAGGACCTGCTGCCTCAGCCTTTCACTTCTGCTTCCGACTGGAATTTCCTCCTCCGGTGTCCTGGGCGACTATTTTGTGTTTACCGCTCCGAAGTCGGTCCTCTTCTTTTCCCTTAGCATACTTGGTGGCAATCTCTATCATCCGAGTCAAAGACATATCTCCTGGCCGACCGAATTTCAGATTGAGCTCTCTGTAGCGAACGCCTTCCTTGAAGGCACAGACTGGTTGGTGATCTGACACATTCTCCACTGTGTGGTGAAGAGTGATCCATCTCTGGATATAGTCTCTCAAGGTTTCTGCATGCAATGCTGCAACTCCGGTAGCCAGCAGGTCTCTTGCAAGTGCCCTCGAATGTTCTGGTAAACACTCGGGCTAACTCATCCCAACTCAAAATGCTCCCAGGGGCCAGCCGAGTCAACCAAGCCCTGGCAAGACCTTCGAGCGTCAGAGGAAGGTGCTTCATGGCCACCTCATCGCTGCCACCACCGATGTGCATAGCCACTCGGTAGTCGTCAAGCCAAGTATCAGGCTTCGACTCTCCTATGAACTTACTGACGCCGGTCGCCAGTCTGAAGTTATGAGGAATCTCAGTGGCTCTGATGACTCTTCCAAAACACTCTGGGCCAGAAACGTGGACTCTGCTTCCACTGGGTCGGTCCCGATCCAGCCCTTCTCTGTATGCTCTGTTCCGGTCGACCAAACCCTGCACAAGGAGGGACCTTGCGTCAAATCCGGGCTCTCTAGGGTCGATTGGAGCTCTACGGTCATTTCCATACGGACGCCTGTCATCATTACGCCGGGGCGCGTATGACCCGTCCCTCGAATGGGGCGAAGGCGTTCGATGGTAGTTATTGTGGGCGTATTCATGATCGTATTCTCCATGAGCTCTTCCCAGGTGCCAATCCTAGCGGTGATCACAGCCTCCATGCCGCAAAGGTGACCTAGGACTGTGTGCCGACTGAACGGTGTCCACTCTTACTGATCTGCAGTGGATTCTGTTGCGCGACTGGGACACAACGGAGTTCAGGTCTCCTGCTGCTCGGAGCAGCATTCTGATCTGTTCCAAGCCTCTCCTAGCCTCCAAGCAGGACAACTGAATGGACTCTGCAATATGCGCAGCGGCTACAAGATTTTGAATCAGCATGCGGAATACCTGAGTTTCCGGTGGAAACAATTGCCGTGGACGTCGACTAGACTCGGGGATCAGTCGACAAGCACGCTCATCGAGAGAATGTTGGAGATTCCCTAGACGAATGCGCTCAGCCAGAGTACCCAGGCAAACAGCCTCCAAGGCCCGAGCCTCAGCAGTTTCCCCTATGATGGGGGTCTGGAGAGCCTCCACGTTGCGACGATGCAGCTCCTCCCTCTGCTGCGAGCTGAGAGGTTGGGGCTGATACTCTTCATGGTCGAGTGATGCATCGGCGCTTCTACCTCCATCACCGCTGCAACGGAAACTAGGTGGACTGCGATGGAGTCGACCATGAGGACCTCTGCCGTGGGGTCACAACTCTCGCTCTCGGAAAAGGTGTCCGCGTGACCAGTTGACAGATCGACTGATCCGCAGCAAAATACGTCGGGTTCGATTGCCCCGTCTTGGGGGATGAACGCCTGATGGGACACCACGTGTTTCACCCATCACTGGAGACGCGAAAGACCAGATCGCTTGCGGCGGCGTCCAGCAGAGTGAGGCGATGACGCGAGGACCGACTGATACAGAGTCAACGGCTGCCGGAGGAGGACGCCGCAGGCACTCGCGCGGAAGTGCGACGAACCGCGAACTAGGAGGGCCTTGACGTTGAGGGGGCCTCTTGAAGCCAGGCAAAGTCGTTCGCGACGAAAGTGAGCGCGCCGAGTCGGAACTCGTGGCCCATGACCAAACCGCCGCCGGAAACCATGTTGATGAATATTTAAGAAAATGCAACCTCGTCGGAAGTCGCTAAGACGCCTTGCCCCATGGTGGGCGCCAACTGTCGTGGTTCTAAGTCTGACAGTAAGTATAGGGGGTACGAATGAGGAGGCAAGGTCCTAGCTATGGCAAGATTATACGCGGATGTTTACGAGTTCAGGCCCCTCTCGGAGGAGGTAAAAGTCCTACGTCTCGGTGCCCGGAGGCGGTCGATTGGTTTATATGAGTGTGTGTTACAGGGGGTGCGAACCCTTGTCCCAAAGGAGGGGGGTGGCTTATATAGAGTGCGCCAGGACCCCAGCTATCCTCCATTACAAGGAGTTCAATGTACATAAAGGTGGGGCATTACTGCTAACGCCAACCATAAAGTGCTATTAATGATCTTAAAGACTACGGAGTAAATGTCTGACCGTTGCCGTTCAGGTCGACTCCTGGTCTTCGTTAGGTCGAGAGATTTCTTGTATGGTCAAGTGGTTGACTGGTCGTGTGATATTAGGAAGTAGGGGTACCCAAGTGACTGATTCGTCAAGTGGATTGCACTCGACGCCTTCGTTGGTCACTCCTTGTTGTCTCTTGAGCTTCTTTGCTTCTAGGGTAGTGACCTTGGGTAGGGCATATAGGTCGGGCCTGTGACCCTACCCTAGGTCTATATCATCACCAATTGCCGCTTAGTGCTCAGTACTGCCAAAACTAGGTAGTCTCAATGCCCGAAGAACAAACTATTGCAGCAAACTTGCAACCCACCGTTGAAATTGGCGTCGGTGCAAAACAACACCTATGGGATCACAAGAATCCCTACTACGGTTGCGGGGAGCGGGGTCATGAGAAGAGCGGGATCAGCAGTCAGCACAAACACACGGGTCATTTACCCAGGTTCGGGCCGCAAGGATGCGTAATACCCTAGTCCTGCTTTGATGTGCATATATGTGTTCTTGGAGTTCTTGAGCTAGCTACAATGGGTGTAACTTGTCCAAGGGTCCGAATCCTCCTCCTGGATGCCTTGGGCCTCCTTTTATAGCCAAGGGGATCGCGACACTGGCACACAGGAGGTGGCATCGGTGTATTGTGGCTAAGCTTATCCCTAGCCATTACGGGACAAGACGCATTTAATGCGCTGCTTAGGTGTCCCCCTCACTTTACCGCCGCCTTGCCCTGCTCCGACACGTGCCCGGGCCAGCGAGGTGGTCAGCGCCATGTAGGCTGGCAGGCTGCTGAGGTGGCGCAGTCGTAGGGCCTTCACAAAGACTTGCATGCCACCACGTAGGCATGCGCTGAGTTGGCCTGGAAGCCTCACGTCGACACGCAGGTGCCTGCCTACCTGGTGGGATGGCAGCTGCATGGGAGTGGCGGTGGAAACTTGGCGGGCGCGGGCCTGGCCGTGGCCCCGCGGATGTTCTTGGCAAGGGCCTTGCCGGGGCCCTGACAAGGGTCTTGCCGCGGTGTCATGGTCGTCCCCGGCAAGGATCTTGCCGGGGGTCTTGTGGGTTTCCTCGGCGAGGATTCCGTCGAGGCTCGTCGTGTTCTAATCATCATCTGACTCTGTGTGTTTCTTGTCTTCACAAAGATCTGCATGCCATCACGGAGGCGGCTCCCGAGCCCGGGTCCCAACATGGTTGGTGAGAACCCCGGGGCTCAAGGGTGGCGCGCTTTGCTGGCATTGGGCAAGTCGCCCCAGCAAGGGTCTTGCCGTGGCTGCGAAGGCTGCCCCGGCAAGGGTCTTGCCGGGGGAGCCTGCCTCGCCCTCTTGCTCTTCGTGCCCCTGTCTTGGCGTTGCTTTGACCATCTTGCGGCTTTGACTCTTCCCTCTGCCCTGCTAAGCGTGGCCGCTGGCGCGGCTCCGACTGCTCGTGCACAGGTAGAGGGGTACAAAGGAGTGCCCCTACTTCTGTACACCGACAGGAGCCCCCGGGTCTGGGCCACACATAAGCGCAACGCGTTATTGGGCTAGGCCCAGAACGGTGCGCATGAAGGCAGAGCGGTTTTTATTGAAGGTGATTTTTCCGCCCGCTGCGCTTCTCCATGACCCGTGTTGAGCGTGTGACGTGGGGATCGCACGCGAGGGTGATTGAAGCATGCTTGCATCATCTTGCAGTGAATAGTAAAGATGCGGCTTGCGTGTCTCTTCGAGACTGTAGTACCGCTGCTCATTTACTCTCCATGTCTGGGAACCGTCACTCCACGCGTTCCATTACGCCCGCCCCTTGCGCCACGTACGCTGCATGCACGGTGCAAGGCGGGTGACAGGTGCGCAGAATATGGGAGGACGTGCGCGCGTGGGTCGATACCCACGTGCCTTCAATTGGGCGGGGAGGGCGGTCGACGGCCTCGCCCGCTGTCACCTTAATGAGATGGATTGGCTGAGAGGGGTGGCTGAGCCCTGATCCCACCCCTTTATAAGGAGGGGAGCGGGAGGGACAACACTCCCCAGTTCTTCACCATCCGCCTCTTCCCATCCTTGCTTCTTCCTCTGTTCTATCATGGCGAGAGGGCGCACTGACGCTTCGACGGTGGCGGCGAGGGTCTCTGATCGACAACGCGCCGCTCCTCCCCAAGAGCCCATGGCGGCGGAACCGGCCACGAGGGGAAGGGGAAGGGGGCGAGTCCGAGGCCGTTGTGGCGCTCAGGGAAGAGGAGGACGGGGCAACGCATTGGCCTCTCCTTCGCTAGCAGTCCTTCCCCCAATGGAGGGCCACGTCGGGGACAACCCCCGCGAGTTCTTCATCAGGCTGCGCCGGCTGGCGTGTCATCGTCTCCGTCTCCCTACTCTATTCACTCGGGAGATGGAGCTCAACCCGCCGCAGGCGCTGAGGCTGCACATGAGGGGCTGCGGGAACAACGACACATGGGTCAACATCGACTTCCTAGCCCCCCATGTCATGTATCTTCACCTCGGATGGAAAACCTTCGCTCGCATCCACAGCTTGATGGCAGGGCTCATTCTCTACTTTAAGTTAATGGAGAATGGCCTCCTCTTCGTCAAGGTCTTCGACGATTTTGGAACTCACCTGAAGTGCTGCTTGGAGAGCTCCTCGGATGACAAAGACTCGTCCTCAAGCGAGAGTGACGAGGAGGACAGTGGCAATAATGATAAGGGTAGCAGGCAAGAGGATGACGGCTCCGACTAGGTCTTGGACCCGCCGCCCCGGGGCGGTGCCGGCAGCAGCAGCATCTGCACCGGGTTCCCTCTCCCTGTGGAGCCGGCTCCTTGAACTTCTCAAGGTCGCCTCCTTGGGCGGCTGGCGTGGGAAGGCCGGAGAAGGCGAAGGAGGCAGGTGGTGGGCCGTCAAGTCAGAGTACGATGGCACCGACGCCTTCGTAGCGTATTGACGGACCGCTGCCTCATCTTCCAGCTCTTCCTCCGACACCACCCACCGCCAACCCTCTCCTAGGTGGCCGCCGACATGTTCTCTTGGCGCCTTCTACTGCTCATACCTCACCTAGGCGCTCCTTCTGCCCTTTTTCCTTCTTGTTCCATTTCCTGAGGAGAGGGACAAGAAAGGGATTACAGGCACTGTCGTGGAATTATCACGTCAGATGTCCTAGTGTGAGGACTTAGTCATGGAGCCATCGCAATATGGTTAGCTTAGAGGGGTTAAACTGGACAAAGGACACAGGGAGTTTATACTGGTTCGGCCCCTTGCAGTGAAGGTAAAAGCCTACGATCCAGTTGTGGTGGAATTGATGTGGTCTCGATAACCAGGGAGCGAATACACTTTGCCTAGTTCTCGAGTTGTTGTTTCTTGTTCCTGAACTGCCGCCGGGTCATCCCTATATATACACAAGTTGACACCCGGCCGGTCTACAGAATCCCGAGGCCGGCTCATACAAGTGTCTGGCTCGGTTTCTTCCTTTCCCTAACTTACAGTACAAGTTACACATCTATGGCGGTTTACTACTCTGGGCCCTAATCCGCCATTGGGCTCTAGGCCTCTAAGCCTCCATAGTTAAAGCGCCATATCCTTCATCTTCATGGGCTCTTATACATGACTCCTCGTGAGTGTAATCCGGCCCCTCCTGGGCGGTTTATACTCAGTAGTCATATCCCCAACATTAGGCCCCAATTGGTTTGAACTTGTTCATGTCAATCTTCAACTTTAGAGAAATTCTGACTTGAACATCTTCGTGTTGACCTTGTAAACTGCCATGACGTCATCTTCTGGAATCGCCATAAACCGCCATGACGTCATCTATGTAAAAAACTCATAAATAGTTCCCTTTATTAATTGATCTTTGACAACCGAGGCGACAGCCGTGCCCCATTCTCCTTTTTTGCGCTCCTCGATTCCCGCGCCGGCTTACTTATCCATTTTCCTTATAAATAGGACCAAACGGTCTCTCTCTTTTCCCTTCTGTGCCCTTTCGCCTCTTCTTCCTTCTTGCAACGCCCGAGCCCTAAAGCTCCGCCGCCGCCCTCGACCTTCAAACTCTGCATCACCACTGGCCGCTGCATCGACCTGAACATACCAGAGAAACACATCACTTCTTCGCCGCTCCTGTGAAGCTGGCAAGTCTTCCTTCTTCAACCCTAGATCTGCATTAGGGTTTCACACCTTCGTTGATGTTCATCTGTGTTCATCGGTGTTCGTTGCTTTTCCTTACTGCCCCGTCGTATCTTGACGAACTTGACATCTTCTCATGCGACCAAAACTATAGTTTTTCCTTTCCTTGCCGTAGCATCCCTTCGTTCATGAACAGATCCCATATGAACCTTTGCTATGCTGTTGTTGCCATTTTAGATCTTTGATATTTTTACTTTTCCTGAAGTGCGCTAGATCCATAATCATAACCTTAGCTTGTGAAACATGTTTGTGTAGCACTTAGCAATTTTCAGATCTGTTTCTTCCATACCACTGTAGGCAGTTTAACCTTTAGAAAATGATAATCCGCCAGGTACCATTAGCCCTCACGTAAACCGCCAGCTTTACCTGAACATCAGTATCCGGTTTAATGTGCACATATGCTCTGATTGATTCTCCTGGTTTGACACCGGTTTATACATATCAATCTTGAACTGTGAACTGACATTTGAACTTCTTTTACAGTTTGTCATCAAAAATGGCCAAACAGTTCTCTTCTTGCAATTGGGTTCCCTCCCGGGTTATGGAAGAGCAACTTACTGGGTATGTTTTGACTGGCTCTTTAGCAAAGCAAGAGACCATCCATTGGAGAGTACCCGGTACTGAAAATCCTCCTGAGCCTCAAGATGGAGAAGTAATTGTGTTTGCGCATCATCTGGACCGAGGGTTTAGCCCTCTCGGATCAAAAAATTTCCGTGATGTACTTGCGAGCTTTCAACTCCACCCTCAAGACATTGGACCAAACTCTGTGTCCAACCTTTGCCATTTCCAAGTGTTTTGCGAGGCTTACCTGCAAGAGGAACCGACCGTTGATTTTTTCAGAGACTTCTTTCACTTGAACCGCCGTACTGAATTCACCGACGGTCCCAATACTGAACTTGGCGGGGTATCGATTCAAAAAAGGAAAGAAGTGAATTTTCCTCATGCCAAACATCGCAGCCACCCCAAGGATTGGAACCAAACTTGGCTCTACTGCCAAAACACTGCCCCTGAAGATGAAAATCCTCTGCCGGGTTATCGTGCTCACCGGCTCAGTAATGAACATCCACTACCTCAACGGTTGACTGGCAAGGAACAAATGAAATATGCCACACAGATTTCTAAGATCCGGGCATTTATGGCAAACTTTAACTAGTGTCGATCTTGTCCGCTGCTGGGTTTCATGGAGTATCTTGCCTTTAAGCCGTCGTCCCAGTTTAATGTGCAAGTACACAGGAGATTTGAAAGACCCTCAATGTCATATTGACATTCAGTTAACTGATGACGAGATTACTAAAGCCATCAAGAAGATGTTGGATGAACCGATAGCTGAGTGCAGCAAAACTGGGCCGCGTCCCTTTTATGCATCCAACAAACCGCCAGCTGTAAGAATTGCATCTTTCTGCTTTAATCCGCCCTTTTTTGATATTTTCTGATGGCCTTCTATTTATCTTTGCAGGCCAATGATCCGTTCTGGAAGAGGAAACCTCAAGATAAACCGGCAAAAGCACAAGACAAACCAGTGAGAGCACCTCGTGTGAAGACCAAGGTCACAAATAGACCAGCCAAGAAGAGAACCGCCGAGTCCCTTGATCCGGCTGAAGATGTTGATGACTCGGAATCAGAGGTAGAACTTGATTCACTTGGTTCATTTTTCATGCACCGTATTGACAATGATCATTATCAGGATGATGCGGAAGCCAGCCGTGCTGACAATGTAGAGGTAATTTCCCTTTCCTCCGATTCAGATCATGTGCCAGTACAAAAACTCCGCCGCGCAGTCCGGAAAGTAAAACATTCACATCCTCTCGCTTATTTGGATCCACACTTTTGTTTGAAGACACAACAACATGAAGCTCGTCGCACAACCCGACACAGTGGTCAACAAGTCACTTCTTCCGGTTTACCAAACTCTCCGGTTCGCAAATGTCGTCCAGAGGTCTCTTGTACTTCCAATACATCTTATCCCAAGGCGGGTTGCTTTCGAGATCCTCTTAATCCGTCTGATTCGAATTATCAGGGAACTTCCAATTCATCCTCTGGCGATTCATCAACCACACAGATGCCTCCACTCAAGACCGTTCCTGGGTAAGCATAATAGACTTACTTTTATATGTTGCTCCGGTTTACTGTACTAATCTTTGTACTTTATTCTTTTCAGTGGCAAAGCCAGACTTAGCAAGAAAGCTAAGCTGACTATTCCAACTGATGATAATCAGACCCCTGAACCGGAGAAGACCCCTGAACCTCATGATCCGTATGTTAATGCTGTCCAAGAAGATCCAGTACCTCCGGTTCAAGATATTTTTGCTGAACCGGATGAGAGAAATGTCATGAACCGGCCTGCTGATCCGCCAAGCCCATCCAAGGATGAAGATAATTTGCCAAGCCCAGCCAAAGGTGGTGATGATGATGTTGTCATTAATGGTACTGGTCATACTGTTCCTGGCAACCCGGTCGCCTTATCAAAGCATAGTGCCAAGGAAGAATTTGCTGCTATGGGCAAAGGCAAGTGGAAAACAGATTTATCCAGCTGTGTTAACCTCAATGCTCAGGAACTCCACTCTGGATTTCTAAACCGCCTGTATACAAGTCGTGACTATGAAGCTGATTTAGTCAACTTGATGAAGGAGCACTATGAGGTAATTCCGGTTCGAACGTTTCATAGAATTGTTCCTTTTACTTCATATCAACTCCAGTGTAGCCCACAAGGGCCGGTTTATCTCTTCAAGATGAACCGGGACTTTGATAAGAAAAACTTCAACTGTGTAGCCCCCAAGGGCCGGGTTATCTCTTCAAGATGAGCCAGTACTTCCTGTTGTAAAGCTTTACATCCGGTTGATCTGATCAATTAGGCATTATCCCCCAAGTGCCAAGATTAAAACTTGTATTGAGCCTTGGGACTTAAAAATAGC
This sequence comes from Triticum dicoccoides, assembly GCF_002162155.2. NCBI lineage: Eukaryota > Viridiplantae > Streptophyta > Magnoliopsida > Poales > Poaceae > Triticum > Triticum dicoccoides. The sequence continues at coordinate 587,721,046 of NC_041385.1, forward strand.
AGTTAAGAAGAAGCAATCCGCATTAGCCCCCAAGTGCCAAGTGTATAACTTGTTATGTGCTTGGGACTTTGAAAAAGTATTACAAATTGAATAACTATCTCTTGCAGGCTGACTTAACCAAAAAGGATTCTCAAATCGCCGACCTCCAGGAAAACATCAAGTCCCAGCAAGCCGAAACCTCCAAAGCCAAAGATGAATTGAAGGGCGCTTTAACATCCATGTAAAAGCTGAAGGATAGCTTTAAGAACGAGCGGGCAGGCTGGGAGACTGAAAAAGCCACCTTGATGAAACGGGCAGAGGATGCTGAAGCGGCACTTAAACCGATGGCAGAAGAGCTGAATGGCTTAAAGCGGCAAATCAATGCTATGACTTCTACCATCTTTGGTAAGTATTCTTCGTCAGCTTTTTAGTAAACATCTTTGACACTACCTTTTTAACAGTAATTTCTTAAACCGTTGCAGGTAGTCGCATTGCTCATCTTGGCTCGGATATGCAGAAGAAAATTGAAGGCTGCCTATACCTTGATAGAGCAGTTGTATACCGGCGCTCAATGGGTCATCTGCGCAGCCTCGTACAATAAACTGACGCCAACCTTAATCAAGGATACGTTGGCCAGATTATCCATGACTCCTGCCCAGCTAGAAGAGGTGAAGAAATCTGCTGCAAGGGCTGGCGCTTTATCTGCATTGACTCGGGCCAAAGCTTGGATATCTGACCTTGATCCAGAAGATATTGGAAATGGCTATCCTAGCCAAAAAGAAGACGGGTCAGATTTTGACAATGAAGCCCTCAAAGCTTTGACAAAGGATATGCACCCGCTTGCAAGCAGATTGGCCGAAGAAGTTGACTTGTCTGTCCACCGGTCCAACTATGATGTGGACAACAAATGGATTGATGCATCTGTGAGTGAAATGCAAAATCTAGTCCCGCCAATCCGTAAGCAGACTTATGCCCTGATACGTCTCCGTCGTATCTACTTTTCCAAACACTTTTGCCCTTGTTTTGGACTCTAACTTGTATGATTTGAATGGAACTAACCCGGACTGACGCTGTTTTCAGCAGAATTGCCATGGTGTTGTTTTATGTGCACAAAATAAAGTTCTCGGAACGACCTGAAACTCCACGGAATATCTTAGGATAATTAATAAAAAAGCCTCGCCAAAGATGAAGACCAGGGGGCCCACACCCTGTCCACGAGGGTGGGGGGCGGTCCCCCTGGGCGTGACCCCCTACCTCGTGGGCCCCCTGGTGGCCCTCCGACGCCAACTCCAACTCCATATATTGGCTTTCGGGGGGAAAAATCAGAGAGAAGAAACCATCGCGTTTTACGATACAGAGCCGCCGCCAAGCACTAATCTCTCTCGGGAGGGCTGATCTGGAGTCCGTTCGGGGCTCCGGAGAGGGGGATTCATCGCTGTCGTCATCATCAACCATCCTCCATCACCAATTTCATGATGCTCACCGCCGTGCGTGAGTAATTCCATCGTAGGCTTGCTGGACGGTGATGGGTTGGATGAGATTTATCATGTAGTTGAGTTAGTTTTGTTAGGGTTTGATCCCTAGTATCCACTATGTTCTGAGATTGATGTTGCTCTGACTTTGCTATGCTTAATGCTTGTCACTAGGCCCCGAGTGCCATGATTTCAGATCTGAACCTATTATGTTTTCATGAATATATGTGAGTTCTTGATCCTATCTTGCAAGTCTATAGTCACCTACTATGTGTTATGATCCGGCAACCCCAAAGTGACAATAATCGGAACCACTCCCGATGATGACCTTAGTTTGAGGAGTTCATGTATTCACTATGTGCTAATGCTTTGTTCCGGTTCTCTATTAAAAGGAGGCCTTAATATCCCTTAGTTTCCAATAGGACCCCGCTGCCACGGGAAGGTAGGACAAAAGATGTCATGCAAGTTCTTTTCCATAAGCACGTATGACTATATTCGGAATACATGCCTACATTACATTGATGAACTGGATCTAGTTCTGTGTCACCCTATGTTATGACTGTTACATGATGAACCACATCCGGCATAATTATCCATCGTTGATCCGGTGCCTACGAGTTTTCCATATACTTGTTCTCTCTTATTTACTTTTCCGTTGCTACTGTTACAATCACTACAAAATACGAAAAACATTACTTTTGCTGTCTTTACTTTTGTTACTGTTACCACCACTATCATATTACTTTGCTACTAAACACTTTGCTGCAGATATTAAGTTTCCAGGTGTGGTTGAATTGACAACTCAGCTACTAATAGTTGGGAATATTCTTTGGCTCCCCTTGTGTCGAATCAATAAATTTGGGTTGAATACTCTACCCTCGAAAACTATTGCGATCCCCTATACTTGTGGGTTATCAAGACCTTTTTCTGGCGCCGTTGCCGGGGAGCATAGCTCTATTCTTTAAGTCACTTGGGATTTATATCTGCTGGACACTATGAAGAACTTGAAAGAGGCTAAGACCAATATTTTACCCTCAACTACGAGGGGAGGTAAGGAACTGCCATCTAGCCTTGCACTAGATTCTCCTTCTGTTATAAGTAAGCTTGTGACACCTAAACCTGCTACTGCTATGAATTCTGATATGTCGCATGTTATTGATGATACCACTTCTGCTATGCATGATACTTATGATGAAACCACTTCTATGCTTGATACTACTGTGCCCCTTGGTGAATTTCTTGATGAGCAAATTGCTAGGTCTAGAGAAAGAGAAATTATTCCACCTGAATACGATGATGAGAGTGATGATGAAAATATGCCTCCTATTCCTGAAGGTTATCTTTTTGATGTGGAATCTTCTGCAACTATTTTTGCTTGCCAGGATAGATATGAACTTAAGAGGTTGCTAGTTAAATGGAGTAAAGAATCTTTTAGAGATAGAATGAGACCCGACCCTGCTTTTGCTACTTCACCTATTTGTGTTCCCGATAAGGATTATTATGATTTTTCTGTTGATCCAAATATAATTACTTTGGTTGAATCTGATCCTTTCTACGGCTATGAATCTGAAACTGTTGTGGCACATCATACTAAGTTAAATGATATAGCTGCCCTGTTTACTAATAATGAGAGATTGCGCTACCTATATTTACTCAAAATAGTTCCGTTCTCATTAAAGGGTGATGCTAAGATATGGTTTAATTCTCTTGATCCTGGTTGTGTGGAAAGTCCCCAGGATATGATTTATTACTTCTCTGCTAAATATTTCCCTGCTCATAAGAAACAAGCTGCCTTGAGGGAAATATATAACTTTGTGCAAATTGAAGAAGAGAGTCTCCACAAGCTTGGGGGAGGCTTCTCAAGTTACTTAATGCTTTGCCTCATCATCCTCTTAAGAAACCTGAAATACTTGATATCTTTTATAATGGACTAACTGATGCTTCCAGAGATTACCTGGATAGTTGTGCTGGTTCTCTTTTCAGGGAAAGAACACCGGATGAAGCAGAAATTCTATTGAACAATATGTTGACAAATGAAAATAATTGGGCACCTCCCGAGCCAGCTCCTGAGCCAATTTCTGAGCCAATTATTGAGCCTATTCCTAAACCAACTCCGAAGAAGAGAGGTGTTCTATTTATCAGTCCTGAAGATATGCAAGAGGCAAAGAAATTTATGAAAGAAAAAGGTATTAAAGCTAAAGAATTTAAGAATTTACCTCCTATTGAAGAAATACAAGGTCTTAATTTACCGCCTGTTGAAGAAGTATATGATCTCAACTACTTATTTACTGAAGAACCTCCCGATATACCGACACAGGTAGTAAAGGTAAATTCTCTCTATAGATATGATAAAGCTGAAGCCCCTCCTACTAAAATTGCTAGTCAGTGCTTGGATGAGTTTGATAACTTTATGTTTAAGCAAGATGACTTTAATGCTTATTTCGGTAGACAATTAAAACAAGATGCTTATATGATTAAACGCTTGGGTGATTATATGGCTGATATTAGAGGTGAACGTAAACTTGTTAGCAAACATGCTTCTATGGTTACCACTCAAGTAGAACAAGTACTTAAAGCTCAGAAAGAAGCGCTTGATGAAATGAATAGTAAGAAAAATGATTATGCTGTTAGAGTGGCTACTAGAACCGGTAGAATGACTCAGGAACATTTGTATCCTGAAGGCCACCCTAAGAGAATCGAGCAAGATTCTCAGAGAAATGATATTGATGTACCTAGTTCTTCTAAAAGGAAGAAAAAGAAAAATGATAGGACTTTGCAAACTTCTAGTGAACCTATTGCTGAGCCACCTGAGAATCCAAATGATATTTCCATGTTTGATGCTGAAACACAATCTGGTAATGAACATGAACCTAGTGAAAATGTTAATGATGATGTTCATGATAATGCTCAACCTAGTAATGATAATGATGTAGAAGTTGAACCTGCTGTTGATCTTGATAACCCACAATCAAGGAATCAACACTACGATAAAAGAGACTTCGTTGCTAAGAAACATGGTAAAGAAAGGGAACCACGGGTTCAGAAACCCATGCCTTTTCCTTTGAAACCATCCAATAAAAAGGATGATGAGGATTTTGAGTGCTTTGCTGAAATGATTAGACCTATCTTTTTGCGTATGCGATTAACTGATGTGCTCAAAACAAATCCTTATGCTAAGTATATGAAGGATATTATTACTAATAAAAGAAAGATACCTGAAGCTGAAATTTCCACCACGCTTGCTAATTATACTTTTATGGGTGGAATACCAAAGAAACTTGGAGATCCCGGAGTACCTACTATACCATGCTCCATTAAGAGAAATTATGTTAAAACTGCTTTATGTGATCTTGGAGCCGGTGTTAGTGTTATGCCTCTCTCTTTATATCGTAGACTTGACTTGAATAAGTTGACACCTACTAAAATATCTTTGCAAATGGCTGATAAATCAACTGCTATACCTGTCGGTATTTGTGAGGATGTGCCTGTTGTGGTTGCAAACGTTACTATTTTAACGGACTTTGTTATTCTTGATATTCCCGAGGATGATAGTATGTCTATTATTCTTGGAAGACCTTTCCTTAATACTGCAGGGGCTGTTATTGATTGCAACAAAGGCAATGTCACTTTTCATGTTAATGGAAATGAGCACACGGTACACTTTCCGAGGAAACAACCTCAAGTTTATAGTATCAACTCTATTGGAAAAACTCCATCGATTATATTTGGAGGTTTTGAATTTCCTCTCCCTACTGTCAAGAAAAAGTATGATATTCTTATTGTTGGGGATTTTCATATCCCCATTGAGGTAACTTAGTGCTATTCGAAATTTCTCCGGTTCCATGTTAATCGGAATGAGCTCGTTAACAAGACTTGATCAACCTTGTTAGTGGATTCATTTTGATGAGCACGAGATGGATGAAACTAGAAGCACAACCTTATGTACCCTTTTTATATTTTCTGTTATTTAGTAGAAATAAAGTAAAATAGTATTTTTCTGTCTGTTTCCTGACTTATCCGTGCAATATAAAAATTTCCCGAAAATAAAAGTCCTCAGAATGCCATGCCAATTTAATATGATTTTTTCAGGAATATTTAAGAATTTACTATGCAAAAATCAGCGCTGGGGGAGCTGCCACCTGGTCACAAGGGTGGAGGGCGCGCCCTACCCCCCTGGGCGCGCCCCCTGCCTCGTGGGCCCATGGTGGCCCTCCTCCACTTATTCCTGCACCCATCTTCTTCCTCTACCTCACACAAACACGAAAAACCAACTCAAGCACGAGTTCCAGCTCCCGTTGCTGTGATTTTTGATCTCCTTGCTCAAAGCACCTCTCGCAAAACTGCTTGGGGAGATTGTTCCTTGGTATGTGACTCCTCCATTGGTCCAATTAGTTTTTGTTCTAGTGCTTTATTCATTGCAAATTTGTGCTGCATAGGTGACCATGTTCTTGAGCTTGCATGTCAAATTTGTATGGTTCCAAGTAGTTCCAATGCTTTATATAGGCTCTAGGCACTTGTAGGAGTTGTTGCTATCAATTTTATTGAAGTTGGTTCACTTTTATTTGAAGTTACTAAAATTTCAGAAATTTCTCAGAGGAAGCGATATGTTTAGGTGGATGTTCCAAGGTGGCCCTTCAAGGAAGCAAGGTCCCAGGCTTGCAATACGTGATGCCGACGAGGAACCACCAAGAGATGCTCCTGTGAGGCCCTGTGAATGGCCTTCGGAAAATTTTATGAATCAAGTGGGAATCAAAGAAGAATTTAGCGCATATTTGCGCAACGCCGGTCTTGAGGACTTTGAAGCTGACAAATGCCCCCAGTATCATGATCTCACAAGTTCATTTGTGAGGAGGTTTGAGTTTTCATCTTCGCATAATTCTCCTTCAGTCATGTTTGACCTTTATGACAAATCTTATACCATGGACTTAGAGGATTTCACTTCTGCTTGCAAACTTCCATCATGGGGTAGTGTCAGGGATCCCCATAAATCTGAATATAGAAAATTTCTTGCTAGAATAACTGTAGGGGAATCTAGGGATATAACACAAGCCACTTTAGGGAGCATTCACTTTCCTCCTATACATTATTTTGCTCTCTTCATAGGTAGATGCATAAATGCTAAGGATGAAGCATGTCACATGTGTGTCCCCGATCTCAGCATTCTCCAGAGTGCTGTGTTAGGAGACCAATCTTACCATATGGGAGCCATTGTAGCTCGTAGGGTGCATCAGAATAGACATAACGGGGATTTCTTCGGAGGAATTTATGCTACCCGCTTGGCTAATTTTCTTGAGATAGACATTCGTGAGGGTGATATGGAGTTACCCCTTTCTTATTTAGATTTTGATTCTATGGTTTCCCACCAGTTTGTTGAGAGGACAGAACTACCTCTCCAGTATCGACTAATCTTTAACAAACGTCATGTAGTCCATATTGCTCTTCCTGCTCCTACCTTATTTGATTTTCACACAAAAGAAAGATATATTATTACCAGAGAGGAGGCAGATGAGTACGAGGGAAGAGCGGAGGCAGCTAGACGCTACGCTGCAGCTCAGGAGGCGATAGCCGCTGCATCACAGTACGCCCCCAGCTTCACCTACGGGTATCCGCCAGGCCATCCCTGGCAATAGACCAACTTAGGCAAAAGGCTAAGCTTGGGGGAGTACGTATTTCCCACCGACATTACATTTATATTCACACACACTCATTGCTAGATGTCGGTGTTCATACTCTTTCACTGTAATATCCATGCTAGATTATTTTCTTTTTCCTGCTTTCTTCTTGTGTGTTTAATAAACCTTAAGAAAAAAACCAAAAAAATTTATTAGTAGTTTATTTCTTTGTTGTAGTAATTAAAAAGGAAAACCCAAAAATATTTCCCGTTCTTCTTTTGCTTGTTGGGAGCTTTCCCGTGTAAATAGTTTTTATTCCTTTTCTTTTTTTTCTTTGGGGGTCAGTAGGAGAAGACCATGATTAAATTGTTGAAGTGGCTCTTATATGCATGATTGTTTATTTAACTTAGAGCCCATATTACTTTTCTTCTCCTGTTTATTGAATGCTTGCAGATTCCAGCTTAGTCTAATGCACGTGCACTCTTATTATTATACACTTCATTCGGTCGTGCAAGTGAAAGGCAATAATGATGATATATGATGGACTTATTGGGATGAGAAAAGCTGGTATGAACTCGACCTCTCTTGTTTTTGTAAATATGATGATTCATCGTTCCTGAGTTAGCTATTATGAAGTAAACATATTTGCAATGACATTTAGAGATTATAGTTGCTTGTGCCATGCTTGATTAGCTATGAGTTATAATGGTTTACCTTTTGTGCCAACATGCTATTAGAATGATCATGATGTGGTATGATGGGATGGTATCCTCCTTTAAATGAATTGAGTGACTAGACTTGGCACATGTTCACGCATGTAGTTGAATCAAATCAACATAGCCTTCATGATATTTATGTTCATGGTGGATTATATCCTACTCATGCTTATACTTGGTGTAAATTAATTTTAATGCATGTTTACGACTGTTGTCGCTCTCCCAGTTGGTCGCTTCCCAGTCTTTTGCTAGCCTTCACCTGTACTAAGCGGGAATACTGCTTGTGCATCCAAACTCCTTAAAACCCCAAAGTTGTTCCATATGAGTCCACTATACCTTCCTATATGCGGTATTTACCTGCCGTTCCAAGTAAATTTGTATGTGCCAAACTCCAAACCTTCAAATGAAATTCTGTTTTGTATGCTCGAGTAGCTCATGTTTCAACTAGGGCTGCCCTTATCTTCCGTGTTAGGCGGTTATTCTCAAGAGGAGTGGACTCTGCTCCTCATTCACGAGAAAAATGGCCGGTCGCCGGGATGCCCAGTCCCATGCTTTATGCAAACTAAATCAAAATAACTGCAAACAAAACTCCCCCTGGGACCCGTTGAATGTTGGAGGCACTCGTTGTTTCGAGCAAGCCATGGATTGATGCTTGTGGAGGGGGGAGTATAAACTTTACCATTCTGTTTGGGAACCACCTATAATTTGTTTAGCATGGAAGATATCGTCATCTCATAGTTGTTGCGTTGACAACAAAAGTATGCCGCTCAAAATGTTATTCAATCTCTATTTTAAAAACCGAGCTCTGGCACCTCTACAAATCCCTGCTTCCCTCTGCGAAGGGCCTATCTATTTACTTTTATGTTGAGTCATCATCCTTCTTATTAAAAAGCACCCGCTGGAGAGCACACTATCGTTTGCATTCATTATTATTGGTTTATATTGGGTATGACTTGACTGGATCTCTTTTACCATGAATTACAATGTTTAGTCAGTCCTTGATCTTTGAAGGTGCTCTGCATTTATGTTTTGCGGTCTCAGAAAGGGCTAGCGAGATACCATTTCGTTATATCATGTTATGATTATTTTGAGAAAGTGTTCTCATCCGAGTTTTGTTATTATAGCTCGCTAGCTGATTATGCTATTGATATGAGTAATTATGAGACCTTTGTGTTATTGTTAGTATGGTTAATTCATAATATTTGCTGAAACTTGAATGCTGGCTTTTCATGTTTACAACAACAAGAGCAAATAGAGTTTGTAAAAGTTTTTCTTTTTCTCTTTCAGTCTGTCAACTGAATTGCTTGAGGACAAGCAAGGGTTTAAGCTTGGGGGAGTTGATACGTCTCTGTCGTATCTACTTTTCCAAACACTTTTGCCCTTGTTTTGAACTCTAACTTGTACGATTTGAATGGAACTAACCCAAACTGACGCTGTTTTCAGCAGAATTGCCATGGTGTTGTTTCATGTGCAGAAAATAAAAGTTCTTGGAACGACCTGAAACTCCACGGAATATCTTAGGATAATTAACAAAAAATCCTCGCCAAAGATGAAGACCAGGGGGCCCACACCCTGTCCACGAGGGTGGGGGGCGCCCCCCTGGGCGCGACCCCCTACCTCGTGGGCCCCCTGGTGGCCCTCCGACGCCAACTCCAACTCCAACTCCATATATTGGCTTTCGGGGAGAAGAAATCATCGCGTTTTACGATACGGAGCCGCCGCCAAGCCCTAATCTCTCTCGGGAGGGCTGATCTGGAGTCTGTTTGGGGCTCCGGGGAGGGGGATTCGTCGCCGTCGTCATCATCAACCATCCTCCATCACCAATTTCATGATGCTCACCGTCGTCCGTGAGTAATTCCATCGTAGGCTTGCTGGACGGTGATGGGTTGGATGAGATTTATCATGTAATCGAGTTAGTTTTGTTAGGGTTTGATCCCTAGTATCCACTATGTTCTGAGATTGATGTTGCTATGACTTTGCTATGCTTAATGCTTGTCACTAGGGCCCGAGTGCCATGATTTCAGATCTGAACCTATTATGTTTTCATGAATATATGTGAGTTCTTGATCCTATCTTGCAAGTCTATAGTCACCTACTATGTGTTATGATCCGGCAACCGCGAAGTGACAATAATCGGAACCACTCCCGGTGATGACCTTAGTTTGAGGAGTTCATGTATTCACTATGTGCTAATGCTTTGTTCTGGTTCTCTATTAAAAGGAGGCCTTAATATCCCTTAGTTTCCAATAGGACCCCGCTGCCACGGGAGGGTAGGACAAAAGATGTCATGCAAGTTCTTTTCCATAAGCACGTATGACTATATTCGGAATACATGCCTACATTACATTGATGAACTGAAGCTAGTTCTGTGTCACCCTATGTTATGACTGTTACATGATGAACCACATCCGGCATAATTATCCATCGTTGATCCGGTGCCTACGAGTTTTCCATATACTAGTTCTCGCTTATTTACTTTTCCGTTGCTACTGTTACAATCACTACAAAATACCGAAAACATTACTTTTGCTGTCTTTACTTTTGTTACTATTACCACCACTATCATATTACTTTGCTACCAAACACTTTGCTGCAGATATTAAGTTTCTAGGTGTGGTTGAATTGACAACTCAGCTGCTAATACTTGAGAATATTCTTTGGCTCCCCTTGTGTCGAATCAATAAATTTGGGTTGAATACTCTACCCTCGAAAACTGTTGCGATCCCCTATACTTGTGGGTTATCATGCCCCTGACATTGAACCGTCAGATCTTATAAGCGATGAATCCATCTTCCGAGCTTTGTCTGGAATTGACTGGGCAAACATTGACTTCCAGCCAGTGGATGGGGAGGAGGAGGGTGAACCGGTGCGAGATGATCCATCAACTTCACGTCAACCTGGTGACGAATCATGATCCGGCAGCCGACTTGATTTCCGCAGACTGCGTTCTATGCAACAAACAGTCATTATTTTGGGCATCAAAGCGCCTTGTAATAGGCTAGTTGAAATACTTTGATCTGCTGCCATCGTGCACTGCTACATGACACTGTTTAATCTGCCATGATTGTTGCTATGCTTGCTTATATGCCTTGGTAATTTCATGCAATCCTTGTTTCTGCACAAAAAAAGTTGTCCTGGCGGTTTACCGCCGGATGAGTCATAATGCCCAATACAAAGACTGGTTTATAACCAAGGCCGCAAGAATATCAAAATATGAAATAGATCATACCTGTGACATTGAATCAAATTGTTGGTTTACCAACTTGATTGTAGTAAGGGTGATAACCCAAATCTTGAGTGTTGATAACTCCCACCATGCTGTGCTGGTGTATAATAAGCCATGCCGGGTTATGATAAACACCGGATGATCATCCTGGCGACGTATAGTTAATGCCAGACTGGGTTAATAAACACCGGTTTATAATTGAATGTGGTCTGACAACTTGTAGCTGAAAGCCAAGCCGGTTTAACAAAACACCGGGTTAATTTGATGACCGATAGCCATGCCGGGTCAATAGACGCCGATTCAACATAAAACCTTATCAAAAGAGAAAAAATCTTGACAAAGGCAAATAAAACCGTGTAGTCGAGGCTTTTCAAGGGCTGCCAAGCCCAAATTCGAGGCTTTTCATGGGCTGCCAGGCCACTAAGTTAAACCATTTCGCAAAACCTTTCAAGATGGGCTTCCAATTAACCAATCATCATTTTAACTTTGACAAGTTCAGGGTCTATATAAGATTGACTTGTCAAACGTTCGGTGGGTCATGCCAGGATTACCTGGAAAGGAGTGGCTTACTTGATGAAGGCGGGTTAACCGGGGGTTTTAGGTGAATACACCAGGCTTCCAAGCCGGGCTTGATAGCCTATTACAAGGGTCCTTTCAAACTCTTTGTTGCGTTGCACAAAGAGCCCCCAAGTAACTTTGTGAGTTGTGCTCTATGGGTGCCTATGTTTGAGTTGTGCGTAGCAACAAGACTCTCTTTGGCCCCTTGGGTGTGAAGCTCCCAAGCTTTGTTGTGGCGTGATAGCCGGATTAATGGGTAGAAATCCGCTCTGTCAGCTGAAGCTCCCATGTAACCAAGAAATATTGGAAAAAACGGCAAAGGCCCTGCGTTTAGTAAGGATGCCGGTTTTTTATGTTGATCATAATATATACATTGTCAAGCTATGTACATAACAGGAGCCTATGGCTCAAGTGTAGTAAGGCCGAAGGAGAGCTATGTTCCATTTCCGCCGGGTCTCCTCCTTAGATTTGCGTGAGTCTGCGTGCTCTCGAACATCGATGAGGTAGTATGATCCGTTGTGAAGATTCTTGCTGACCACAAAGGGTCCTTCCCAAGGTGGGGATAATTTGTGCCTATTGGTCTGATCCTGGATGAGCTGAAGCACTAAATTGCCTTCTTGAAAGGTTCTGGTTTTAACCCGGCTGCTGTGATAACGCTGCATGTCTTGCTGATAAACCGCCGAATGAGCCAACGCCATGTACTGTTTTTCATCTAAAAGGTCCAGTGCTTCTTGACGTGCTTGCTAATTGTCCGCTTCAACATAATTGGCAACCCAGGGCGAGTCATGACGAATATCACTTGGGAGTACCGCCTCTGCCCCATAAACCATGAAGAAAGGTGTATATCCCATAGATCGATTGGGTGTGGTGTTTATGCTCCATAACACAGAAGGTAATTCCTCCACCCAACAACCTGACATCCTTTTCAAAGGAACCATAAGCCGGGGCTTGATACCCTTCAAGATTTCCTGATTAGCTCTCTCAGCTTGACCATTAGACTGGGGGTGTGCCACTGATGACACATCAAGCCGGATGTGCACTCTTTGACAGAAGTCCTCCATCTCACCATTGGAGAGGTTTGTGCCATTATCTGTGATGATGCTGTGTGGAAAACCAAAGCGGAAGATCACCTTCTTTATGAATTGAACCGCCATGGCTGCATCACACTTGCTTACTGGCTCCGCTTCAACCCATTTAGTGAATTTATCAACCGCTACCAATAGGTGGGTCTTCTTATCCTTGGACCGCTTAAACGGTCCTACCATATCAAGCCCCCAAGTAGCAAATGGCCAAGTGATTGGAATCATCCTTAGCTCTTGAGCCGGAACATGAGCTCGGCATGAAAATTTCTGACAAGTGTCGCACCGTTTTACCAAGTCCTCAGCATCAGCATGAGCCGTCAGCCAATAGAAGCCATGATGGAAGGCTTTAGCAACGAAGGATTTTGAACCCGCGTGGTGACCACAGTCTCCTTCGTGGATCTCACGCAAAATCTCACGGCCCTCTTCAGGAGAAACACATCGCTGGAACACACCTGAGACACTGCAGTGATGTAACTCGCCATTGTGAATAACCATGGACTTGGACCACCGGACTATCTGTCTGGCCAGAACTTCATCTTCTGGAAACTCACCCCGGTTCATATACGCCAAATAGGGAATCGTCCAATCCAGAATAATATGTAAAGCGACCACCAACTGTGCCTCCGGATCAGGAACAGCCAAGTCCTCCTCTGTAGGCAACTTAACTAACGGGTTATGCAGGACATCCAGAAAGGTATTGGGTGGCACCGGTTTACCTGATACCCCAACCGGCTTAAAGCATATGCTGCTTTGTTTTTGCGCCGATCAATGTGCTCAACCTGATAACCCCTGAAGTGACCAGCCACAATATCCACCTCTCGTCTGTAAGCCGCCATGAGTGGATCCTTAGAGTCCCAAGTACCAGAAACTTGCTGAGCCACCAGATCAGAGTCCCCAAAGCATCGTACCCGACTTAAGTTCATTTTCTTAGCCACGCGAAGACCGTGGAGCAAGGCCTCATACTCAGCTGCATTGTTAGTACAAGGAAACATTAAGCGGAGAACATAACGAATTTTATCACCTCGAGGGGAAGTAAAGACAACTCCAGCCCCTGAGCCCTCCAATTGGCTGGACCCGTCGAAGTGGATTGTCCAGTATGTGTTATCCGGTTTGTCTTCCGGTGCCTGCAACTCTGTCGAGTCATTGATGAAGTCAACGAGCGCTTGAGACTTGATAGCTGTCCGAGGCATATACTTCAACCCGTGTGGTCGAAGCTCAATAGCCCACTTTGCAACCCGGCCAGTTGCCTCCCTGTTCTGAATTATATCGCCCAAAGGAGCAGAACTGACCACTGTGATGGGATGGCCCTGAAAGTACTGCTTAAGCTTCCAACTTGCCATAAAAACCCCATACACCGGCTTCTGCCAATGTGGATATCTTTGCTTTGATTCGATGAGCACTTCACTGATATAGTAAACCGGTCTTTGAACTGGATATTCCTTCCCAGCCTCCTTGCGCTCGACCACAATAGCCACGCTGACAGCCCGGGCATTAGCAGCCACGTACAATAACAACGGCTCATTATCAACTGGAGCAGCAAGGACCGGCGGTTCAGCCAACTGCCTCTTCAAGTCCTCAAACGCCGCATCAGCAGCGTTACTCCAGACGAAAGTGTCTGTCTTCTTCAACATGTGATATAGAGGGATCGCCTTCTCTCCCAACCGACTGATAAACCAGCTCAGGGCCGCAATACGACCCGCCAGACGTTGAACATCGTTGATACATGCCGGTTTAGCCAGAGATGTAATAGCCTTGATCTTTTCCGGATTAGCCTCAATGCCCCTGTTAGACACCAGGAAACCTAAGAGCTTGCCTGCCGGAACACCGAAGACACACTTGGCCGGATTTAGCATCATCTTATAAACCCGAAGATTGTCAAAGGTCTCCTTCAAGTCTTCAATCAATGTCTCTTTCTTCCTGGATTTTACCACAATATCATCCACATAAGCATGAACATTGCGCCCAATTTGGGTACGAAGACAATTCTGCACACAACGTTGATAAGTCGCCTGGGCACTCTTGAGCCCAAAAGGCATAGATACGTAGCAGAAAGCTCCAAAGGGAGTGATGAAAGCTATTTTCTCCTGGTCCTTAACTGCCATCTTGATCTGATGATAACCAGAATAAGCATCCAAGAAACTCAAATGCTCACAACCCGCCATAGCATCAATGATCCGATCAATACGAGGGAGAGCAAAAGGATCGGCCGGACAAGCTTTGTTCAAGTCTGTGTAATCCACACACATGCGCCAAGTGCCATTCTTCTTAAGCACTAGTACCGGATTGGCCAGCCACTTTGGATGAAAAACCTCAATGATAAACCCAGCAGCCAATAGCCGGGCTACCTCTTCACCAATGGCCTTGCGCCTTTCTTCGTTGAAGCGATGAAGAAACTACTTGATCGGTTTAAACTTGGGATCAATATTGAGATTGTGCTCAGCAAGTTCCCTCGGTACAACTAGCATGTCAGAAGGCTTCCATGCAAAGATGTCCCAGTTCTCATGGATGAACTCGATGAGCGTGCTTTCCTATTTCAGATCCATATTAGTGCTGATACTAAACTGTTTGGATGAATCGCCAGGAAAAAAATCAACCAGCTTAGTCTCATCATCCAGTTTAAACTTCAGGGTTGGGTCATGCTCGGTGGTGGGCTTCTTAAGAGGGGTCATATCTGCCGGATCAACATTGTCCTTGTAGAACTTCAACTCTTCTACCGCACAAACCGACTCAGCATAAGCCGCATCACCTTCTTCGCAGTCCAAAGCGATCTTATGACTCCCATGTACCGTAATGGTCCCCTTATGACCCGACATTTTGAGCTGTAGATAAACATAACAGGGCCTTGCCATGAACTTTGCATAAGCCGGCCGTCCAAACAGGGCATGATATGGGCTCTGGATCTTTACCACCTCAAAGGTTAAGGTTTCTGACCTGGAATCATGGTCATCTCCAAATACCACTTCCATATTGATCTTACCAACTGGGTACGCTGATTTACCTGGTACCACTCCATGGAAAACAATGTTTGACGGTTTAAGATTTTGGTCTGTCAATCCCATGCGCCGGAAGGTTTCATAATACAGAATATTGATACTGATCCCTCCATCCATGAGCACCTTGGTGAAATTATAACCTCGAACCTGAGGCGCCACCACCAAAGCCAGATGACCCGGATTATCAACCCGGGGTGGATGATCCTCTCTGCTCCACACAATGGGCTGTTCAGACCAACGTAAGTAACGTGGCACTGCCGGTTCAACAGCGTTTACTGCCCTTTTGTGAAGCTTCTGATCGCGCTTGCACAAGCTAGTGGTGAAAACATGATACTGCCCACTATTCAATTGCTTCGGGTGACTCTGATAACCCGACTGCTGCTGATTCCCCTGATTATTCTGTTGATTATAACCACCCTGGTTGTTCTGATTGCCCTGATTGCCTTGACTGCCCTGGAATCCAGAGCTTGAACCACCACCGCCGTAACCCGGCCCATGAGATCCGGGACCTGAACCGCCAGATGGACCCTCCTTTGTTCCGTGCTTCGGGCAAGGCCGATTCAACAAACGCTACAAATTCATACCGCCACCGCGCTGGGGCGGTTTACCCTTACGACGTTGATTATTACCCTACACATTGGTGTTAGCCACAAAATCTGAATTGTCCGCTTTACGTTTACCATTGTTGCCGTTGCCCGCCGGATTAGGCTATTGTCCCTTGGTGTTGCCGTTCTTCTTTCCCTTCCCCGGCTTTTCCTCGTTAGACTCAGGATCCTTGGTACTATCAGAGTCAGCATACTTAACCAGAGCCCCCATGAATGTTCCCATATCATTGCAGTGACGCTTCATCCGCCCCAACTTGAACTTCAAAGGCTTGAACTTGCAATTGCCCTCCAACGTTATAATTGCTGAATCTGCATTCATGCGGTTAGATGAATGTAAGATCTCAGAAACCCGGCGTACCCAATGGGTAGTTAATTCACCCTCTCCTTGAACACAAGTGGCCAGATCTACAATTGACATCAGTTGCTTGCAAGTATCTTTGAGTTGTTGATAAACCGGCTCTTCAATTCGTCCCAAGACCCTATAGAATGAGGGGGCAAACTCTTTAACCAAGTACGAGCTGTTCCTTCTAGCATCATAGTGAAATACTTAGCACACACCGCTCCATCCACGTCCAACATCTCCATGGCCATCTCGTAGCTTTCTACCCATGACTCGGGGTGTAAATCAGTAGTGTAATTGGGCACTTTTCAAGGGCCCTTGAAGTCCTTGGGCAACCGCGCATTACGCAGGGCTGGTGTGAGACATGGCACCCCAAAGTGGTAAAAGCAACTCCTGGTTCCACTGTAGTAGTTGCACGAGCTCCACGTCCTATGCAGTCAATCCGGCGCCGCGGCGTGCTCGTCCTTGGCCCACTAAATCCTGTGCTTCATTCCTTCCCCCTACCGGGTTAGGCCTCCGTGGCGGATTATGATTCCGTCCACTGCTTGACACAACTGGCTCTTCAACATGCCTGCTATAACTCCGGCTTGGACGAGGGGTGGAGTGAATCCTACCCCGACTGTATGAATAAGCCTGTTGCTGAACCATTGCTGTCTAGAGTAGATCTCTAGCCCGTCGTGTCTCAATCACCGCGGGAGAGTCACCTTCCATTGGAATAGCAGCCAATCTTGATGCCGCAGTAATCATATTGTCCAAAGGGGTAGGAAAGTGACCTAGTGATGTTGGCACGTATTGTGGTGGATCACGGTTCTGCTGAGGCGGGCCCATCGTGCCCGGCTGATCCGGTGCTCCTGTCCTGGGTGCTTCAACCCGGTTCACCACGGGCGGGTTACTGGTGCCCGCTCCTGGCGTAGTAAAGAGATTCCTTGCTTCGTAAATAGGTGGCAGTCGAGACTGGTGCCTCCTCCTCATCACCTTGTTTGAAGCGTTCTGGTCCAGCATAAGCCGGTAAGACTCCGCATGAACCCGCTGAGCCTGAGCATCCAATGCGATCCCCTCCTCAGCCATCCTGGTCTCCTCAACAACCATGTCCTCCTTAGCCTGATCTATCTGATCTCGCAACTTTCTGACTTCTACATTATGTTCATCCCGGTTATCCAGATTAACCTCAGCGGTCAACAATGTTGCTAAAGTGTCCACTAACCCAGACAAGACTTGAACCGGCGGGCGCGTAGGGCCTCCTGCCCCGGCTGCTGATCCAGAAATCATCGCTGCCGCTGTTGAAGATTGAGGTGCGAGCTGTGTACCGGCCATGAAGATTGCAACCCGGTGTGGCAGTTCAAAGGAATCCAGAATACTGCTGCCATCGGAATAACCCCCAAATAGGCCATCCTGAACTTGATACAAAGATTCAGTCTCGCCGGTGGATGACTCTCCATCGGAATAGACGGTCGCCTCACCATCAGATACTGGTTCAGATTTGGTACCATGGATGAATCCTACGAACGCACGCTTCATGGCGGGCTGAACCCGGGCAGGGCTCGCACGCTAAGACGTCTCGACGAGGTCGGTGTAGATGTCCGGCTCAGGGCCCGGTTTGCGGATCTTGCCGATGAAGACGTGAATTCCTCTGAAGGGGACCCGGTACCCGTACTCGATTGAGCCGGCGTCGGGGCCCCAGCCTGCGTCGTTGACGTAGAGCTTGCCGCGACGACTCTTAGTCATCCAGCCCACTGCGTACCCCTTGAGCCCTTCGAACTTGCCCTCCAAGAACTTGAAACCATCGTGCGATAGCCCCACGGTGGGCGCCAACTGTCGTGGAATTATCACGTCAGATGTCCTAGTGTGAGGACTTAGTCGTGGAGCCATCGTGATCGGGTTAGCTTAGAGGGGTTAAACCAGACAAAGGACACAGGGAGTTTATACTGGTTCGGCCCCTTGCGGTGAATGTAAAAGCCTACGATCTAGTTGTGGTGGAATTGATGTGGTCTCGATAACCAGGGAGCGAATACACTTTTCCTAGTTCTCGAGTTGTTGTTTCTTGTTCCTGAACCGCCACCGAGTCGTCCCTATATATATACAAGTTGACGCCCAGATGGTCTACAGAATCCGGAGGCCGACTCATAGAAGTGTCCGGCTCGGTTTCTTCCTTTCCCTAACGTACAATACAAGTTACACATCTATGGCGGTTTACTACTCTGGGCCCTAATCCACCACTGGGCTCTGGGCCTCTAAGCCTCCATAGTTAAAGCGCCATATCCTTCATCTTCATGGGCTCTTATACAGGACTCCTCGTGACTGTAATCCGACCCCTCCTGGGCGGTGTATACTCAGTAGTCATATGCCCAACAGACACCTTATCTTTTTTTAGCTTGTAAGCCTAAGGGCCTTAGTTAGATTTAAAACTTGTAACCTCCCTGTTCATGTTTACATTCCGTATGAACTGTACCTGTATGGAATGTATTAATGAAAAAAAGGTGCTTGCCTTGTCTTGTGTGTGCGAGCAAAGCCCATACCAAGGAACAAATCCTTGTTATTTTCAATAAACACCATTGCCCGGGAGCAGGCCTTGCCACTCCCCTACTTCGTTCGACCATACTCACGCCTTTGGCAGAGGCAGGGGCGAAGTAGGGGTGGGCCCTATGCTTGCTTCCTTGTCACCGCGGCTACAACCAGATTCCGAACCAAGAAGAAGTTCTCGGGTGGTAGGAATCAAGGGAGCACGGCAGTCTCGGAATAAAATGAGGTTTCATACGCCCAAATTTTATATAGAAGTGCATAACAGGGGATAAGAAAATTTATCTGGATTTGCAGCCTTCGGCAACCCTAGCTTGCCATGGGTGGACCTTTGTGTCTTCAGCCCCCCGGCAAGCTTGGCTTGCTGGGGTCGGAGCGTCGACTTGTTCACTTCCTCCCACTTAGCTTGGCGGGAAACATTTATGCATCCTGTGAACCAAAGAGGATGGGCAGGAACAAAGAGATGAAAACTCGACCTCTATGCTAGGGGTTAGTCGCCGCTAAGCACTATCAACCCTAACCGAGGGAGAGACTTAATCTAGCATGCATGCTATAACTTAGGGCGCCAGCGCTTTTGTTTATTTATGCTCGGGGTCTGTGCCTGACTTTGTACAGAGGGTTACATGCCTTGCCGGCAAGGCTCGCACAAAAGGTGGCTTGCTGGGGGGCCTGGCAGCCGCGCCTTATGGGTAAAAATTATGAAGATGCTTGATGTTCCAGGAGTTGCTCACCGGAATGTCATCTTCGATCTCTATGCGGACTGCACCAGGCCTGGTGAATCGTGTTACCCGATAAGGGCCTTCCCACTTTGGCATAAACTTGTTGGAATTCTTGGCCGACTAAATGCGCCAAAGAACAAGGTCACCTTCCTCAAAGCTTCGGGCATGAACCTTGCGGCTATGGTAGAAGCGCAAGGCTTGCTGGTAGCGTGCTGCTCTCAGAGCCGCCCGAAGACGATCTTCCTCAAGGAGTGTTGCGTCATCTTGCCGCAATCGCTCTTGCTCAAGCTCATCATAAGCGAGCACACGAGGTGACCCGTATATGAGTTCTGTGGGGGAGAACTGCTTCTGCCCCGTATACCAGGGCAAAAGGTGTCTGGCCGATGGCTCGATTTGGCGTTGTTCTGATCGACCAAAGAACCGCCGGCAAGTCATCAATCCAGCGCCTTCCGCTCTTGTGTAGCCTGTCAAAAGTCTTCGTCCTCAGGCCACGCAGCACTTTAGCATTTGCCCTCTCCGCTTGGCCGTTGCTCCATGGGTGTTGATACGTCCATTTTGCATCATGCTTTTATATCAATATTTGTTGCATTATGGGCTGTTATTACACTTTATATATCAACACTTATGGTTATTCTCTCTTATTTTATAAGTTTTACCATGAAGAGGGGGAATGCTGACAGCTAGAATTTTGGCTGGAAAAGGAGCAAACATTGGAAACCTATTCTGCACCGCTCCAAAAGACCTGAAACTCCACGAAACCTATTTTTGGATTTAATAAGAATTATTGAGCGGAAGAAATACCTCACGGGGCCCACACCCTGTCCAGGAGGGTGGGGGGCGCGCCCACCCCTACTGGGCGCTCCCCTGTCTCCTGGGCCCCCTGGTGGCCCCTCGATGTCCATCTTCTGTTATATGAAGGGTTTTATCCTGGAAAAAATTCTGGGCAAGCTTACAGGAGAAACTCCACCGCCACGAGGCGGAACCTTGGCGGAACCAATCTAGAGCTTCGACAGAGCTGTTCTGCCGGGGATACTTCCCTACGGGAGGGGGAAATCATCACCATCGTCATGACCAACGATCCTCCCACCGGGAGAGGGTCAATCTCCATCAACATGTTCATCAACACCATCTCCTCTCAAACCCTAGTTCATCTCTTGTATCCAATCTTGTATCCAAAACCACAAATTGGTACCTGTGGGTTGCTAGTAGTGTTGATTACTCCTTGTAGTTGATACTTATTGGTTTACTTGGTGGAAGATCGTATGTTCAAATCCTTAATGCATATTATTACACCTCTGATTATGAACATGAATATGCTTTGTGAGTAGTTACATTTGTTCCTGGGGACATGGGTGAAGTCTTGCTATTAGTAGTCATGTGAATTTGGTATTCGTTCGATATTTTGATGAGATGTATGTTGTCTTTCCTCTAGTGGTGTTATGTGAACATCGACTACATGACACCTCACCATTATTTGGGCCTAGAGGAAGGCATTGGGAAGTAATAAGTAGATGATGGGTTGCTAGAGTGACAGAAGCTTAAACCCTAGTTTATGCGTTGCTTCGTAAGGGGCTAATTTGGATCCATATGTTTGATGTTGTGGTTAGGTTTACCTTAATACTTTTGTTGTAGTTGCGGATGCTTGCAATAGGGGTTAATCATAAGTGGGATGCTCGTCCAAGTAAGGACAGTACCTAAGCACCGGTCCACCCATATATCAATTTATCAAAGTACCGAACGCGAATCATATGAACGTGATGAAACTAGCTTGATGATAATTCCCATGTGTCCTCGGGAGCGCTTTTCTCATTATAAGAAATTGCCCAGGCTTGTCGTTTTCTACAAAAAGGATTGGGCCACCTTGCTGCACCTTATTTACTTTTATTGCTTGTTACTCGTTACAATTTATCTTATCACAAAACTATCTATTACTTACAATTTCAGTGCTTGTAGAGAAAACCTTAATGAAAACCGCTTATCATTTCCTTCTACTCCTCGTTGGGTTCGACACTCTTACTTATTGAAAGGACTACGATAGATCCCCTATACTTGTGGGTCATCAAGACTCTTTTCTGGCGCCGTTGCCGGGGAGTGTAGCACTTTTGATGAGTGGAACTTGGTAAGGAAACATTTATATAGTGTGCTGAAATTTTCTGTTACTTGTGACTATGGAAACTAATCCTTTGAGGGGCTTGTTCGGGGCATCTTCGCCCCGACCAGTAGAGCAAAGAGTTTCTCCTCAACCTACTGAACCTACTGAAAATGTTCACTTTGAAATTCCTTCAGGTATGATAGAGAAACTGCTAGCTAATGCATTTGCAGGAGATGGAACATTGCATCTCGATTTACATCTTATCTTTGTGGATGAAGTTTGTGGATTATTTAAGCTTGCAGGTATTCCCGATGATGTTGTCAAAAGGAAGGTCTTCCCTTTATCTTTTAAAGGAGATGCATTGACATGGTTTAGTCTATGTGACGATACGGTATCTTGGGATTATAAACGATTGAAGTTGGAATTTCACCAGAAATTCTATCCTATGCATCTTGTTCATCGTGATCGTAATTACATATATAATTTCTGGCCTCGTGAAGGAGAAAGCATCGCTCAAGCTTGGGGGAGGCTTAAGTCAGTGTTATATTCAGGTCCCAATCATGAGCTCTCCAGAGAAATGATTATCCAAAAATTTTATGCTCGGCTTTCTCCCAATGATCGCACCATGCTCGATACTTCCTGTGCTGGTTCTTATATGCTGAAGACTATTGAATTCAAATGGGACTTATTGGAAAGAATTAAATGCAACTCTGAAGATTGGGGTTCCGACGATGGTAAGGAGTCAGGTATGACACCTAAGTTTGATTGTGTTAAATCTTTTATGGATACCGATGTTTTTCGTGGATTTAGCACTAAATTTGGACTTGACTCTGAGATAGTAGCTTCTTTCTGTGAATCTTTTGCTACTCACATTGATCTCCCTAAGGAGAAGTGGTTTAAATATAATCCTCCCATTGAAGTAAAAGTATTTGCACCTATTAAAGTTGAATAAAAGACTATTACTTATAGTGATCCTATTGTTCCTACTACTTATGTTGAGAAACCACCTTTTCCTGTTAGGATAAAGGATGATGCTAACTTCGACTGTTGTTCGTAAGAGTAATGCTAGAACTTATACGCCTCCTGAGCAAATTAAAGTCGAACCTAGTATTGCTATGGTTAAAGATCTCTTGTATGATAATTTAGATGGGCATGTTATTTACTTCTGTGGTGAAACCGCTAATATTGCAAAACCAGATGCTAAGATACACAAACCCGTTGTAGGCATGCCTGTTATTTCTGTTAAAATAGGAGATCATTGTTATCACGGCTTATGTGATATGGGTGCTAGTGCTAGTGCAATACCCTATGATTTATATAAAGAGATTATGCATGATATTGCACCTGTTGAGTTAAAATGTATTGATGTTAGAATTAAGCTTGCCAACAAAGATACTATTAAACCTTTTGGTATTGTTAGAGATGTTGAAGTCTTGTGTGGGAAGGTCAAATACCCTGCTGATTTTCTTGTTCTTGGTTCTCCACAAGATGTTTTTTGTCCCATCATATTTGGTAGACCCTTCTTGAACACTGTTAAAGCTAAGATTGATTGTGAAAAGGATGTTGTTACGATTGGCTGGGATGATATGACTCATGAGTTTAATTTTGCTAAAGTTCGTAGACAACCCCGTGATAAAGAATTACCTAGTAAAGATGAAGTAATTGGTCTTGCTTCTATTGCAGTGCCTCCTACTGATCCGTTAGAACAATATTTGTTAGACCATGAAAATGATATGTTTATGAAAGAAAGAAGGGAAATAGATGAAGTGTTCCTTAAACTGGAACCTATTCTAAAACATAACTTACCCGTTGAAATCCTAGGGGATCCTCCTCCACCCAAGGGTGATCCCGTATTTGAGTTAAAACCATTACCTGATAATCTTAAATATGCTTATCTTGATGAAAAGAAGATATATCCTATTATTATTAGCGCTAACCTTTCAGAGCAGGAAGAGGAAAGATTATTGAAAACTCTGAAGAAGCACCGTGCTGCTATTGGATATACTCTGGATGATCTTAAGGGCATTAGTCCTACTCTATGCCAACATAAAATTAAAGTGGAGAAAGACGCCAAACCAGTCAGAGATCCTCAACGAAGATTAAATCCTAAGATGAAAGAAGTGGTAAGAAATGAGATACTAAAGCTCCTCGAGGTAGGTATAATTTATCCCGTTGCTGATAGTGAATGGGTAAGCCCTGTCCATTGTGTCCCCCAAAAGGAAGGTATTACTGTTGTTCCTAACGATAAAGATGAATTGATTCCGCAAAGAATTATTATAGGTTATAGGATGGCAATTAATTTTTGTAAATTAAATAAAGCTACTAAGAAA
The DNA here is from genome assembly GCF_002162155.2 of Triticum dicoccoides. NCBI lineage: Eukaryota > Viridiplantae > Streptophyta > Magnoliopsida > Poales > Poaceae > Triticum > Triticum dicoccoides. Next base: position 587,745,287 of record NC_041385.1, read on the forward strand.
GATCATTACCCTTTACCTTTTATTGATCAAATGCTAGAAAGACTATCCAAACATACACATTTCTGCTTTCTAGATGGTTATTCTGGTTTCTCTCAAATACCTGCATCAGCGGAAGATCAATCAAAAACTACTTTTACTTGCCCTTTTGGTACTTTTGCTTATAGACGTATGCCTTTTGGTTTATGTAATGCACCTGCTACCTTTCAAAGATGTATGACGGCTATATTCTCTGATTTTTGTGAAAAGATTTGTGAGGTATTCATGGATGACTTCTCCGTTTACGGATCCTCTTTTGATGATTGCTTGAGCAACCTTGATCGAGTTTTGCAGAGATGCAAAGACACTAGTCTCGTCTTGAATTGGGAAAAGCGCCACTTTATGGTTAATGAAGGCATTTCATTGGGGCACAAGATCTCCGAGAGAGGTATTGAAGTTGATAAGGCTAAAGTTGATGCTATTGAAAAGATGCCATGTCCCAAGGACATAAAAGGTATAAGAAGTTTCCTTGGTCATGCCGGTTTTTATAGGAGGTTCATTAAGGACTTTTCTAAAATCTCTAGGCCTCTGACTAATTTATTGCAAAAAGATATTCCTTTTGTCTTTGATGATGATTGTGTAGTAGCATTTGAAATACTTAAGAAAGCTTTGATCACTGCACCTATTGTTCAGCCACCTGATTAGAATTTACCTTTTGAAATTATGTGTGATGCTAGTGATTATGCTATAGGCGCTGTTCTAGGGCAAAGAGTTGATAAGAAATTAAATGTTATCCAGTATGCCAGTAAGACTCTTGACACTGCCAAGAGAAATTATGCCACTACTGAAAAAGAATTCCTAGCAGTTGTGTTTGCATGTGATAAGTTCAGACCTTATATTGTTGATTCCAAAGTTACTACTCATACTGATCATGCTGCTATTAAATATCTTATGGAAAAGAAAGATGCTAAGCCTAGACTAATTTGATGGGTTCACTTGCTCCAAGAATTTAACCTGCATATTATTGATAGAAAGGGAGCTGAGAAGCCCGTCGCAGATAACTTGTCTAGGTTAGAGAATGTTCTTGATGACCCACTACCTATTGATGATAGCTTTCCTAATGAACAATTAGCGGTCGCTAATGCTTGTCGTACTGCTCCTTGGTATGCTGATTATGTTAATTACATTGTTGCTAAATTTATACCACCTAGTCTCACATACCAGCAAAAGAAAAAGTTCTTTTATGACTTAAGACATTACTTTTGGGATGACCCACACCTTTATAAAGAAGGAGTAGATGGTGTTATTAGACGTTGTGTACCCGAGCATGAATAGGAACAGATCCTACGCAAGTGTCACTCTGAATCATATGGAGGACACCACGCTGGAGACAGAACTGCACATAAGGTATTGCAATCCGGTTTTTATTGGCCTACTCTCTTCAAAGATGCCCGTAAGTTTGTTTTATCTTGTGATGAATGTCAAAGAATTGGTAATATTAGTAGACGTCAAGAAATGCGTATGAATTATTCTCTTGTTATTGAACCATATGATGTTTGGGGCTTTGATTATATGAGACCTTTTCCTGCCTCTAATGGTTATACACATAATTTAGTTGCTGTTGATTACGTTACTAAGTGGGTAGAATCTATTCCAACTAGTAGTGTTGATCATAACACTTCTATTAAAATGCTTAAAGAAGTTATTTTTCCGAGGTTTGGAGTCCCTAGATATCTTATGACTGATGGTGGTTCACATTTTATTCATGGTGCTTTCCATAAGATGCTTGCTAAGTATGATGTTAATCATAGAATCGCGTCTCCTTATCACCCACAGTCTAGTGGTCAGGTAGAGTTGAGCAATAGAGAACCAAACTAATTTTGCAAAAGACTGTGAATAGATCTAGAAAGAATTGGTCCAAAAAACTTGATGATGCATTATGGGCTTATAGAACTGCATACAAAAATCCTATGGGCATGCCTCTGTATAAGATGGTTTATGGATAAGCTTGTCATTTACCTCTAGAACTTGAACATGAAGCATATTGGGCTATCAAAGAGCTCAACTATGACTTTAAACTTGCCGGTGAGAAGAGGTTGTTTGATATTAGCTCCCTTGATGAATGGAGAACCCAAGCATATGAAAATGCCAAGCTATTCAAAGAAAAAGTCAAACACTGGCATGACAAAAGGATATAAAAGCATGAGTTTAACATAGGTGAACTCTCGTTTAAGATTTTTTGCAGGAAAACTTCTCTCTAAATGGGAAGGTCCTTACGTTATCGAGGAGGTCTATCATTCTGGTGCCATAAAAATCAACAACTTCGAAGGCACAAGTCCGAGGGTGGTGAACGGCCAAAGAATTAAACATTATATTTCAGGTAATCCTATCAATGTTGAAACTAATATTATTGAAACCGTAACCCCGGAGGAATACATAAGGGACACTTTCCAGAACGTCCCAGACTCCGAAAATGAATAGGTATGTAGTACGGTAAGTAAACCGACTCCAAAACAATTCTAAAGGCAATTTCTATCAATTTTGTATTACTTAAGAATTTTAGGAAGAAAGAAGTAGTCCGGGGAGGACACGAGGCCTCCACAAGAGTAGAGGGCGTGCCCACCCCTACTGGGCGTGCCCCCTTGTCTCGTGGACACCTCGTGTGCCTCCCGAACTCTGTTTTCTTGCATGTTACCTATATTTGTCAGTAAAAATTCATTATATAATCTCCCGAAGGTTTTGACCACCGTATCATGCAAATATCCTCTGTTTTCATCTCGAGCTATTTTCTGCTACAGATCTAAAGTATCATGGCATCTCCAAGCGCTCCCAAGGACAAGTTTTTCGAGAGGGTTATCAACCCCTATCTCACGGAGGTGCTGCAACACCCTCAAACCATTGAGATGCGTGAGGGGGTGCTGCACATCCGTGATGTGGAGGGACCAAGGCGTACCGGAAGCGTGGAGACAAAGCTCGAAGCTGTGGAGCAGCAAGTCTTCAAGTGCCAAGGGATGGTGGTGTGTGGACTCAACGCCAACCAGATGATGATCACGGAGTTCACCAACAACCACAAGCTAGATGCCAAAGTCATCGGGGAAACCATCTTCAAGCTCTAAGAGAAAATCGAGCACCTCCAAGACCAGATCTATGACCTGCAAAACCAGAATTGTGAGTATGAATATAGATTCAAAAGGATGAGTTTGGCTGCAGATTTAAGGATCCCGGAGACTCGATCATCCTTCTATGATGGTGAGTGTATGCCTTGGAAGATGGACGACAAGCCCTCGTCATCAACAACTCCTACTTCACCACCTTTGAGGACATAATCGCATGAGTATGGCCACTCCCCTTGGCAACTGCCAAGCTTGGGGGAGGTGCCTCGATATCGTATCACCATCACACTCCTATCTTTACCGTTTTATTTAGTTCGATCCATTTTAGTAGTATCTTGATCTAGTAGATTGAAGTTTTGATATCAAGTAGTTTCTAGTTTTGCTTTGTGATCTCTTTTATGAAATCGAGTCCGTGAGCTATCTATAATAAAGATTAGTGTTGAGTCAAGGGCTTTGCTTTCTTGCTATGATCTTGAGAAAAATAGAAAGAATAAAAAGAATAAAAGAGTTGATATTGATCTTATGGATGGTAATAACTTCACACATAGAAAGTATGAGGCTTAAAAGTTGTTGAGAGATGATAAGCATAGTCTTGGTCATCGTTGCAATTAATAGGAAGTAATAAGGAAACAGAGGTTTCACATATAAATATACTATCTTGGACATCTTTTATAAATGTGAGCACTCATTAAGTATGACATGCTAAAAGAGTCGACGTTGGACAAGGAAGACAACATAATGGTTTATGTTTCCCGACATCTCAGTTAAAGTATATTGTCATTGACCTTCCGAACATGTTGAGCTTGCCTTTCCCCCTCATGCTAGCCAAATTCCTAGCACCAAGTAGAGATACTACTTGTGCTTCCAAATATCCTTAAACCCAGTTTTGCCATGAGAGTCCACCATATCTAATTATGGATTGAGTAAGATCCTTCAAGTAAGTTGTCATCGGTGCAAGCAATAAAAAATGCTTTCTAAATATGCATGACTTATTAGTGCGGAGAAAATAAGCTTTATACGATATTGTTATGGAAGCAATAAAAGCGACGGACTGCATAATAAAGGTCCATACACAAGTGGAAATATAAAGTGACGTTCTTTCGTACTAAGATTTTGTGTATCCAACCCTAAAACCGCATGACAACCTCTGCTTCCCTCTGCGAAGGGCTTATCTTTTACTTTATGTTCCTACCTTATGTTTTTACTTTATGCTTGAGTCAAGGTGACCTTCACCTTTCCCTTTTTCATTTTATCCTTTGGCAAGCTCCTCGTGTTTGAAAGATCATGATGTATATATCCAATTGGATGTTCGTTCGCATGGACTGTTATTGTTGACATCACCTAAAGGTGAATACGTTGGGAGGCAACACAATAAGCCCCTATCTTTCTCAGTGTCCGGCTGAAACTCCATAACCACAAGTATTGCGTGAGTGTTAGCAATTGTAGAAGATTATATGATAGTTGAGTATGTGGACTTCCTGAAAAGCTTTATTCTTGACTCTTTGTGATGTTACGATAAATTGCAATTGCTTCAATGACTGAGATTATAGTTTGTTAGCTTTCAACAAAGTTTCTGAACCATACTTGACATTGTGAATTGATTGTTACTTGAGCATAAGAATTCATATGACAAAATCTATATATGTTGCTGTTATAAGAATGATCATGATGCCCTCATGTCCGTATTTTATTTTTATCGACACCTCTATCTCTAAACATGAGGACATATTTTTCGATCTCGGCTTCCGCTTGAGGACAAGCCAGGTCTAAGCTTGGGGGAGTTGATACGTCCATTTTGCATCATGCTTTTATATCAATATTTGTTGCATTATGGGCTGTTATTACACTTTATATATCAACACTTATGGTTATTCTCTCTTATTTTATAAGGTTTACCATGAAGAGGGGGAATGTCGACAGCGGGAATTTTGGTTGGAAAAGGAGCAACAATTGGAAACCTATTCTGCACTGCTCCAAAAGACCTGAAACTCCACGAAACTTATTTTTGGATTTAATAAGAATTATTGAGCGGAAGAAATACCTCAGGGGTCCCACACCCTGTCCAGGAGGGTGGGGGGCACGCCCACCCCAACTGGGCGCGCCCCCTGTCTCCTGGGCCCCCTGGTGGCCCCTCGGTGTCCATCTTCTGCTATATGAAGGGTTTTATCCTGGAAAAAAATCGTGGGCAAGCTTACAGGACGAAACTCTGCCGCCACGAGGCAGAACCTTGGCAGAACTAATCTAGGGCTCCGGCAGAGCTGTTCTGCCAGGGATACTTCCCCCCGGGAGGGGGAAATCATCACCATCGTCATCACCAACGATCCTCCCATCAGGAGAGGGTCAATCTCCATCAACTTCTTCATCAGCACCATCTCCTCTCAAACCCTAGTTCATCTCTTGTATCCAATCTTGTATCCAAAACCACAAATTGGTACCTGTGGGTTGCTAGTAGTGTTGATTACTCCTTGTAGTTGATACTTATTGGTTTACTTGGTGGAAGATCATATGTTCAGATCCTTAATGCATATTATTACACCTCTGATTATGAACATGAATATGCTTTGTGAGTAGTTACGTTTGTTCCAGAGGACATGGGTGAAGTCTTGCTATTAGTAGTCATGTGACTTTGGTATTCGTTCGATATTTTGATGAGATGTATGTTGTCTTTCCTCTAGTGGTGTTATGTGAACGTCGACTACATGACACTTCACCATTATTTGGGCCTAGAGGAAGGCATTGGGAAGTAATAAGTAGATGATGGGTTGCTAGAGTGACAGAAGCTTAAACCCTAGTTTATGCGTTGCTTCGTAAGGGGCTGATTTGGATCCATATGTTTAATGTTGTGGTTAGGTTTACCTTAATACTTTTGTTGTAGTTGCGGATGCTTGCAATAGGGGTTAATCATAAGTGCGATGCTTGTCCAAGTAAGGACAGTACCCAAGCACCGGTCCACCCACATATCAAATTATCAAAGTATCGAACATGAATCATATGAACGTGATGAAACTAGCTTGACGATAATTCCCATGTGTCCTCGGGAGCACTTTTCTCATTATAAGAAATTGTCCAGGATTCTCCTTTGCTACAAAAAGGATTGGGCCACCTTGCTGCACCTTATTTACTTTTATTGCTTGTTACTCATTACAATTTATCTTATCACAAAACTATCTATTACTTACAATTTCAGTGCTTGTAGAGAAAACCTTACTGAAAACCGCCTATCATTTCCTTCTACTCCTCGTTGGGTTCGACACTCTTACTTATCGAAAGGACTACCATAGATCCCCTACACCTGTGGGTCATCAGGTGTGCCACGGAAGCAAAACAGACCTTGCTGCCGAGGTCTTCAATATATTGCATGAAGTTGTGGCTTGTGAACTGCGTGCCATTGTCAGTGATGACTCTTTTTGGCACAACAAAGCGGCAAACTAGCCCCTTAAATAATTTGACGGCTGACTGGGCGGTCAGCTTCCTCACTGCTTCCACCTCCAGCCACTTTGTGAACTTGTGGATTGCAATGTACAAGTACTCAAAGCCCCCGACAGCGCGGGTAAAAGGGCCCAGGATGTCGAGCCCCCAGACCGAGAATGGCCAGGAGAGAGGGATTGTCTGCAAGGTTTGAGCTAGCTGATGAAGGTTCTTCGAATGGAATTGGCACGCTTCACACTTGGTTACTAGCGTCATCGCATCCTGGAGGGCAGTGGGCCAGAAGAAACCTTGCCGGAAAGCCTTGCCGGCAAGGGCCCTCGACCCTATGTGGGAGCCACATATGCCTCCGTGTATCTCCGCCAACAGCTCCAGTCCTTCCTCCCAGGGGATGCACTTCAATTTCACTCCATTTGGTCTCTTCCTGTACAACACATTGTCAACGAACTGGTACATGGCAGACCGGCGAGCTACTTTCTCTGCTTCTTCCTGCTCCTCAGGAAGCTCCCCTGTTTGGAGGAATCAGACGGTATGCTGCACCCATGCTGGAGCCTATGGCTTGACGACAAGGACTAAAGGCATTTCCTCTGCTGCGGAAACGGCTGCCTCCGCGGCAAGGGCTTCGCGCCCTGCCGGAGTCGGTTACCCCACGGCAGGCTCGGCATCCACGACAACATTTTCGCCAGCGGCTCCAGGGAGCTCGGTGGGGAAATACTTGCCGGGGCCTAACTTCCTCCGCTTGTTCTGCTCTGTTGATGGTTCGACGGATGGCTGAGTCAACCGAAGCACAAAAGTACCTAGTTCCATAGGCAACTTGAGGGCAGCGCGCTTCGACAGGTAGTCGGCAGTGTCATTCTCCACTCGGGGGACATGCTCTGCCTGTATACCATCAAAGCACTCCTCCAGTTTTCTCACTTCATCCACGTAAGCCTCCATCAACGGGCTTTGATAATCCTTGTTGATCTGCCTGACGACAAGATGTGAATCACCCCTGACGATGAGCTTATTGACCCCAAGGTCTGCCGCGATCCTGAGATCGGCAAGCAATCCCTCATAGTCGGCAGTGTTGTTCATCGACATCTCTCTAGGAAAGTGCATCTGGATCACGTACTTGAGGTGCTCTCCGGTGGGTATGACGAGCAGCACACCAGCACCGACGCCTTGTAGCGAAAAAGCCCCACAAAGTACATAATACAGTTGCGACTTGTTTCCTTGCTGGGGAGAGTGGTCTCCTGGATCTCTTCATCGGGAGCATCGAGGTCCATTCAACAATGAACTCTGCCAGGACTCTGCTCTCTATATCGTTGAGGTGCTTTTGAACTTCAAACCAAAACTTGACAGCTCCAAGGCCCATTCCACAATCCTCCCTGTTGCATCTGGGTTATGCAGTATCTGTTGCAACGGGAGGCGGGTGACAACAATGATATCGTGCGCTTGGAAGTAATGACGCAGCTTCCTCAAGGCCATAAGGAGGCCTAAGAGCAACTTCTGCACACCGGAGTACCTCGATCTAGCCCCCTGCAGGAGGGAGCTGACGAAGTAAATCAGGTGCTGCATCATCTTGTTTTTCTGCACCACTTCACTTTGTTGCGTGGGCCCTGTCACACTGGCGTCAAACCCTGCCGAGGGCCCAGCCTTGCCGAGACTAGGCCCTGCCGGGGAGGGTTCTGGTTCGCGATCCGTCAACTCTGTCGTTGCTGCTGCCTCTTCATCGACCTCCCTTTGTGCCACCAGTGCAGCGCTAACCACTTGATTCATCGCTGCTAGATATAGCAGCAACGGTTCTTGTGGTTTGGGCACAACCAGCACTGGGGTAGAGGAGAGGTATTTCTTCAAATCTTGCAGCGCCGCCTCGGCCTCTGGGGTCCACTCCATTGGGCCCGCCTTCTTCAAGATCTTGAAAAAGGGAAGGGCACGCTCATCGGACTTGGAGATGAATCTGCTCATGGCGGCAATGCAGCCAGTGAGCCAACGCACATCCTTGATCCGCCTAGGTGGCTCAATCTACTCGATGGCCTTGATCTTGTCTGGGTTCGCCTCAATCCCACGCTGTGACACAAAGAACCCGAGAAGCTTGCCAGATGGGACACCGAAGACACACTTCTCAGGGTTCAGCTTGAGGTTGATCTTGCGTAGGTTTGCAAACGTTTCCTCTAGATCTTGCACAAGTGTTGCTTTGTCCTTGGTTTTGATCACTATGTCATCCATATAAGCTTCCATATTTCCATGTAGTTGGCTCAAAACCAATTTGGACTGCTCTCGCAAAGGTCGAGCCAGTACTCTTCAACCCGAAAGGCATCTGTAAAAAGCAATACGTACCACATGGGGTGATGAATGCTGTCTTCTCCTCATCCTGTCTTGTCATGAAGATCTGGTGGTACCCTAAGTAGGCGTCGAGGAATGATAGCAGGTCACACCCAGCTGTGGAGTCAACAATCTGGTCGATGTGCGGCAATGGGAAAGGATCTTTTGGACAAGCTTTATTGATATATGTGTAATCAATACATAGTCTCCACTTCCCATTTGCCTTGCGCACCACTACCGGATTGGCCAGCCACGTCGGATGGAGCACCCCTCTTACCAAGCCTGCCGCCTCTAGCTTCCTGATCTCTTCCGTGATGAACTCCTGCCTCTCTAGAGCTTGCTTCCTGACCTTCTGCTTGACGGGCCGTGCATGAGGACAGACATCAAGATGGTGCTCAATCACTTCCCTGGGAACGCCGGGGATGTCGGATGCTTGCCACGCAAACACATCAACATCCGCCCACAGGAAAGTGACAAGCTCACTTTCCTATTTGCCATTGAGGGTGGAGCTTATGGTGAAAGCTCCTCCCGTGCCGTCCTCCTTGACGGACACCTTCTTGGTCTCTGGTGGTGTAGCTCTGGACTTCTTGCTCTTGTCGGTGGAGCTCTCTGGCACGTCCTCAACGGGAGCGCAACACCCTGAAGAGGTGCGCTTGCCGGAGTGGGTGCGAGAGGTCTCGCTGGTCTTCTTCCCTCCCGGGGCTTCAGCGGCAGGAGCAACTGCCTTGGCGGCAGCTACTGCAACTGCTTCCCGGTAGAGTTGGTCAATGCAAATTAGCGCATCTTTCTTGTCAGAGGGGACAGTGATGATGTTCATCGGCCCGGGCATTTTCAGCATGTTGTAGGCATAATGGGAAGCCGCCATGAACTTGGCCAGCGCCGGGCGGCCGAGGATCCCGTTGTAGGGCAAGGGGATCTTGGCCACGTCGAAGACAATCCTCTCTGTCCTGTAGTTCAACTCGTCTCCAAACATCACAGGCAGCATGACCTTTCCCGTCGGCTGGCTCCTCCCTAGGTTGACCCCTTGAAACGTGCCCGTCTCCTCGAGGTCTCCATCAGGGATCTGCAGCCTCTTGATCACAACCGGCAAGATCAAGTTCAGACTGGCCCCGCCATCAACTAGCATCTTTGTCACCTTGAGGTTGCAGATCATTGGTGAAACCAACAACGGCAAGCACCCGACCGCAGTAGTGCAATCAGGGTGGTCCTCAGTGTCGAAGATGATAGGTGTGCTGGACCACTTCAGTGGCTTTCATGCGTCAAGTGATGGCTCCACCGCTGTGATCTCACGCGCCCACTGCTTGAGCTGGCGGTGAGATGTGTGCAACGAGGCGCCACCATCAACGCACATGGTCTCTGTAGCTTTCTGAAACTCGTGGTCGCCGGACTCGTTGTCCTCGTCATGATCATCGTCTTCCTGCTTCTTGTCGTGGCCCCGGGCAGGCCTCTCTTGCTGGTTATCCTTGCCGTGGTGGCCTCCTTGGCCGCCATGCTTCTTGCCGGACCCTTCGGCACCATCTTGGCCCTTCTCCTTGTCCCGCCTTTCATATTCAGCTTTCTGCTTCTCAGCGAGCAGCTCAACTTGTCGGCAGTTCTGGAGGTCATGGCCTTTGGTGCGGTGGATCTTGCAATACTGCTTGTCAGAGCCCCCTGGCTTGTCGGCAGCCGCCAAGGCCCGGCAAGCGGCACACCTGGAAACCTCCTTGTCGGGGTCGCTCGTCTTGGCCTTCTTGGCGGTGCCGGTGTCGCTGGACCCCTCGACGACAAGTACAGTCTTGCCCTTGCGCCTCCTGTTACGGCGGCGACCCTTCTTCGTAGGGGCAGCGGTGTCGTCCTCTGTGGAGTCGGTTTCCGTGCCGGCGTCCTCACCGGGGTACTTCCTCCCCTCTTTCGCCCGAGCACACCTATCGGCCAGAACATAAAGTTCGGCCACATCCCTGACCTTGTTCATCACCAGCTCCTCACGCATCTTGCGGTTACACACATTCTGATGGAATGCGCTGATCACGGCAGCAGGATGAATGTCTGGGATGTTATACTGCAACGGCTGAACCTTTGGATGTACTTGCACATGTTTTCTCCTTCCTTCTAGGGGATGATGTGCAAATCGCTCACCCGGCCATGAGCTTGATGGCCTCCAGTGAAGGCGCCAACAGACTCATGACATAGATCCGACCAAGAAGAAATGGAATCCACCTGCAAGTGCATCAACCATGACATAACATTGGGCTTGAGCGCCAACGGGAAGTAATTGGCAAGCACCTTATCATCGCGGGCCCCAACATCTTGCATCGTGATGGTGTAGATGCCGAGGAACTCAGACGGGTGAGTCTTGCCATTGTACTTCTCGCCGACGTCGGGCTTGAACATGTGGTGGGACGGCCACTGGAACTCCCGCAACTCACAGGTCAAGGCCGGACAACCCACCTCGTAGGGTAGGCCACCGTAGCCTCCTGGTGCTGGGTGGTCGATAGTGTGCCCTGCCCGCCTGTCTGACTGTTGGCACGCATCACGCCGGCGCTCGATGGTGGTTCCAGCGTCTTCAAGGGCTTGTTCCTGAAGAACTTGATGCTGGTCGCGATGGGTTCACGGATTGGATGACGCTATGGAGATATCATCGCGAGCGTCATCGCGACGGATCGACACCCGCGATGGCTGACATGGAGGAGGAGAGTGCACCATGGCTGCATCGCCCCCGGTCCGTCCACCACTGGCATGCGGTGGCTCGACGGAGCGATGGCCTATGGGCCCTACTGGGCGCGGCTCATCCTTGTTGGTGATGCCGACGAGGCTCCGGACAGTGGCTCTCCACTCGTTGAGCCTCTCCACAGTAGGAGGAAAGTTGAGGAGCAGCTGCACGTGCGCCAGAGCTTCTGTTGGTGTGGGCGGTGGAGAAATCTGTGTGGACCGTGACGCGCTTCGACTTCTAACTACGTTAGAAGGAGCTTTATCACGGACCTGCGGCTGTCCGCCATTTTCTCCAGCACCTCGGTGTGCATGCTGGCCTTCCTCATCCCATGAAGGGCGCGCATGACTCTTCCCAGGGCAGCGTTCAGGGTCACCGGCGGGGTGACGCTGCTCATCACGCACAACCTGGGAAGAACATGCCATGGGCGCCGGTGTTGGTGTCTTGGAGACCACCGCTCTGCCATCGGGCGGCATGGCGACGCCCCTGGAGGGCTCCGCGCTGCCTGCGGGGGGGGGCCAACTCCGTCTATGGAGTTTGTGGCGTGCGACCCATCGCCTGGCGCATGAACGACGCCGCTCGCCAGGTCTGGACCGCCAAGGTGATGTGGGTGTTCGCGGGCCGCGCCACAGGTTCTTTCCGCGACCGGTCTGCTACTGGTTCGCACCGGTACGGGCAGTCCCGTTCCGCATGAACCGATCGCCGTGATCGTCATCTGCTTGGGAGCCATGGCGATGAAGAACTGTTCGACTAGCTGCTAAACCAGATTCTCACCACTGTGCCCCCCTACCTAGCGCGCCAAAGATGTCGGTGGAAAACGACACCTATGGGATCACAAGAATCCCTACTACGGTTGCGGGGCGCGGGGTCGTGAGAAGAGCGGGATCAACAGTCAGCACAAACACACGGGTCGTTTATCCAGGTTTAGGCCGCAAGGATGCGTAATACCCTCGTCCCGCTTTGATGTGTATATATGTGTTCTTGGAGTTCTTGAGCTAGCTACAATGGGTGTAACTTGTCCAAGGGTCTGAATCCTCCTCCTTGATGCCTTGGGCCTCCTTTTATAGCCAAGGGGATTGCCACAGTGGCTCACAGGAGGTGGCATCGGTATACTGTGGCTAAGCTTATCGCTAGCCATTATGGGACAAGACACATTTAATGCGCCGCTTAGGTGTCCCCCTCACTTTACCGCCGCCTTGCCCTGCTCTGACACGCGCCCGGGCCAGCGAGGCAGTCAGCGCCATGTAGGCTGGTAGGCTGCTGAGGTGGCGCGGTGGTAGGGCCTTCATGAAGACTTGCATGCCACCACGTAGGCATGCGCTGAGTTGGCCTGGAAGCCTCACGTTGACACGCAGGTGCCTGCCTACCTGGTGGGCCGGCAGCTGCATGGGAGTGGTGGTGGAAACTTGGCGGGTGTGGGCCTGGCCGTGGCCCCGCGGATGTTCTCGGCAAGGGCCTTGCCGGGGCCCCGGCAAGGGTCTTGCCACGACGTCATGGTCTTCCTCGGCAAGGATCTTGCCGGGGGTCTTGTGGGTTTCCTCGGTGAGGACTCCGCTGAGGCTCGTCATCTTCTAATCCTCATCTGACTCCGTGTGTTCCTTATCTTCACAAAGCTCTGCATGCCATCATGGAGGCGGCTCCCGAGCCCGGGTCCCAACGTGGTTGGTGGGAACCCTGAGGCTCAATGGTGGCGCGCTCTGCTGGCATTTGGCAAGTCGCCCCGGCAAGGGTCTTGCCGTGGCTGTGAAGGCTGACCCGACAAGGCTCTTGCCGGGGGAGCCCGCCTCACCCTCTTACTCTTCGTGACCCTGTCTTGGCGTTGCTTTGACCATCTTGTGGATTTGACTCTTCCCTCTGCCCTGCTAAGCGTGGCCACTGGCGCGGCTCCAACTGCCCATGCACAGGTAGAGGGGTACAAAGGAGTGCCCCTACTTCTGTACACCGACAATTGGCGAGTGTTGCATCAAGGTATCATGAAGTACGTAGGTCTGTCACAGCCAACCAAGAGCATTGTCCCTCGATGACATAGATCTAGTAGAACAACAACACCCTCGCAGACAAACAATCCACACCATTGCGATGTTGCTTTGCTCGTAGAGAAGTTGCCTCGTCGAAGATCGAGCCGATGAAGACTTTGCATCGTCGATAGGGCTACACCACCACCAACATTGAGCATACAGGAAAAGATAACTATCCCACTTCGTAGATGAGCCATGACGCCGCTTGGCGCATGCTCACGCGACACAGAAGTAAAAGGGGTTAAGGGACAATTTTTGTTGTAAGATTCAAATCTAGGTTCTTATAATTAAATTCATGTGTGTTCAACAAGAATCTAGTGAAATTTCATATTTGTCTCGAGACTCCCTTGATTGCACAATGTAGGCACCCGTTTTAAATGGCAAGACAAGGAATATTTCAGAGCATGCTGATACTTTTGTTGTCGAAACCAGCTCCTTGGCATCATTGCACATTTGCTCCTCCGACTGGGATTGGTATGCATAGATTTTGGGGAACGTTGCATGGAAAACAACAAAAAATTCTATGCACACGCAAGATCTATCCATGGAGATGCATAGCAACGAGAGGGGAGAGTGTGTCTATGTACCCTTGTAGACCGTAAGTGGAAGCGTTTGACAACGCGGTTGACTTAGTAGAACTTTCTTCGCGATTCAACCGATCGAGTACCGGACATACGACACCTCTGCGTTCAGCACATGTTCAGCTCGGTGACGTCCACGCCTTCTTGATCCAACAAGATGGCAGCACGACGGCGTGGTGACAGTGATGGTGAAGTTATCTCCGCAGGGCTTCGCCTAAGCACTACAAAAATATGATCGGGGATGTAAACGGTGGAGGGAGGCGCCGCACACAGCTATGACAATGTTGTTCTTATGCTAGGCGCCCCCTCCCACATATATATAGGTGGGGGTGAAGGGAGCAGCCAGGAGGCGCCCCCAAGTAGGCCGAATCCTACTTGGGGTCTTCCCCCAAGTGGCGCCCCCTTATTTGGTGTGCGGGAGGAAGGAAGGAGGAGGTTGTGCCCCATTCCTTTCTCTCCTGAGGAGGGAAAGGAAGGAGGGGCAACCCTGATAACCCACAAGTATAGGTGATCGCAACAGTTTTCGAGGGTAGAGTATTCAACCCAAATTTATTGATTCGACACAAGGGGAGCCAAAGAATATTTGCAAGTATTAGCAGCTGAGTTGTCAATTCAACCACACCTGGAGATTAATTATATGCAGTAAAGTGACTAGTAACAAAGTAGTATGATAGTTTTAATAGCAGTAGCAACAACAATATTAACGGTAACAGTGGTAGCAATGATTTTGTAACAAGTGCAATAGTGATAGTAGAAGTAGTAACTTAGCAGAAACAATATAAGAGAAAATCATAGGCATTGGATCGGTGAATTCGTTGGATGATATTCATCATATAACAGTCATAACCTAGGGAGATACAACACTAGCTCCAGTTCATAAATATAATGTAGGCATGTATTCCATAAATTGTCATACGTGCTTATGAAAAGAACTTGCATGAAAGATTTTGTCCTACCCTCCCGTGGCAGTGGGGTCCTATTAGAAACTAAGGGATATTAAGGACTCCTTTTAATAGAGAACCGAAACAAAGCATTAACAAATAGGGAATACATGAACTCCTCAAATTACGGTCATCACCGGAAAGTATCCTGACTTCCGTCACTCCGGGGTTTACGGATCATAAATAGGTGACTATAACTTGCAAGATCGGATCTAGAACATAGATATAATGGTGATGACATAAACGGTTCAGATCTTAAATCATTGCACCCGGGCCCAAAGTGGCAAGCATTAAGCATGGCAAAGTCATAGCAACATCAATCTCAGAACATAATGGATACTAGGGATCAATCCCTAACAAAACTAACTCGATTACATGATGAATCTCATCCAACTCCTCACCGACCAGTGAGACTACGAATGAATTACTCACTCCCGGTGGGGAGCATCATGGAATTGGTGATGGAGAAGGGTTGGTGATGACGAAGATCGAAGACCCCCCTCTCCGGAGCCCCAAACAGACTCCAGATCTGGCATCCCGACGAAGAACAGGAGGTGGCGGCGGCTCCGTCTCGTGAAACGCGATAATTCTTCTTCCTTGATTTTTTCTCTGAAAATGTGATTTTATAGTGTCAGGGTTGAGGTCTGCGGGGCCACTAGGTGGGGACAACCCTCTTGGGCGTGCCTGGAGGGGGCGCACCCTGGTGGGTTGTGCCCACCCAGGTGCCCCCTCTGGTGGTTGTTGGCTCCAGAAATTATCTTTTATTGTATAAAAATTCCTTGCAAAGTTTCGTACCAATCCGAGAACTTCTATTTCTGCACAAAAACAACACCATGGTAGTTCTACTGAAAATAGCATCGTTCTGGCTTAGTTTCATTCAAATCATGCAAATTAGAGTCCAAAACAAGAGGAAAATCATTAGGAAAAGTAGATACGATGGAGACGTATCAACTCCCCCAAGCTTAAACCTTTGCTTGTCCTTAAGCAATTCAGTTAATAAACTGAAAGTGAAAAAGAAAAACTTCTACAAACTCTTTTGCTCTTATTTACATAAATAAGCTTAAGTAGCACCCAGGTTTTCAGCCAAGATCATGACTAACCATGTCGATAATAACTCTTAAAAATTATATTAACTCATATCAATGGCATAATCAACTAGCGAGCAATAATAAGATATCTCAAGTGAAAACACTTTATCAAAACAACCATAATATAATATGACAATAGTGGTATCTCGCAAAACATAAATGCAGAGCACCTCCGAAGTTCAAGCATCGACTAAACATTGTAATTCATGGTAGAAAAGATCCAGTAATGATGCACCTAACATTAGCTACGCACAATGCATGAGGATGACAATAGTGCTCTTAAGTTCAGACACAACATAAAAGTAAATAGATAGTCCCTTCGTAGAGGGAAGCAATGATTTGCAGCGGTGCCAGAGCTCTTGTTTTTCTTTTAAATGGAGGTAAATGAAATTTTGAGAAATGCACCCTTCTTGTTTACTTCACGACCATTAGTTATTGTTATCTTCAATGCTGAACATATTAGTGGCAGTTCCCAAGCGATAAAAGTAAAGGTTTACTCCCCCTCCACCAACAATCACACTCCACAGCTGGTCTGAAACAACGGGTACCGTCCATACCAACTACAGTCTCGGGGGATTTTTGTTTAATTATTTGCAAATTTGACTTTGGGACTGGGAATCCCTATTACCGCCCCTCTTGTGCAAGGACGAGTGAATCAACACTCGTCATGAGAATAACACGCTTAGCATGGAAGATACTGACTACCTCCTATTGCTCTATGAAGAATCCAGGCACACAAAAAACGATATTTACTTTAAGTTTTTAGAGGTGGCACATGCAATTTTACTTTGGACGACAGGGTAATACCGCATATAGGTACGTATGATGGACTCATCTGGGATAACTTGGGTTTCAAGATTTTTGACACAAGCAGAATTCCTGCTTAGTACAGGCGAAGGCTAGCAATTAGGTTGAGAAGCGGCCAGCTAGAGAGCGAAAACGGTCATGAACTTGCATTATGCATAAGTAACATTGGATACTAGCATGAGTAGGATATGAACACCATGAACATAAATATCATAGAGGCTATGTTGGTTTTGATTCAACTACATGCACGAACATGTGCCAAGTCAAGCCACCCGAACATTCAGAGGAGGATACCATATCATCATACTACATCACAATCATTTTAACGCAATGTTGACATCCAGGATAAATCATTATCTATTCCTAGCTACTTAAGCATGGCATGAGGAATATAATCTCTAATTTTCATTGCAAACATGTTTGATCATAATAAGCTGAATCATGGATACTAGGTTAAACATATTTACAAAAATAGAACAAGTTGAGTTCATACCCATTTCCCTCTGCCACAACCAGTTCATCAAATATCGTCATTATTGCCTTTCACTTGCACGATGGAACGATATGAAAATAATAATAGTGCAAGAGTGCCATGGACTAAGCTGGAATCTGCAAACATTTTATTCAAAGGAGAAGACAAGGTAATATGGGCCCCTTGTTAGATAAATAATAATACATATGAGAGCCACTCAACATTTTCACCATGGTCTTCTACTCGGTATGACTAATAAACAGAAAAAAAATTCAGAGAAACACATTGAAATGTTTTTGGAGTTTTTGGTTTTTCTGGAAGAAAGCAAATAAAAAGAAAAGAAAAGCAAAAGCGAGAAAAACTATTTACACGGGAAAGCTCTCAACAAGCAAAAGAAGAACAAAAAAAAATCTTTTTGGGTTTTCTTTTAGTACTACAACTAATGAAACTAGGAAGAAAAACTGAAAAGAAGTAGGAAATATTTTTTGGATTTTCTCAAAGTTTTTCAAACACACAAGAAGAAAGCAAAAAAAATCTAGCATGGATAATACAATGAAAAAGTGTGGACACCGACAACTGGAATGAAATGTGTGAACATGAATGTAATGTCGGTGGAAATACGTACTCCCCCAAGCTTAGGCTCTTGGCCTAGCTTGGTAATCACCACTCAAAAAAGCCATCGGGTCCCACGTTGAAGTGTTGTGGAGAGGGCACCTGAGGGTCCCACTCCTGAGGTTCTTGCTCTGCTGCTACCTGGGCATTCCAATAGGCAACGATATCTTCTGGCATGATCTTGTATCCACCCCTAGCAAGAGTATCAAACAAAGTAGGTGCAGGCAATGGAATAATATCATGAGTATTCTCACTGAAACCCAAGTTGTAGGGAATAGGAATGTCAGTGTTCTCACTATCAATAAACTGATGGTGTGCCATAGCCTGGCGATCTAGGTAAACCTTGGGCAAAGGATAATCGTGTTGGCGTATCTAAACGTTAAAGTGACTCGCCAAGCGAGTAGCATAAGTACCACCATGTATTGTACCCTTGGATCTGTTAATGTGGAGGCGACGTGCCACAATAGCTCCCAAGCTATAAGTGTTGTCGCCGTAAGTGCATGGCATAAGACAGCGAAGTCGGGGGCACTGAGTGCACCTACCTTCTCTCTAGCAAGCAAACACTTCGCGATGAATAGAGCAAAATAATGCACAGTAGGAAAATTTAAGCTAGTGGCAGTGGCACTCGACACCCCTCTCTCATCTCCCACAGCAAAAGTATGATAAAAGCCCTCGAACTCTGCAGGCCTAGGCTCCCTTATTTCCGCATCAGAAGGGAACAAGCATATGTCGCAAAATTCAATGAGTGGTATCTGACGGGTTTCAGCATATAGATTAAAGTGCACCTCAGGAGGATTATTCCTACTTATGAAATGGAAACTTTGCACAAAGGAATTTGTGAGGAGACGATACTGTTCACACTCAGCTGTGATAAAGTCGGTGAGGCCGGCATTAGCAACATATTTTGCAAACTCTTGACGGATTCCTGCTCCATCCATGAATGGGTTGTGCGGCCATTCGCATGGCCATACCTCCGCCATTCTTCGGGTGTGGAGGTGATTGTCCGAAGACTCCCCAATAACTCCCTTGGAGTTCTTCTTGGAAGCAAGCTCCCTAAAGATACTCATCTTTTTCCTATGAACAAAATTCTAAAAAAATTAGTCCACAAAATTTTCTCAACAGAACTTCACAATATTGATAGAAACTACTCATAGGGATGCATAGAGGCCATATCAAGCATGCAAACTACTTAGAACTCTAAGAATTCAACATGCAAGCTCATCTACAGCAACACCAAGTGTAACTAATTATTCAAAATATAAACCACTAAAGCAAAAACTAATTGGACCAATGGAGGAGTCACATACCAAGCGACAAATCCCCCGAAACAGTTTCGGAAATGGAGCTTCGAGCAAAGAGATCGAAATCCATGGGTTTGAGAGCAAGAACATGAGAAAGAGAGCAATGTAGATTTTTTTCTGGAGGTAAGCGGTGACATGGACTAAAGAGATAAGTGAGGGGTCCACATGGGGACCACAACCCACCGGGGCGCGCCTGGGGGTGCTGGCGCGCCCAGGTGGGTTGTGCCCACCTAGTGCATCCCCCAGTGATGTTATTTGCATCAAAAAGTCATAAATATTCAGAAAAAATGTATTAAATTTTCAGAGCATTCCGAGGACTTTTATTTTTGGGTCATTTATTATTGCACGAGAAATTCAGAAAACAAACAAAACATGGCATTTTATTTTATTTATCTAATAAAAACAGAGAACAAAAGGTAAGGGCAGAAGGTAGTGCTCACTAAATTTGTCAACTTCATACCTCTCAAAAATGATTCATTAATAAGGTTGATCAAGTCTTTTTAACAACCACTTTCGATTAGCATGAAACCGAAGAACTTTCATAAAACACTAAGTTACCTCAACGGGGATATGAATGTCCCCAACAATAAGCATTTCATATTTCTTTTTGGTAGTAGGTAGAGGTAGTTGAAAACTTCCAATAGTGATTGTCGGAGATTTTTCAATAACATTAATACCATTCACTTGGAATTGTTTCTTCGGGAAGTTTACCATATGCTCATTACCATTGATATGAAAAGTGACTTTGATTTTATTGTTGAGGAACGTGGTAATTTCAAAAAAAATCCTACGATCATGCAAGATCTATCTATGTGATGCATAGCAACGAGAGGGAGAGTGTGTCCATGTGCCCTCGTAGACCGAAAGCGGAAGTGTTAGTTAACGCGGTTGATGTAGTCGAACGTCTTCGGGATCCAATCGATCCAAGTACTGAACGTACAACACCTCCGCGTTCAGCACACGTTCAGCTCGATGACGTCCCTCGTACTCTTGATCCAGTTGAGGCCGAGGGAGAGTTTCGTCAGCACGACGGCGTGGCGACGGTGATGATGAAGTTACCGGTGCAGGGCTTCGGCTAAGCACTACGACGATATGACTGAGGTGTGTAACTGTGGAGGGGGGCACCACACACGGCTAAAAGATCAACTTGTGTGTCTATCGGGGTGCCTCTTGGCCACATATATAAAGGAGGGGGAGGAGGAGGCCGGCCAAGAGGGGAGGCGCGCCATGGGGGTGTCCTACTAGGACTCAAAACCTAGTAGGATTCGGCCCCCCTTTTCCTATTCCAAGTTGGAGAAGGGGGGGAGGAGGAGGAGGAGAGAAGGAAGGAGGGGGGCGCCACCCCTCCCCTTGTCCAATTCGGATTGGGGCAAAGGGGCACACGCCACCTCCTGGCCGGCCCTCTCTCTTCTCCACTAAGGCCCATGAGGCCCAATAACTTCCCGGAGGAGGTTCCGGTAACCCCCGCTACTCCGAAACTTATCTGAAATGACCCGAACCATTCCGGTGTCCGAATGTAGCCTTCCAATATATCAATATTTATGTATCGACCATTTCGAGACTCCTCGTCATGTCCGTGATCTTAATAGGGACTTCGAACAAACTTCGGTCATCAAAACACATAACTCATAACACAAATTGTGATCGAATGTTAAGCATGCAGACCCTACGGGTTCGGGAGCTTTGTAGACATGACCGAGACACATCTCCGGTCAATAACCAATAGCAGAACCTAGATGCTCATATTGCTTGTACATATTCTACGAAGATCTTTATCGGTCAAACCGCATAACAACATACATTGTTCCCTTTGTCATCGGTATGTTACTTGCCCGAGATTCGATTGTTGGTATCATCATACCTAGTTCAATCTCGTTACCAGCAAGTCTCTTTACTAGTTCCGTAATACTTCATCCCGTAACTAAAGCATTAGTCACAATGGTTGTAAGGCTTATAGTGATGAGCATTACTGAGAGGGCCCAGAGATATCTCTCCGAAACATGGAGTGACAAATCCTAATCTCGATCTATGCCAACCCAACAAACACCTTCGGAGACACCTATAGAGCATATTTATAATCACCCATTTACATTGTGACATTTGATAGCACACAAGGTGTTCCTCTGGTATTAGTGAGTTGCATAATCTCATAGTCTGAGGAACATGTATAAGTCATGAAGAAAGCAGTAGCAATGAAACTGTAACGATCATAATGCTAAGCTAACGGATGGGTCATGTCCATCACATCATTCTCCTAATGATGTGATCCCATTCATCAAATGACAACACATGTCTATGGTTAGGAAACATAACCATCTTTGATTAACGAGCTAGGCAAGTAGAGGCATACTAGTGACAATATGTTTTGTCTATGTATTCACACATGTACTAAGTTTCCGGTTAATACAATTCTAGCATGAATAATAAACATTTATCATGAAATAAGGAAATAAATAATAACTTTATTATTGCCTCTAGGGCATATTTCCTACAGTCTCCCACTTGCACTAGAGTCAATAATCTAGATTACATAGTAATGATTCTAATACCCATGGAGCTTTGGTGTTGATCATGTTTTGCTCGCGGAAGAGGCTTAGTCAATGGGTCTGCAACATTCAGATCTGTATGTATCTTGCAAATCTCTATGTCCCCCTCCGACACTTGATGACGGATGGAATTGAAGTGTATCTTTATGTGTTTTGTTCTCTTGTGAAATATAAATTCCTTTGCCAAGGAAATTGCACCAGTATTGTCACAAAACATTTTCATCGGACCCGATGCACTAGGTATGACACCTAGATCAGATATGAACTCCTTCATCCAGACTCCTTCACTTGATGCTTCCGAAGCAGCAATGTACTCCACTTCACACGTAGATCCCGCCACGACGCTCTGCTTGGAACTGCACCAACTGACAACTCCTTCATTAAATAAAAATGTGTATCCGGTTTGCGACTTAGAGTCATCCGGATCAGTGTCAAAGCTTGCATCGACGTAACCATTTACGACGAGCTCTTTTTCACCTCCATAAATGAGAAACATATCCTTAGTCCTTTTCAGGTATTTCAGGATGTTCTTGACCGTTGTCCAGTGCTCCACTCCGGGATTACTCTGGTATCTCCTTGCTATGCTTATAGCAAGGCACACATCAGGTCTGGTACACAACATTGCATACATGATAGAACTTATGGCTGAAGCATAGGGAATGACTTTCATTTTCTCTCTATCTTCTGTAGTGGTCGGGTATTGAGTCTGACTCAACTTCACACCTTGTAACACATGCAAGAACCCTTTCTTTGACTGGTCCATTTTGAACTTCTTCAAAACTTTATCAAGGTATGTGCTTTGTGAAAGTCTAATTAAGCGTCTTGATCTATCTCTATAGATCTTGATGCCCAATATGTAAGCAGCTTCACCGAGGTCTTTCATGGAAAAAACTCTTATTCAGGTATCCCTTTATGCTATCTAGAAATTCTATATCATTTCCAATCAACAATATGTCATCCACATATAATATTAGAAATTCTACAGAGCTCCCACTCACTTTCTTGTAAATACATGCTTCTCCAAAAGTCTGTATAAAACCATATGCTTTGATCACACTATCAAAGCGTTTATTCCAACTTCGAGAGTCTTGCACCAGTCCATAAATGGATCGCTGGAGCTTGCACACTTTGTTATCACCCTTTGGATCGACAAAACCTTCTGGTTGCATCATATACACCTCTTCTTCCAGAAATCCATTCAGGAATGCAGTTTTGACATCCATCTGCCAAATTTCATAATCATAAAATGCGGCAATTGCTAACATGATTCGGACAGAGTTAAGCATCGCTACGGGTGAGAAAGTCTCATTGTAGTCAACAAGTCGAGCTTTGTAGATAGTAACATTACCGTGAGCGTTGGTCTTCTTCTTGAAGATCCATTTATTTTCTATGGCTTGCCCATCATCGGGCAAATCCACCAAAGTCCACACTTTGTTCTCATACATGGATCCCATCTCAGATTTCATGGCCTCAAGCCATTTTGCGGAATCTGTGCTCATCATCGCTTCATCATAGTTCGTAGGTTCACCATGGTCTAGTAACATGACTTCCAGAACAGGATTACTGTACCACTCTGGTGCGGATCTTACTCTGGAAGACCTATGAGGTTTGGTAGTAACTTGATCTGAAGTTTCATGATATCATCATTAACTTCCTCACTAATTGGTGTAGGAATCACTTGAACTAATTTCTGTGATGAACTACTTTCCAATAAGGGAGAAGCTACAATTACCTCATCAAGTTCTACTTTCCTCCCACTCATTTCATTCTAGAGAAACTCCTTCTCTAGAAAGGATCCATTCTTAGCAACAAAGATTTTGCCTTCGGATCTATGATAGAAGGTGTACCCAACAGTTTCCTTTGGGTATCCTATGAAGACGCACTTCTCCGACTTGGATTCGGGCTTAGCACGTTGAAGATTTTTCACATAAGCATCGCATCCCCAAACTTTAAGAAACGACACCTTTGGTTTCTTGACAAACCACAGTTCATAAGGCGTCATCTCAACGGATTTTGATGGTGCCCTATTTAAGTGAATGTAACCATCTCTAAAGCATAACCCCAAAACGATAGCGGTAAATCAGTAAGAGACATCATATATCGCACCATATCCAATAAAGTACAGTTACGATGTTCGGACACACCATTTCACTGTGGTGTTCCATGTGGCGTTAACTGTGAAACTACCATGTTGTTTCAAATGAAGACCAAACTCGTAATTCAAATATTCTCCTCCACGATCAGATCGTAGAAACTTTATTTTCTTGTTACGATGATTTTCCACTTCACTTTGAAATTCTTGAACTTGTCAAATGTTTCAGACTTATGCTTCATTAAGTAGATATACCCATATCTGCTCAAATCATCTATGAAGGTAAGAAAATAACGATACCCGCCACGAGCCTCAACACTCATTGGACCGCATACATCTGTATGTATTATTTCCAATAAGTCAGTAGCTCGTTCCATTGTTCCGGAGAACGGAGTTTTAGTCATCTTGCCCATAAGGCACGGTTCGCAAGCACCAAGTGATTCCAAAAGTCCATTAGCATGGAGTTTCTTTATGCGCTTTATACCGATATGACCCAAACGGCAGTGCCACAAATAAGTTGCACTATAATATGCGTATCATTTAAAGACATTACAACCGAGCACTTTTCCAGCCCTCTCAGGCTATTAGCATCTCAACCGTCGGATATGCACTTCTAGACAATTTGGGCCGTTGGATGCACCTTCCACCCTGCTGAGAGTGCTAAACGGACTGGGCCAATGCTCCCGCAACAAAATCAGCGATCTGCTGTTGTTTGGGCCTGCTGGGCCAATGCTCCCACCACATACGTAGGTATGAGGAGAGCGTTTCTCCCCTCGCCTCCACTCCCTGACCTCTCATCTCTCTCTCGTCTGTCATATGGGATTCTCAGTTGCGCAGCCACCGCTGAAATCCCCAGCCATGGAACGATGCCTCGTCTTCGCCCAGCCGCCGCCATCCTCCTCCTCATGTTTTACCCTCAAGAAGCAACAGGAAGGGGCTGCACTCGCAGATCGGTCGTGGCGCAACACCAGCGAGGCCTGACCCAGATTTGTTCCTACGTCTAGAGGCGGAGACAGGGGGACCCCATAGGACATTGAGGAGCTCACAGCCCCGCTCGCCAAAGGCAGGGCGCTGCTCCAGTTTGACGGCGGTCACCAGCTAGCAAACTACTCCGATCACTATGGGGGCAGGTGCTTCGATGGTGGTGTTAGCAGCTCTGTTGATTCAGCGATGGAGCCTCGTCATATAGTCCGTCAAAGCATGTGCGGTTCAGTTTCAAAGGTACACCAACATATACTCTCCCTACTGCTAGAACTTCTTATGGATTACGACGTAGCAGGCTAATTAATATAGCACGTAAGATAACAGATGAATTTACTAATTAGATGTTTCTTTGAAACTTTGAGAAATTATTGCTACTAATTGCTATCCTTCTTTTCATAATTAAATTTCTTAGTTGTATGTCCAATATATCTTCCGATCAATATTTACAAGATAAGTATTAGATCATGCACATGTAGATAATTGTCACGAAAGGTTATTTATGATGGTTAGCTAAAAAAGAGGTCTATTTTCAATCCATTCTGGGATGCGAAATTTGCAGTTTTCGGCTCGCCCCCTATGGTGAGATCTCTGTAATCGGTGTTATGTACCATGAAGCTTTCACGGATTTAATTTTGAGGTTCGATCACCCTTTATTTCATGGTACCTATTTAAACAGTTTAACAGATTGTTTATTTGGTTTTTGTTCTATATAGAGAATATTTCATCTATCGATTATAATAGCAGCCCTTCTCGCCTTGCCAGCCTGGAGACGCAGTTGGTCGTATGTCGCGGAATTATCACATCAGATGTCCTACTGAAAGGACTTAGTCGTGGAGCCATCATGATCGGGTTAGCTTAGAGGGGTTAAACCGGACAAAGAACACATGGAGTTTATACTGGTTCGGCCCCTTGCGGTGAAGGTAAAAGCCTACGATCCAGTTGTGGTGTTCTTGATGTGGTCTCGATTACCAGGGAGCAAATATGCTTTGCCTAGTTCTCGAGTTGTTGTCTCTTGTCCCTGAACCGCCGCCGGGTCGTCCCTTTATATACATAGGTTAATGCCCGACCGGTCTACAGAATCCCGAGGCCGGCTCATACAAGTGTCCGGCTCGGTTTCTCATTTCCTTGACTTACAATACAAGTTATACATCTATGGCGGTTTACTATTATGGGCCCTAATCCGCCATTGGGCTCCGGGCCTCTAAGTCTTCATAGTTAAAGCGCCATAGCCTTCATCTTCATGGGCTCTTGTACATGATTCCTTGTGAGTGTAATCCGGCCCCTCCTAGGCGGTTTAACTCAGTAGTCATATCCCCAACATTAGGCTCCAGATTGATTTGAACTTGTTCATGTCAATCTTCAACTTAGAGAATTTCTGATTTGAACATCTTCATGTTGTCCTTGTAAACCGCCGTGATGTCATCTTCTGGAATTACCTTAAACTACCATGACATCATCTGCGTAAAAAACTCGTAAACATTTCTTTTTTATTAATTGATCTCCAAAGATCGAGGCAATAGCTGTATCAGATATCTGATTTTTTGACTCCTCGATTCTCGCGCCTGTCACTTATCCCTTTGCCTTTATAAATAAGACCGGGGGCCCTTTCCATTCTCCCCCTTTCCTCTTCGCATCTTCTTCTTCCTCGCGACACCGAAGAGCTCGAGCTCCGCCGCCGCCCTCGACCTTCTAGCTCTGCATCATCCTTGGCCGCTGCATCGACTTGAACGTACCAGAGATCCGCGACACTCCTCCGCCCCTCCTGTGAATCCGGTAAACCTTCTTCCTTCAAACCTAAATATACATTAGGGTTTCAGTGTTCATCCGTGTTCATCAGCGTTCACCTGTGTTCGTTGCTTCAGCCCTACTGTCTCAGCAAATCTAGATAAGCTTGGAATTTTCCTTTGCAGCCGGAGCTGTAGTTTGTTTTGCCTCGCCATAATATCCTTTCGGCTATGAGCAGATCTTATCTGGACCTTTGCTGTTTCTGCTATCACCATTTTAGGGCTTTTGATATTGTTCCTTTTCCTAAACTGTGCTAGATCCATAATGATAATCTTATCTTGCGAAACCTGTTTGCGTAGCACTTAGAAAATGTGGCGACCATTTTTCCGGATATTAATTTCCAGAAAAATGTCCCTTGTGCTCACCAGCCCCAGGATTACTGTTAGCTGATGAGGCACCAACTTGATACAGAAATTCCAAGCAAAAAGCAAAATATGTAGTACAAGACCATTCTGGCCTGTGAGTACAACAATATGGTTTCTAGTGGTTGATGGCAGAAGCGGTTTGTGGATCATCAGCGTCTATGGGACTCCATTTCCCACAAGAACAGCTGACCAGGATAACTCCTATCTTCACGAGGCTGCTATCACCATTGCTTAGTTTCCGGGCTGTCCTCATGGTCGCTCCTCTCCGTGCAAGAAATCTAGCCAAGACAATAGCCAGGCACAAGCCAGTGAGTACTTTTGTATGTACTCGCAAACATTTTGAACACGGGTATAATATAACAACGATAATTATGTACTGAAATATTTTATGATCATGACGTCAGTCACAAAAATAGTAAAATCTCTGATGCATGCAAGCAAGTTATTTATGGATATGCAATAACATAGTAGTAATAAAACGCCTCAGTCGGACGTCTGAGCGACACCACATAAAGGGCTTATAAAATAAATGAATAGCAAGCATGCCACAGTCGGGCGTCTCAGCAACACCACATAAAGGGCTTATAAAGTAAATAAATAACAAGCATGCCACAGTCAGGCATCTCAGCGACACCACATAAAGGGCTTATAAAGTAAATAAATAACAAGCATGCCACAGTCGGGCGTCTCAGCGACACCACATAAAGGGCTTATAAAGTAAATAAATAACAAGCATGCCATAGTCGAGCGTCTCAGTGACACCACATAAAGGGCTTATAAAGTAAATAAATAACAAGCATACCACAGTCGGGCGTCTCAGCGACACCACATAAAGGGCTTATAAATAATCACAGTGAATATCCAGGAGGTAGAACCATCCCAAGGATATTCGATAATGCCAATAATATGACGGGTTAGTCCACAACAAAATAATAATCATAATCATCACAAGTCTCAAGTCGTGATCCCAGTTCTGGTTTAACAGTTTCTCCTCTGAAGGCCGACACTAAGACCGACACTTGACCCATCCCAGACTGTAATCCTTAACCATGGACACAGCTATTCGAATAGGTTTAATCTCTGCAGAGAGTGTACTCTTTACCCACGAGTAACAGATTCCTTTAGTCCATCGGGACTAATTCCGTCTATGGCCTTTTAATTCAAAACACACCTATCCGCACACACCACCCTAGCTCACCGATGTGTGGAATCACCCACGACACCCATTAAGTGAAACTCTAAGTGGGGAGGCTACAACCTCGACGTAACATGGGATCACAAAATTTATACCGCACGCAAACTAGGGGAGCTACCCCTTCGGCTACAACCGAAACACCCATGCTCCCGGACAAGGTGGCATGTCTACCGGATGCCTCCAGTATCTTCCACCATGGCCTCTCTGTACGGTGTGTGCTAGGAAAGGGGTTGACAACTTACTGAACCGTACCCTGCCTATGGCAGGGACAAGTGGCAGCACGAAACAAGTATGGGGGTTACCGGAACAAGACTCGATCTATGGTCGACTCAGGAGGTTTAAATATTCCCTGCATGATTAGCATAACAATATATACTTCAACCAGCAGACAGAAACACCACGCGACATACCCTCTCATGCCATACCGGACACGACCGTCTCGACAGAGGACTAGGGACAAGACCGTGTCTACCCAAGATAGAGGCCTTCCTGGATTCCCTTCCGGTATGCATGAAAGGCATATGACGGTGATTACCATCATAACCATATCAACTCCAATAGCATGAAAATCATTAATATGCACTCATAAGTAGGAACACATCATCACATAAAATGACATATGCCCGTGTCGGGGTGGTGTTGTCAGCGTGTCAAACAACACACACAATATTATGCCAGGGTTTAGAATGCTTGCCTTCAAGTCGTGGGGATGCAAGGTGCATTCCAAAACTCTTGAAAGCTTTCTCCTCTCTCCAAAAATCCTATTTAAAAATATATTTTAATTAACGCACAATTTCAAAACAGCACAAAAAGTTGTTTTGCAAAATCTTCAAATAAATCTTACAATAAACTAGATTAAATTTTGGAGAGGTAGGAAAAATAATTAATTCATTTGGAGTTATATTCAAAAAGATATAGCCAGTCAAAGTTTAGTCAAAGTCCTGGTATTTAAATAAAACAGAAAAAGAAAACGTTTCGAAATGTACACGTCGAACACATACTTTGGAAATACGTTTCCACTTATGCCTGCGTGGACTGCGCGGGGAGTCGCTGACAGTGGGTCCCGGGGGCCCACTAGTCATGTTTGACTGGTCTCCCCTCCCTCTTCTTCTCCTGCCCGAACAGAGGCGGGACTCCGGTGACCGTCGCCGGCGAACGGCGGTTCCTCGCGGGGAGCTGAGGACGGGGATGGATCCGCGGATCAGGGGTGGTCCTTTCGGTAGTTGTAGGGTCGTCAGGGGTGGAGGGAATCGCCGACGGTGAGCTCTGCGGCGGAGGAAAGCTTCGGTGGATTTGGGGGTTCGGGCTAGGGTGATGCTCCGACGTCGTTTGGGGTCTGGGCGGCTCCGCAAGACGATGTGGAGCCGAGTGGTGGTGATGGAAGGGTGGGGGAGGCCCTGGTGGCGCCGGGGTGAACCAGAACGGGGTGGCGGCCGAGCTGACCGGAGAGGTTGAAGATGGCCTTCTCCTCTTCAATTGATGGCAACGGGGGCACTAGGAGGACGGTGTGAGGCTGCGTGTGTGCTCGGAGGGGCTCAAGGGGCTTCCTTTTATAGTGCTCCCAAGTCGGTTCGCGGCGGCCGTGGATGAGCTCGTCGGCCGACCGCCCTGCTGTGCTGTAGAGCGACGTGGCGGTGGCTGGCTAGCTCTAGGGGCTAACGACGACCACTCCACTGTCGAAGGAGGCGAGCTGGCGCGCTGTTGTGGTTTGGGCGGTGCTGCCCATGGCGGTGGCGGATGCGGCCGCGGGCGTGCTGCCAAGCGGCTTGCTGGCAACGCTGCAGGAGGCAAGGAGGCAGTCGGGGCTTCTAGCGTGACGTGGCGAGAGGGAGAGAATTTGGATGGGCTCGGGGAAACTTATCCAGGGGGGTTTGTGTTGGCTCGGGCGCGAGCACGTGCAAAACACGTGCTCTGCTCGCGCTCTGGGCATGCACGACACTCGTTCGACGAAATGCCAGGGCGTCTAAGGTTGCTAGAGAGCCACTGCAAATCCACAGGACGAGGTTAGAGACATGCCGAAGGCTACTGGGCAACTTGGTTTGGGGCAAGGGAAAAGTTCACAACACAAAACCTTCAACCATGCCAAATCTGTTCATGCACACAGGGTGTTCGACAAAATGCCATAGGCATCTAGTAAGTACTTGGGGTGGTCAAAACTTCCAGAGTGTGGTCTCTTTAGATGCAAGAGAGGGTGGTGAGGTTAGTTTGCCAAAAGAAGAAACTTGTTAGTGCAAGTTTTGCAAAACTTCAATTCTGGACAGGGGGTAAATGGCATCATTACATGAACCAAAGATGTCCCAATGGGTGCATGCTCCTGGACTTAGGGGTTTTGTAGGGTTGACTAGAAGCAAGAGAAAGTTCAAGGTCACTAGAGCAAAAATAAATAGGGTTGCAGTAGAAAACACAAGGCTGGACCAGAATGAAAAAGAGGTTGATTCACTCAGTTTTTCCAAAGAACACCACTAGGTTTTTGCATAAAGTTGGATGGCATGCAACCACTGACATCCCATAATTTTGGTGGAGGCTCTAAGGAAATATTTAATTAGGCTGTAGTGCAAAACTGTCCACTGGACCAGATTTGAAAAATAGGTGTAGAGCTCAAAATATTCAGTGAAAGAAATATATTTTTGCATAAAGGTGATTTAGAAACATCACATGACATCTCCAAATTTTGGCTGGAATTTTAGTTAAATTTATCAAATGGCTGTAGTTCAAAAAGAGCTCAAAAGCTAAATGGAAGTCATTTTTAAGGAATAAAGCTCAGAGAGAAAAATTTAAATAAATAAATCTACTGATTAAGAAATGTTATATTGAGAGAGCATAAAAGTCCAATACATTTTGGAAAGTTTCCACTTGGGTAAAACTCCTCAATAATAAAAAGAAAGCTTCTAAAATCAACAGAAAAATCCAGAAGGCAAAATTTTTAAACTCCTGGCAAAATTTTAATAATTAAAACCTGGTTAAATTTTTGGGGTGTTACAATACTACCCCCCTTAAGAAAAATCTCGTCCTTGAGATTTGCTAAGGGTTGTTTTTTTGAAAATAATACTTTTACCAGGTCAAAACAATTACTTTACTTAAGCGGTAAAATGCGGCTACAGTGAGAGGGCAATAAGTGGTGTAAAACTATAGTGTGGGACACTGGCGTTGTGTGGAGAAATCCACGTTTTGGAAAAAATGAGCGATTCCTATGTTGGACGTAGTAAATTTAGAATAAATTCTAAATTCTAAAATACGCTGGTCGTACCCGAGAGCACAGTGGTCCCTCTGGCTGACAGGTGGACCCAGGGCCCACTGTCAGTCTCTTCTTCTTCCTCTGGCTCTCTCTTCTTCCTCTCTCCCGCGCGCTTTCCCGGGCTTTCTCCACCGGCGACGTCTAGCGCGTAGGGCATCTAGGCCGTACTGCAATAGTGTGCGGTGTGCTTGCTGCCGGTGCAGCGTGCACTCACCTCGCGGGCCAGCGTGTTGTCGGCACTGCTCGCGGATTTGCCTCCGAACACCGGCGATCGGGCGATGAGCGGCGCTGGTGGACTTCGCCCACCGTACACCGATCTCGAGGTATAGAACAATCGCGGTGCTCCTTCTTCTACTTCGCACCTGGCCTCGTTTGTCCTCCTCCTTCTCCTCCATTACTGCTTACCGGAGCTCGAGACGAGGCTCTAATGGCGGAGGTGGTGCCGGACTGGTACGTGATCCTGGTGTGTGGAGGGCTGGCGGCAGTGCTGGGGCTCTCCGTGCTCCTGTGCGCGATGATCCTTGATGGTCGCTGTGATGCTGCCGCTCGGGTGCTGGCTCTCCGCGGTGGCGGTGATCACGAGGACTAGGTGTGATGCCGGGTGTTAACTGTTGTCGATGTGCCGGAGGTGACTAGTATCTAGATGATTATCCACTAATCTCTCCTTTGGAGGCTGTGGTGCGCTTAGGGAGGTGGTCGGTGAGATGCAACATGGTTACGTGTCTTTGCAAGCAGTGTAAGAGTCCGAGTGGTTGTGGGTCTGCTACTGTGGTGCTGCGTGAATAAAAATAATCCATGTAGTGAGAAGATAAACGATGCAGCAACTCAGGGAAAATAAATCTCACTCCAGGATTTTTCGCGGGGACAATGGTTAAGTAAAAAAAATCATAATGAAAACTACTCACATAAGTAGAAACCAAATAATCGTCTCGTAGCACAAATTCAGGGTACCATGCATAAGTTACAACGCAATAATAAATGCTGCAATAATAAACAAAGCAGTGACGTCTAAAATGAAAACGGTAACTGGACGGGGTCCCGAGAAAATGTCTCTGGTACTGGGACACACTCCTCTTCTATCGGAGGAAGTGGATTGACCATTCGATGTATGTGTCTCTCCTGGTCGGGCCTCAGTGTTCTGCCGATGGCAATCTGAGGATCCAAATCAGCGAGACTCTAAAGATAACCCATTACTCGCTGGTTCAAATGTTCTTGAGCGATGATGTACTGGATAAGGTTGGCCAGTACTGGGTCTCTCTCAATCCGTCCATCGGAAAAAGATGTTACTCCTCCGGGTGCTGCACGGCTCGGAAAGTAATAATATCCTCGTTTGCTGGCATAGGGTACCGCGAATCAAAGACGAGCAATCGCTTCGTACGCAGCAGCTTCTATGGCCATGTGTGGGGTTGGCATAGATTTCCCCACGAAGGAGACCTCCGTTGGGTCTTGGTTGGAGTCTACGGGAGGGATGTGTACTGCTGCCCAATATTCCGAGGTGGAAGGGGTGATTCTCGATTTGAACCGCTCATACTGGGGTGGCTGGGTAGAACCCATGGTACTGCAGGTAAAGTCCCACAATATTTTGACAAAGCTACCCGGGGTTGCATCTGGGGTTCTCAGATAAAAACTAGGGCTCGGCATGGCAAGAAATGGTTGTGAGAGTGCTGCACGAGGTGAGGGGTGCTGGGTAAGGTCACGAGGTGGCCTTCTTATATAGCAACTGGCTGGTTATTTACCGTGGTGAAAGGTAATAAATTTGCCAGATCAACTCCAAGGGTCGGGGTCAAAGCCACGGATACACATATCTCACAAAAGGGACGTGTTACTGTGGGTGTTGTCGGGGTTGGTTTTGGTAGCTGTGCCTGAAATAAAAAGGCAACTGCAGGCTAACACAGTTACGCAAGGGTTACTACAGAGGCACAACAGCAGGCTGCGTCTATTTGCAAGGTCACACGACTACAAAGCGAGGATACACTGAGACTCGGTACTACTCGGGTGACTTAGTCTACCTCGTTTATGTCCAAACGGGAATGCCTTCTGGATGTCGAGGCTTCTCCACGGGTCTCACCGTCGGGATTAGTTGGAGATGGTTGAGGGGCTACAGGGTCGGGGTGGCGATGATGACCATCGCGGGGATTGTTGGCCACAATCTCGCTGGAGTGTGCTCCCAAAAGGCGACGAAGCACTTCTGGGGTCGTCAAAGCACCTTGGTTGATGGCTGGGGCTGACCTCAGGGTCTCGATCGGGTGTCCGAACAGCACGACTGGGTTGTCGGCGTCGGGCTCGTCTTCCCTGCTTGCCGGGACTCGGGGAACCAGCTCTC
The DNA here is from genome assembly GCF_002162155.2 of Triticum dicoccoides. Taxonomy (NCBI): domain Eukaryota; kingdom Viridiplantae; phylum Streptophyta; class Magnoliopsida; order Poales; family Poaceae; genus Triticum; species Triticum dicoccoides. The sequence goes on from NC_041385.1 coordinate 587,779,137, forward strand.
CACGAGCTGCGATCAGATCAATGGTGATTTGATCGAACAGTGCCTCTAGTGCACCCACATAGCGCACTAGGTGCAACAACGCAGGGTCCGTCTCGTGATCTCCGTTGACTTGGGGTGGTCTACCATACCCTTCATGCCTGGGGTAGTAGTAGAACGAGCAACTTTTAACTCTGGGCGACAACTGCCGGAGTTGAACTATAGCCTCTCGAGCAACTAGCTGGATGGCTTGTGGCTCGAAGGAAGTTGTCCTTCCGGTGAACCTGTAGGGGCGTTCTGGCGACAGACCCCTACTATAGATGTGCACAGTGGCCCAGAATTGACGGCTCTCACCGCTCATGGTTCCTTGGTACACAACATATTCTGGGGGTTCTTCTAACGCATAGGCATGATGGGTGAGGTTTGCGAGTATGGTCACAAAACCTCCAAGGTTGGTTGCTGTGGTCTCATTGTGCACTATGGGGCCAGGCATTATGGCTAGGTTTGGGGAAGAGGCTGTGCTGTGCTGGGTTGAGTCTAGCATGCCCTTTTTATAGAAAAGGGAACGGAGTCTTCCTTCGCACGCTTGCGAATGAGACATTATAGGCATCGGTCACTGGCACGTGATCGACAGGCTAGGTTGATAGGTTGGGCACCGACTGCCAAAAGTGTCGGGGTCACTGGGCGGCTATCTTGCACAAGAAGCTTGGCCGGGGTGTGGTTAAGGTCTGGTGGTTTGGCTTACCTAGGTTTATTGACCTGGCTAGGATAGGATTAGCCAATGGTCAGCCTGGCTCTGATACCAAGTTTGTGGCGACCGTTTTTCCGGGTATTAATTTCCAGAAAAATGGCCCTTATGCTCGCCAGTCCCAGGATTACTATTAGCTGATGAGGCACCAACTTGATACAGAAATTCCAAGCAAAAAGCAAAATATGTAGTACAAGACCATTCTGGCCTGTGAGTACAACAATATGGTTTCTAGTGGTTGATGGCGGAAGCAGTTTGTGGATCATCAGCGTTTATGGGACTCCATTTCCCACAGGAACAGCTGACTAGGATAACTCCTATCTTCGCGAGGCTGCTATCACCATTGCTTAGTTCCCGGGCTGTCCTCACGGTCGCTCCTCTCCGCGCAAGAAATCTGGCCAAGACAATAGCCAGGGACAAGCAAGTGAGTACTTTTGTATGTACTCGCAAACATTTTGAACACGGGTATAATATAACAACGATAATTATGTACTGAAATATTTTATGATCATGACGTCAGTCACAAAAATAGTAAAATCTCTGATGCATGCAAGCAAGTTATTTATGGATATGCAATAACATAGTAGTAATAAAACGCCTCAGTCGGGCGTCTGAGCGACACCACATAAATGGCTTATAAAATAAATGAATAGCAAGCATGCCACAGTCGGGCATCTCAGCGATACCACATAAAGGGCTTATAAAGTAAATAAATAACAAGCATGCCACAGTCGGGCGTCTCAGCGACACCACATAAAGGGCTTATAAAGTAAATAAATAACAAGCATGCCACAGTCGGGCGTCTCAGCGACACCACATAAAGGGCTTATAAAGTAAATAAATAACAAGCAT
>NC_041385.1:587780722-587781169 GCF_002162155.2 Triticum dicoccoides
GCAAGCAGGTTATTTATATACATGAATATGTAATAACATAGTAGTAAAAAAATGCACCGATCGGGTGTCTGAAGCGACGCCTCGAAAGGTTAGTAAATAACGAGCATGCCTCAGTCAGGCGTCTGAGCGAGACCACATAAAGGGCTTATAAAGTAAATAAATAACAAGCATGCCACAGTCGGGCGTCTCAGTGACACCACATAAAGGGCTTATAAAGTAAATAAATAACAAGCATGCCACAGTCGGGCGTCTCAGCGACACCACATAAAGGGCTTATAAAGTAAATAAATAAAAAGTATGCCACAGTCGGGCGTCTCAGCGACACCACATAAACGGCTTATAAAGTAAGTAAATAACAAATATGCCACAATCGGGCGTCTAAGCGACACCGCATAAATGGCTTATAAAATAATCACAGTGAAAATCCAGGAGGTAGAACCGTCCCAG
>NC_041385.1:587781179-587834545 GCF_002162155.2 Triticum dicoccoides
ACCACATAAAGGGCTTATAAAGTAAATAAATAACAAGCATGCCACAGTCGGGCGTCTCAGCGACACCACATAAAGGGCTTATAAAGTAAATAAATAACAAGCATGCCACAGTCGGGCGTCTCAGCGACACCACATAAAGGGCTTATAAAGTAAATAAATAACAAGCATACCATAGTCGGGCGTCTCAGCGACACCACATAAAGGGCTTATAAATGTGAATATCCAGGAGGTAGAACCATCCCAAGGATATTCGATGATGTCAATAATATAACGGGTTAGTCCACAACAAAATAATAATCATAATCACCACAAGTCTCAAGTCGTGATCCCAGTTCTGGTTTAACAGTTTCTCCTCTGAAGACTGACACTAAGACCGACACTTGACCCATCCCAGACTGTAATCCTTAACCATGGACACGGCTATTCGAATAGGATTAATCTCTGTAGAGAGTGTACTCTTTACCCACGAGTAACAGATTCCTTTAGTCCATCGGGACTAATTCCGTCTACGGCCTTTTAATTGAAAACACACCTATCCGCACACACCATCCTAGCTCACCGATGTGTGGAATCACCCACGACACCCATTAAGTGAAACTCTAAGTGGGGAGGCTACAACCTCGACGTAACATGGGATCACAAAATTTATACCGTGCGCAAACTAGGGGAGCTACCCCTTCGGCTACAACCGAAACACCCATGCTCCCGGACAAGGTGGCATGTCTACCGGATGCCTCCAGTATCTTCCACCATGGCCTCTCTGTACGGTGTGTGCTAGGAAAGGGGTTGACAACTTACTGAACCGTACCCTGCCTATGGCAGGGACAAGTGGCAGCACGAAACAAGTATGGGGGTTACCGGAACAAGACTCGATCTATGGTCGACTCAGGAGGTTTAAATATTCCCTGCATGATTAGCATAACAATATATACTTCAACCAACAGACAGAAACACCACACGACATACCCTCTCATGCCATACCGGACACGACCGTCTCGACAGAGGACTAGGGACAAGACCGTGTCTACCCAAGACAGAGGCCTTCCCGGATTCCCTTCCGGTATGCATGAAAGGCATATGACAGTGATTACCATCATAACCATATCAACTCCAATAGCATGAGAATCATTAATATGCACTCATAAGTAGGAACACATCAGCACATCAAATGACGTATGCCCGTGTCGGGGTGGTGTTGTCACCATGTCAAACAACACACACAATATTACGTCAGGGTTCAGAATGCTTGCCTTCAAGTCGTGGGGAGGCAAGGTGCATTCCAAAACTCTTGAAAGCTTTCTCCTCTCTCCAAAAATCATATTTAAAAATATATTTGAATTAACGCACAATTTCAAAAGAGCACAAAAAGTTTTTTTGAAAAATCTTCAAATAAATCTTAAAATAAACTAGATTAAATTTTGGAGAGGTAGGAAAAATAATTAAATCATTTGGAGTTATATTCAAAAAGATATAGCTAGTCAAAGTTTAGTCAAAGTCCTGGTATTTAAATAAAACAGAAAAAGAAAACGTTTCGAAATGTACACGTCGAACACGTACTTTGGAAATACGTTTCCACTTATGCCTGCGTGGACTGCGCGGGGAGTCACTGACAGTGGGTCCTGGGGGCCCACTAGTCATGTTTGACTGGTCTCCCTCCCTCTTCTTCTCCTGCCCGAACAGAGGCGGGGCTCCGTCGACCGTCGCCGGCGAACGGCGGTTCCTCGCGGGGAGCTGAGGACGGGGATGGATCCGCGGACCAGCGGCGGTCCTTCCGGTGGTCGTAGGGTCGTCGGAGGTGGAGGGAATCGCCGACGGTGAACTCTGCGGCGGAGGAAAGCTTTGGTGGATTTGGGGGTTCGGGCTAGGTTGATGCTCCAATGTCGTTTGGGGTCTGGGCGGCTCCGCAAGATGATGTGGAACCGAGTGGTGGTGATGGAAGGGTGGGGGAGGCCCTGGTGGCGCCGGGGTGAATCGGAACAAGGTGGCGGCCGAGCTGACCGGAGAGGTTGAAGATGGCCTTCTCTTCTTCAATTGATGGCAACGGGGGCACTAGGAGGACGGTGTGAGGCTGCATGTGTGCTCGTAGGGGCTCGAGGGGCTTCCTTTTATAGCGCTCCCAAGTCGGTTCGCGGTGGCCGTGGATGAGCTCATCGGCTGACCGCCCTGCTGTGCTGGAGAGCGACGTGGCGGTGGCTGGCTAGCTCTAGGGGCTAACGATGACCACTCCACTGTCGAAGGAGGCGAGCTGGCGCGCTGTGGTGGTTTAGGCGGTGCTGCCCATGGCGGTGGCGGATGCGGCCGCGGGCGTGCCGCCAAGCGGCTTGATGGCAACGCTGCAGGGGGCGAGGAGGCGGTCGGGGCTTATAGCGTGACATGGCGAGAGGGAGAGAATTTGGATGGGCTCGGGGAAACTTATCCAGGGGGGGTGTGTTGGCTCGGGCGCGAGCACGTGCAAAATGCGTGCTTTGCTCGCGCTCTGGGCGTGCACGGCACTTGTTCGACGAAATGCTAGGGCATCTAAGGTTGCTAGAGAGCCACTGCAAATCCACAGGACGAGGTTAGAGACATGCCGAAGGCTACTGGGCAACTTGGTTTGGGGCAAGGGAAAAGTTCACAACACAAAACCTTCAACCATGCCAAATCTATTCATGCACACAGGGTGTTCGACAAAATGCCAGAGACATCTAGGAAGTACATGGAGTGGTCAAAACTTCCAGAGTGGGGTCTCTTTAGATGCAAGAGAGGGTGGTGAGGTTAGTTTGCCAAAAGAAGAAACTTGTTAGTGCAAGTTTTGCAAAACTTCAATTCTGGACAGGGGGTAAACGGCATCATTACATGAAACAAAGATGTCCCAATGGGTGCATGCTCCAGGACTTAGGGGTTTTGTAGGGTTGACTAGAAGCAGGAGAAAGTACAAGGTCACTAGAGCAAAAATAAATAGGGTTGCAGTAGAAAACACAAGGCTGGACCAGAATGAAAAAGAGGTTGATTCACTCAGTTTTTCCAAAGAACACCACTAGGTTTTTGCATAAAGTTGGATGGCATGCTACCACTGACATCCCATAATTTTGGTGGAGGCTCTAAGGAAATATTTAATTAGGATGTAGTGCAAAACTGTCCACTGGACAAAATTTGAAAAATAGGTGTAGAGCTCAAAATATTTAGTGAAAGAAATATATTTTTGCATAAAGGTGATTTAGAAACATCACATGACATCTCCAAATTTTGGTTGGAATTTTTGTTAAATTTATCAAATGGTTGCAGTTCAAAAAGAGGTCAAAAGCTAAATGGAAGTCATTTTTAAGGAATAAAGCTCAGAGAGAAAAAATTAAATAAATAAATCTACTGATTAAGAAATGTTATATTGAGAGAGCATAAAAGTCCAATACATTTTGGAAAGTTTCCACTTGGGTAAAACTCCTCAATAATAAAAAGAAAGCTTCTGAAATCAACAGAAAAATCCAGAAGGCAAATTTTTTAAACTCCTGGCAAAATTTTAATAATTAAAACCTGGTTAAATTTTTGGGGTGTTACAGCAAATTTCAGATCTATTTCTTCCACTGTAGGCGGTTTAACCTTTAGAAAATGATAATCCACCAGGTACCATTAGCCCTCACTTAAACCGCCAACTTTACCTGAACATAGTATCCGGCTTAACATGTACATATACTTTGACTGAATTCCCAGGATTGACACCGGTTTATGCATCTCAATCTTGAATCGTCAACCGGTATTTGAACTACCTTTACAGCTTGTCATCAGAAAATGGCCAAATAGTTGTCTTCTTGTAATTGGGTCCCCTCCCGGATGAAAGAAGAGCAGCTTACTGGATATGTTCTGACTGGTGCTTTAGCCAAGAAGGAAATCATTCATTGGCGAGTCCCTGGTACTGAGAATCCTCCTGAACCTCAAGATGGAGAAGTGGTTGTGTTTATGCAGCATCTGGACCAAGGATTCAGCCCTCCCGGATCAAATTATTTTGTGATGTGCTTGCTAGTTTCCAACTCCACCCTCAAGATATTGGAACAAACTCTGTGTCCAACATTTGCAACTTCCAAGTATTTTGTGAAGTTTATCTGCAAGAAGAACCACCTGTTGAACTTTTCAGAGACTTCTTCCACTTGAACCGCTGAACTGAATTCACCGACGGTCCCAACACTGAACTTAGCGGGGTGTCGATTCATAAAAGGAAAGAAGTTAATTTCCTCATGTCAAACATCACAGCCACCCCAAGGATTGGAATCAGACGTGGTTCTACTGCCGGAACACTGCCCCTACTGATGAAAATCCTCTGTCGGGTTATCGTGTTCACCAGCTCAGCAATGAGCATCCACTACCTCAACGGCTTACTGCTAGAGAATGACAAACATATGCACCACAGCTTGCTAAGCTCCGGGCTTTTATGGCAAACGGTTTAACCGGTATTGACTTTGCCTGTTGCTGGGTTTCATGGGGTATCTTGCCCTTAAGCTGCCGCACTAGATTGATGCATGAATATACTGGGGATTTCAAAGATCCTCAACGGCACACTGAAATACAGATGACTGACGACAAGGTCACTGAGTCTGTTAAAAAGATGTTAGATGAATCGATAACTGAGTGCAGCAAGACCGGGCTGCGTCCCTTTTATGCTTCCAACAAACCGCCAGCAGTAAGATTTTGTCTTTCTACTTTTAATCCGTCATCCTTTTAACACTTTCTGATAGCCTTCTGTTTATCTTTGCAGGACAAAGATCCATTCTGGAAAAATAAATCTCAGGACAAACCGTCAAAACCGCAAGACAAACCGGCTAGAGCAACTCGTAACAAGACCAAGGTCACAAAGAGGCCAGCAAAGAAGAAAACCGCCAAGTCCTCTGATCCGCCCGAAGATGTTGATGATTCGGAACCAGAGGTAGAACTTGACTCCCTTGGTTCATTTTTCATGCATCTTATTGACAATGATCTTTATCAGGATGATGCGGAAGCCAGCCGTGCTGACCATCTAGCGGTAATGTCCCTTTCCTCTGATTTAGATCATGTGCCAATAGAAAAACTTCGCCGCGCAGTCCGAAAATTAAAATGTTTACGTCCTCTTGCTCATTTGGATCCACACTTTTCTTTGAAGACATAGCAACATGAAGCTCGTCACACAACCCGGCACAGTGGCCAGCAAGTCACTTCCTCCGGTTTACCAGACACCCCAATCTGGAAGCGCCATGGAGAGGTCTCTTGTAATGCTAACAAATCTTATCCTTTGGCGGGTTACTTCCGATACCCTCTTCATCCGTCTGATTCAAATTATCAGGTAATTTCCAATTCATCTTCTGGCGACTCATCAACCACACAAATGCCTCCTCTCAAGACCGTCCCTGGGTGAGTATGATATTTTTAGCTTTACTTTCTTGAATCGGTTTACCATATTGACCTTTGTTTGCTATTTGCAGCGCCAAAGCCCGACTCAGCAAAAAAGCGAAACTGAATACTCCCACTGAGGAGTTAGAACCGGAGAGGACCTCAGAAGGTGCTGGTGGAGATACTGATATTGCTATGGATGATCCTGTGCCACAAGGTCAGGACAGTTATGTTGATCCGCCAGAAGTTAATCCGGCCAGCCCTCATGTTGATCTGCCAAGCCCAGCTGCCGATCCACCAAGTCCATCTGCTAACCCTCCAAGCCCAACAAGAGCCACTGCCAAACCGTCCAACACAGATGAAATTTTTGATGGCAAGACTGATGATGTGGTAATCACTGGTTTTGGCCACACTTCTCCTGGCAACCCTATCGCTTTGTCAAAGCACAGTGCCAAAGTGGAATCTGCTGCTGTGAAGAAAGGCAAATGGAAGACTGATTTGTCAAACTGTGCTCATCTCAGTGCTCAGGAGCTCCATTCTGGATATCTAAACCGCCTATATACAAGTCGCAATTATGAGGCCAGTTTTGTCAACTTGATGAAAGAGCGCTATGAGGTAATTTCTATAAATATTTCTTTGTGCTTTATATCAATCCCATTGTAGCCCCCAAGGGCCGGTTTATCTCTTCAAGATGGACCGGGACTTTGATAAGAAAAACTGCAACTGTGTAGCCCCCAAGGGCCGGTTTACCTCTGCAAGATGAACCGGGTCTTTCTGTTGAAAAGTTTTAACCTTGTTGAATTCCCTCACCTCCGGTTGATCTAATCAATTACACATTAGCCCCCAAGTGCCAAGATTAATACTTGTATTGAGCCTTGGGACTTGAAAATATCAATTAAGAAGCAATCTGCATTAGCCCCCAAGTGCCAAGTGTATAACTTGTTATGTGCTTGGGACATTTGAGAAGATATTTAACAACTTATCATCTGTCTGTTGCAGGCTGATTTGAACAATAAGGATTCCCAAATTGCCGATCTTCAAGAAAATATCAAGTCCCAGCAAGCAGAAACCTCCAAGGCCAAGGATGAACTGAAAGGCGCTTTGACAGCCATGGAGCAATTGAAAGATGGCTTCAAGAACGAGCGTGCCAGCTGGGAAACGGAAAAAGCTGCTTTGTTGAAGCGGGCAGAGGACGCTGAAGCAACACTTAAACTGGTAGCCGAAGAACTGAGCGGCTTAAAACAGCAAATCAATGCAATGACTTCTGCTATATTTGGTAAGTATTCTTATTCAGCTGTTTTAGTAAACATTTTTGACACTACCGGTTTAACAGTAATTTCTTAAACCATTGCAGGTAGTCGTGTTTCTCATCTGGGCTCAGATATGCGGAAGAAGTTGAAGGCAGCCTATACTTTGATAGAAAAATTGTATACCGGCGCTCAACGAGTCATCTGCGCGACCTCATACAATAAACCACCACCAACCTTGATCAAGGATACATTGGCCAAACTGTCTATGACACCTGCTTAGATAGAAGAGGTAAAGCGATCTGCTGTCAGGGCTGGCACTTTATCCGCACTGACTCAGGCCAAAGCTTGGATAGCTGATCTTGATCCGGTAGATATCGCAAAGGGCTATCCTGGTGAACAAGAAGACGGGTCAACATTTGACAATGAAGCCCTCAAAACCTTGACCAAGGAGATGCGCGCGCTTGCAAGCCAATTGGCCGAAGAAGTTGACTTGTCTGTCCATCGGTCCAGCTATGACGCAGATAACAAACGGGTTGATGCAGCTGTTAAAGAAGTGCAGAATCTTATCCCGCCAATCCGTAAGCACACCTATGCCCCTGACGTTGAACCATCCAATCTTATAAGTGAAGAAACTGTCTTCCAAGCTTTAACCCAGATTGATTGGGCCACCATTGACTTCCAGCCACTGGGTGGGGAGGAGGAGGTTGAACCGATGCAAGAAGATCCATCAACTTCACGTCAACCTGGTGACGAGTCTTAATTCGGCAACCAGCTTGGTTTCCACAGACCGTGTTCTGTGCAACAAACAATCATTATTTTGGGCATCAAAGCGCCTTGTAATAGGCTAGTTGAAATACTTTGATCTGCTGCCATTGTGCACTGCTACAGGATGCTGTTTGATCCGCCATGATTATTGCTATGCTTGCTTATATACCTTGATAATTTCATGCAATCCTTGTGTCTGCATAAGAAAAGTTGTCCTGGCGGTTTACCGCCGAACGGGTCATAATGCCCAATACAAAGCCTGGTTGATAACCAAGGCTGTAGAAATATCAAAATATGAAATAGATCATACCTGTGATATTAAATCATATTGTTGGCTTACCAACTTGATTGTAGTAAATGCCGGGTTATAACTCATGAGCCCAAATCCTGTGAGAACCCAAATCTTGAGCGTTATAACTCCCACCATGTTGTGCTGGTGTATAATAAGTCATGCCGGGTTATGATGACCACCGGATAATCATCCTGGCGACATGTAGTCAAAGCCAGACCGGGTTAGGAAACACTGGTTTAAAATTGAATGTGATCTGACAACTTGTAGCTGAAAGCTAAGCCGGGATTAACAAACACCTGGTTAATATGTTGACTCATAGCCATGCCGGGTCAATAGACACCGGTTCAACATAAAATTTATCAAAAGAGAAAATCTTTGACAAAGGCAAATAAAAACCATGTAGTCGAGGATTTTCAAGGGCTGCCAGGCCCAAATTCGAGGCTTTTCATGGGCTGCCAGGCCGATGAGTTAAACCATTTTGCAAAGCCTTTCAAGATAGGCCTCCAACTAACCAATCGTCGTTTTAACTTTGACAAGTTCAGGGTCTGTATAAGATTGACTTGTCAAACGTTCGGCGGGTCATGTCAGGATTACCTGGATAGGAGTGGCTTACTTGGTAAAGGCAGGTTAACCCGGGGTTTTAGGTGAATACACCAGGCTTCCAAGCCGTGCTTGATAGCATATTACAAGGGTCCTTTCAAACTCTTTGTTGCCTTGCACAAAGAGCCCCCAAGTAACTTTGTGAGATGTGCTCAATGGGTGCCTATGTTTGAGCTGTGCATAGCAACCAGACTCTCTTTGGCCCCTTGGGTGTGAAGCTCCCAAGCTGTATTGTGGCGTGATAGCCAGTTTAACAGGCAGAACTCTGCTTTGTCAGCTAAAGCCCCCATATAATCAAAAGATATTGGAAAAAACGGCAGAGGCCCTGCTTATAGCAAGGATGCCGGTTTATTATATTGATCATAATATATACATTATCAAAATATGTACATAAGAGGAGCCTATGGCTAGGGTGTAGTAAGGCCGAAGAAGAGCTATGTTCCACGGCCGCCGGGTCTCCTCCTCAGATTTGCGTGAGTCTGCGTGCTCTCGAACATCAATGAGGTAGTATGATCCGTTGTGCAGATTCTTGCGGACCACAAAGGGTCCTTCCCAAGGTGGGGATAACTTGTGCATATCGGTCTGATCCTGGATGAGCCGAAGCACCAAGTCGCCTTCTTGAAAGGTTCTTGTCTTGACCCGGCGGCTGTGATAACGCCGCAGTTCTTGCTGATAAACCGCCGAATTTGCCAAAGCCATGTCCCATTTTTCATCTAATAGGTCCAGTGCTTCCCGACGTGCTTGCTCGTTGTCCGCTTCAACATAATTGGCAACCCGGGGCAAGTCATGACGAATATCACTTGATAGTACCGCCTCTGCCCCGTAAACCATGAAGAAAGGTGTATAACCCATTGATTAATTGGGGATGGTGTTTATGCTCCATAACACAAAAGGTAATTCTTCCACCCAACAACCCAACATCCTTTTCAAAGGAACCATAAGCCGGGGCTTGATACCATTTAAGATTTCCTGATTTGCTCTCTTAGCTTGTCCTTTAGACTGGGGGGTGTGCCACTGATGACACATCAAGCCAGATATGCTCTCTTTGATAGAAATCCTCCATCTCACCTTTGGAGAGGTTCGTGCCATTATCTCTGATGATGCTGTGTGGAAAGCCGAAGAAGAAGATCACCTTCTTGATGAACTGAACCGTCGTGGCCGCATCACACTTGTTTACGGGCTCCGCTTCAACTCATTTAGTGAACTTGTCAACCGCCACCAACATGTGGGTCTTCTTATCTTTAGACCGCTTAAAAGGTCCCACCATATCAAGCCCCCAAGTAGCAAACGGCCAAGTGATTGGAATCATCCGTAGCTCTTGAGCCGGAACATGAGCTCGACATGAAAACTTCTGACAAGCGTCACACCGCTTTACCAGGTCCTCAGCATCAGCATGAGCTGTCAACCAGTAGAAACCATGACGAAAAGCTTGAGCAACCAGGGATTTTGAGCTGGCGTGGTGACCACAATCTCCTTCATGGATCTCATGCAAAATCTCTTGGCCCTATTCAGGAGAAACACAACGCTGGAACACGCCTGAGACACTATAGTGGTGTAACTCGCCATTGTGAATAACCATGGACTTTGATCACCGGACTATCTGTCTGGCCAGAACTTCATCTTCTGGTAACTCGCCCTGGTTCATATACGCCAAATATGGAACCGTCCAATCCGGAATTACATGTAAAGCGGCCACCAATTGGGCCTCCGGATCAGGAACAACTAAATCCTCCTCTGTAGGCAACTTAACAGACGGGTTATGCAGGATATCTTGAAAGGTATTGGGTGGTACCGGTTTACGCTGAGATCCCAGCCGGCTTAAAGCATCTGCTGCTTCGTTTTTGCACCGATCAATATGCTCAACTTGATAACCCTTGAAGTGACCAGCCACAATATCCACCTCTCGTCTGTAAGCCGCCATGAGTGGATCCTTAGAGTCCCAAGTGCCAGAAACTTGCTGAGCCACCAGATCAGAGTCTCCGAAGCATCGTACCCGGCTTAAATTCATTTTCTTAGCCACATGGAGACCGTGGAGTAAGGCCTCGTACTCAGCTGCATTGTTAGTACAAGAAAACATTAAGCGGAGAACATAACGAATTTATCACCTCGAGGGGAAGAAGGGACAACTCCAGCCCCCGAGCCCTCCAATTGCCTCGACCCATCAAAGTGGATAGTCCAGTATGTGTTATCTGGTTTGTCTTCCGGTACCTGCAACTCTGTCCAATCATTGATGAAGTCAACAAGCGCCTGAGACTTGATAGCTGTCCGAGGCATATACTTCAACCCGTGTGGTCCAAGCTCAATAGCCCACTTTGCGACCCGGCCAGTTGCCTCCCTGTTCTGAATTATATCGCAAAGGAGCAGAACTGACCACTGTGATGGGATGGCCCTGAAAGTATTGCTTAAGCTTCCGACTCGCCATGAAAACCCCATATACCAGCTTCTGCCAATGCAGATATCTTTGCTTTGACTCGATGAGCACTTCGCTGATATAGTAAACCTGCCTTTGAACCGGATATTCCTTCCCAGCTTCCTTGCGCTCGACCACAATATCCACACTGACAGCCCGGGCATTAATAGCCACGTACAATAATAGCGGTCATTATCAACCGGAGCAGCAAGGACCGGCGGTTTAGCCAACTGCCTCTTCAAGTCCTCAAACACCGCATCAGCAGCGTCGCTCCAGACAAAAGTGTCTGTTTTCTTCAACATCTGATACAAAGGGATCACCTTCTCTCCCAAGCGACTGATAAACCGGCTCAGGGCTGCAATTCGACCCGCTAGGCGCTGAACATCATTTATACATGCCAGTTTAGCCAAAGATGTAATCGCCTTGATCTTTTCCGGATTAGCCTCAATACCCCTGTTAGACACCAGGAAACCTAAAATTTCACCTGCCAGAACACCGAAGATGCACTTATCCGGATTGAGCATCATCTTTTAAACCCGAAGATTGTCAAAGGTCTCCTTGAGGTCATCTATCAATGTCTCCTTCTTCCTGGATTTCACCACAATGTCGTCCACATAAGCATGAACATTGCGCCCGATCTGAGTATGAAGACAATTCTGTACACATCGCTGATAAGTTGCTTGGGCACTCTTGAGCCCAAAGGGCATAGATACATAGTAGAAGGCTCCAAAGGGAGTGATGAAGGCTGTCTTCTCCTGGTCCTTAACTGCCATTTTGATCTGATGATAACCAGAATAAGCATCCAAAAAACTCAAATGCTCACAACCCACCGTAGCATCAATGATCTGATCAATACGCGGGAGAGCAAAAGGATCTGCGAGACAAGCTTTGTTCAAGTCCGTGTAATCCACACGCATGCGCCAAGTGCCATTCTTCTTAAGCACTAGCACCGGATTGGCCAGCCATTCTGGATGAAAAACTTCAATGATAAACCCAGCAGCCAACAGCCGGGCTACCTCCTCACCAATAGCCTTGCGCCATTCTTCATTGAACCGGCGGAGAAACTGCTTGACCGGCTTAAACTTTGGATCAATATTGAGATTGTGCTCAGCGAGTTCCCTCGGTACACCTGGCATGTCGGAAGGCTTCCATGCAAAAATGTCTCGATTCTCACGGATGAACTCGATGAGCGTGCTTTCCTATTTCAGATCCAGATTAGTGCTGATACTAAACTGTTTGGATGAATCGCCAGGAACAAAATCAACCAGCTTATTCTCATCAGCCGGTTTGAACTTCAGGGTTGGGTCATGCTCTGTGGTGGGCTTCTTCAGAGGGGTCATATCTGCCAGATCAACATTGTCCTTATAGAATTTCAACTCTTCCGTTGCACAAACTAACTCAGCATAGGCTGCATCACCCTCTTCACAGTCCAAAGCGATCTTACGACTCCCGTGCACCGTGATGGTCCCCTTATGACCCGGCATTTTGAGCTATAAATAAATATAATAGGGTCTCGCCATGAACTTTGCGTAAGCCGGCCGTCCAAACAGGGCGTGATATGAGCTCTGGATTTTTACCACTTCAAAGGTCAAAGTTTCTGACCTTGAATCATGCTCATCACCAAACACAACCTCCAATGCTATCTTGCCAACTAGATATGCCGATTTACCTGGTACTACACCATGAAAAACAGTGTTAAGATTCTTATCCGTCAAGCCCATGCGATGGAAGGTTTCATAATACAGGATGTTGATGCTGCTCCCTCCATCCATGAGTACCTTGGTGAACTTATAACCCCCCACCTGAGGTGCTACCACTAAAGCCAGATGACCCAGATTATCAACCCGGGGCAGATGATCCTCCCTGCTCCACACAATGGGCTGCTCGGACCAACACAAGTAACGAGGTACTGCCGGTTCAACAACATTAACTGCCCTCTTGTGAAGCTTCTGATCACACTTACACAAGCTAGTGGTGAAAACATGATACTGCCTGCCATTCAACTGCTTTGGGTGACTCTGAAAACCTGATTGCTGCTGATTCCCCTGATTGTTCTGTTGGTTGTGACCACCTTGGTTGTTCTGGTTGCCCTGATTATTCTGAAATACAGAGTTTGAACTGCCGCCACCATAACCCGGCCCATGAAAACCTGGACCTGAACCGCCAGACGGACCCTGATCATACTGGAAGAGATAAGAATTTTTGATCTTCTTCATGATGAAGCAATCCTTCCAGAGGTGTGTTGCCAAAACCTCCTTCGTCCTGTGCTTTGGGCAGGGCTGGTTTAACAGGTGCTCCAGATTCCTCCACCACGCTGGGGCGGTTTACCCTTACGATGCTGCGCATTGCCCTGCACATTGGTGTTAGCCACAAAATCTGAACTATCCGCTTTACGCTTACCATTGTTCCCGTGGTTCGTCTGGTTATGGTGTCCTTTTATACCGGCATTTTTCTTCCCCTTCTCCAGTTTCTCTTCATCAGAATCGGGATCTTTGGTATTATCAGAATCAACATATTTAACCAGAGCGGCCATGAGTGTTCCCATATCATTGCAGTGGCGCTTGAGCCGTCCCAACTTCATCTTCAGCGATTTAAACCGGCAATTACCCTCCAATGTTACAATTGCTGTATCCGCATTGATGCGGTTCGATGAATGCAGGATTTCTGAAACCCGGCGCACCCAATGAGTTGTTGATTCGTTCTCTCCTTGAACACAAGCAGCCAGATCCACAATGGACATGGGTTGTTTGCACGTATCCTTGAAGTTTGCTATAAACCGGGCCTTCAGTTGGTCCCATGACCCGATGGAGTTAGCAGGCAGGCTCTTCAACCAAGTGCGAGTTGTTCCTTCCAACATCATGGTGAAGTATTTTGCGCATGCCGCTTCATCCACTTCCAGCATCTCCATAGCCATCTCATAGCTCTCAACCCATGACTCCGGGGGTAAATCGGCGGTGTAATTAGGCACCTTCTGCGGGCCCTTGAAATCCTTGGGTAACCGTACATTGCGCAGAGCCGGAGTGAGACACGGCACTCCCCAGGAGTTGAAAGCAAGCCCGGTACCTCATTCTATTAACGCCGCTGGCTGAACCAGGGCGAGTTGATGATGACCCACGTACTGTACTGCTAATGCAGCCTCCCTTCGTGCTCTGCCATTATACACCACGTCCTGAGCAGTTGCACCACCACGTGCCAGATTAGGCCCTCGAGGGGCGTCACGGTTCTGCGCACTGCTTGATACAGCCGGTTCATCCATGTGTCTGCTGTAGCTCTTGCTCGGGCCAGGGGTTGAGTGAATCCTGTCTCGGTTGTATGAATAAGCCTCCTGCTGCACCATGGTAGTCTGAAGAAGATCCTTGGCTCGCCGCGTCTCCGTCGTTGCTAGGGACTCACCCTCCATTGGAATAGCTGCCAATCGAGATGCCGCAACGATCATGTTGTCCAAAGGGGTGGTGAAGTGATCCAGTGGGGGTGTCGTGTACTGCGGCGAGTTATCTGTTCATCGAGGTGGGCCCATCACTTGTGGTTTATCTGGCGCTCCGGTCCTTGGCACTGCAGTTCGGTTTACCGCTGCCGGGTTGCTAGTTCCTGCTCCCGGCGTACTTAAGAGATTCATCGCATTGTAATCCGTCGGCAGGCGAGACTGATGTCTCCTCTTCAATACGTCATTCGAAGCGTTCTGATTCAGCAAGAGTCGATAATTTTCGGCCTGAATCCTCTGTGACTAGGCATCTAAAGCGGCCCATTCCTCAGCCATCCTGGTTTCCTCAGCCGCCAAGTCCTCCTTCGCCTGAGTTATCTGATCCCGCAGTTTTGTGACCTCCACGTTATGCCGATCTTGAGTCTCCGGTGTAACTGTCGTGGTCAACAACATTGTCCAGGCGTCCAACAAACTGGAAAGAACTTGAGCCGGCCGGCGTGCGGGGCCTCCTTCCCCGGCTGCCGATCTGGAATTCATTGCTGCTGCAGTTGAATTTTGCAATGCTGGCTGTGTACCGGCCATGAAGTTTGCGACCCGATTTGGCGGTTCAAAAGAATCCGAAATACTGCTGCCATCGGAATACCCCCCAAACTGGCCATCCTGAACTTGATACAAAGACTCGGTCTCACCGGTGGATGACTCGCCATCAGAATAACCGGCCGTCTCACCTTCGGACACCGGTTCAGATTCGATCCCATGGATACATCCTACGAACGCACACTTCATGGCAGGCTGAAACCGGGAAGGACTCGCATGCTGAGCTGTCTCGACGAGATCGGTGAAGATGTCCGGCTCAGGGCCCGGTTCGCCGATCTTGCCGATGAAGACGTGAATTCCACCGAAGGGGACCCGGTACCCGTACTTGATTGAGCCGGCCTCGGGGCCCCAGCCTGCATCGTCGATGTTGAGCTTTCCGCGACGACTCTTAGTCATCTGGCCCACTTTGTATCCCTTCAGCCCTTTGAACTTGCCCTCAAGAACTTGAAACCATCGTGTGTTAGCCCCACGAAATTATCACGTCAGATGTCCTAGTGAAAGGACTTAGTCGTGGAGCCATCGCGATCGGGTTAACTTAGAGGGCTTAAACCGGATAAAGGACACAGGGAGTTTATACTGGTTCGGCCCCTTGCGGTGAAGGTAAAAGCCTACGATCTAGTTGTGGTGTTCTTGATGTGGTCTCGATTACCAAGGAGCAAATATGCTTTGCCTAGTTCTCGAGTTGTTGTCTCCTGTCCCTGAACCGCCGCCGGGTCGTCCCATTATATACATAGGTTGACGCTCGGCCGGTCTACAGAATCCCGAGGCCGGCTCATACAAGTGTCCGGCTCGGTTTCTCCTTTCCTTCACTTACAATACAAGTTATACATCTATGGCAGTTTACTATTATGGGCCCTAATCCGCCATTGGGCTCCGGGCCTCTAAGTCTTCATAGTTAAAGCGCCATAGCCTTCATCTTCATGGGCTCTTGTATAGGATTCCTTGTGAGTGTAATTTGGCTCTCCTGGGCGGTTTAACTCAGTAGTCATATCCCCAACATCGTATGACTTGGGCAAGAGTGTCTCACGTCGCATGGTGGGGCGACACCATGTGCCGTCGTATGAGCAGCAATCCATCGCTGCCACTTGGGGCGGTGGATAATTGCAGGTTAGTTTCCATGCCAGTCTGTGATGTTCCGCGTCCATATAGTCTCCTCGGTACGGTGTTCCATCCCCTCCCCTTTCGCGCCCAGGTCATTCTCCATCGAATTTGACATCTATTGATTTATGTATATGGGTTCACTAGCTAGTGAAGGAGAGAAGCTTATTGGAGTTCTTATTTTGAGATGGTTCAACGAGACATCATCATTATTTGTTATGTACAAAGAATTTGCATGTCGGCAGATTGGTTTTGAATCTAAATAATTTCCCTAACACCAATATCGTGCCACTATACTGTTCAAATGTCATTGAATATTTTTACCATTTGTTCTCAGGGCACAACACAAAAAACTTTTTGAGTACTAACAAAGTAGTTGGTTTAATAAAATTATACTTTCATACTCAGTGCCTCTGCATATACATTTATGAAAATGACTATCATTTTGCCAAAATAGACGGGTGCGAAAATGCGCCACTATGGTCTAGTCACTATCGAGATTCAACAAAAATAGACCACTTAGCAAGGGTGCATGACCATAAAAGGTATTACTCATATAAATAGAACAACTATTATTCTCTGATTTAAATGAATAACCATCTCGCATCAAACAAGATCCAGATATAATGTTCATGCTCAATGCTGGCACCAAATAACAATTATTCAAATCTAAAACTTATCCTGAAGGTAGATGTAGAGTAGCGTATCGACAGCAATCACATCGACCTTGGAACAATTTCCCATGCACATTGTCACCTCATCCTTAACCAATCTTCGTTTAATTCGTAGCCCCTGTTTCTAGTTGCAAATATGAGCAACAGTACCAGTATCAAATAACCAAGCACTACTACGAGCATTAGTAAGGTACACATCAATAACATGTATATCAAATATACCTTTCACTTTGCCATCCTTCTTATCCGCCAAATACTTGGGGCAGTTCAACTTCCAGTGACCAGTCCCTTTGCAGTAGAAGCACTCAGTTTCAGGCTTAGGTCCAGACTTGGGTTTCTTCTCTTGAGCAACAACTTTCTTGCCATTCTTCTTGAAGTTCCCCTTCTTCCCTTTTCCCTTTTTCTTGAAACCGGTGGTCTTGTTGACCATCAACACTTGATGCTCCTTCTTAATTTCTACCTCCGCAACCTTTAGCATCGCGAAGAGCTCGGGAATAGTCTTGTTCATCCCTTGCATATTATAGTTCATCACGAAGCCTTTATAGCTTGGTGGCAGTGATTGCAGAACTCTGTCAATGACACTATCACCAGGAAGATTAACTCCCAGCCGAGTCAAGTTTTAATGGTATCCAGACATTCTAAGTATGTGTTCACTGACAGGACTATTCTCCTCCATTTTGCAGCTGTAGAACTGGTTGGAGACTTCATATCTCTCAACTCAGGCATTTGCTCGAAATATTAACTTCAACTCTTGGAACATCTCATATGCTCCATGACGTTAAAAACATCTTTGATGTCCCGATTCTAAGCCGTAGAGCATGGCACACTAAACTATCGAGTATTCATCAACATGCGTCTGCTAGGCATTAACAATGTCTGCAGTTGCTCGCGCGGGTGGTACACCTAACGATGCTTCCATGACGTAATTCTTCTGTGCAGCAATGGGGATAATCCTCAAGTTACGGACCCAGTCCTTGTAGTTGCTGCCATCATCTTTCAACTTAGATTTCTCTAGGAACGCATTAAAATTCAAAGGAATGGTAGCATGGGCCATTGATCTACAATAACATAGACATGCAAAATAACTATCAGGACTAAGTTCATGATAAATTAAAGTTCAATTAATCATATTACTTAAGAACTCCCACTTAGATAGACGTCCCTCTAGTCATCTAAATGATCACGTGATCCAAATCAACTAAACCATGTCCGATCATCACGTGAGATGGAGTAGTTTTCCGTGGTGAACATCACTATGTTGATCATATCTACTATATGATTCACGTTCGACCTTTCGGTCTTAGTGTTCCGAGGCCATATCTGCATATGCTAGGCTCGTCAAGTTTAACCCGAGTATTCTGCGTGTGCAAAACTGGTTTGCACCCATTGTATGTGAACATAAAGCTTATCACACCCGATCATCACGTGGTGTCTCGGCACGATGAACTGTAGCAACGGTGCATACTCAAGGAGAACACTTTGTTGGGGAACGTAGCAGAAATTCAAAATTTTCCTACGTGTCACCAAGATCTATCTATGGAGAGACCAGCAACGAGTAGAAAGAGAGTGCATCTACATACCCTTGTAGATCGCTAAGCGGAAGCGTTCAAGTGAACGGGGTTGAAGGAGTCGTTCTCGTCGTGATTCAAATCACCGATGATCAAGTGCCGAACGCACGGCACCTCCGCGTTCAACACACGTACAGCCCGGTGACGTCTCCCGCGCCTTGATCCAGCAAGGAGAGAGGGAGAGGTTGAGGAAGACTCCATCCAACAGCAGCACAACGGCGTGGTGGTGGTGGAGGAGCGTGGCAATCCTGCAGGGCTTCGCCAAGCACCGCGGGAGAGGAGGAAGACTTGGGAGAGGGGAAGGGCTGCGCCAGAACTTCGTCTATAGCTCCCATGCGCCTCCCCACTATATATAGGGGTGGAGGGGCTGGTTTCTTGCCCTCCAAGTCCATTGGGGCGTTGGCCAAGGTGGGAGGAAAGAAATCTCATTATTTCCTTCCCCACCGATTGTTATCCCCCCTTTTTAGGGATCTTGATCTTATCCCTTCGGGATATGATCTTATTCCTTCTAAGGGGGGATCTTGGTGCGCCTTGACCAGGGGTGTGGGGCCTTGCCCCCACTACCCACGTCCATGTGGGTCCCCCCATGCAGGTGGGCCCCACTCCGGAACCTTCTAGAACCTTCCCGGTACAATACCGAAAAATCCTGAACATTTTCCGGTGGCCAAAATAGGACTTCCCATATATAAATCTTTACCTCCGGACCATTCTGGAACTCCTCGTGACGTCCGGGATCTCATCCGAGACTCCGAACAACATTCGGTAACCACATACAAACTTCCTTTATAACCCTTGCGTCATCGAACCTTAAGTGTGTAGACCCTACGGGTTCGGGAGACATGTAGACATGACCGAGACGTTCTCCGGTCAATAACCAACAGCGGGATCTGGATACCCATGATGGCTCCCACATGTTCCATGATGATCTCATCGGATGAACCACGATGTCAAGGACTTAATCAATCCCGTATTCAATTCCCTTTGTCTATCGGTATGTTACTTACCCGAGACTCGATCGTCGGCATCCAATACCTTGTTCAATCTCGTTACCGGCAAGTCACTTTACTCGTTCCGTAACACATCATCCCGTGATCAACTCCTTGGTCACATTGCGCATATGATGATGTCCTACCGAGTGGGCCCAGAGATACCTCTCCGTTTACACGGAGTGACAAATCCCAGTCTCGATCCGCATAAAACAATAGATACTTTCGGAGATACCTGTAGTGTACCTTTATAGTCACCCAGTTACGTTATGACGTTTGATACACCCAAAGCACTCCTACGGTATCCAGGAGTTACACGCTCTCATGGTCGAAGGAAGAGATACTTGACATTGGCAAAGCTCTAGCAAACGAACTACACGATCTTTGTGCTAGGCTTAGGATTGGGTCTTGTCCATCACATGATTCTCCTAATGATGTGATCCCGTTATCAACGACATCCAATGTCCATGGTTAGGAAACCGTAACCATCTATTGATCAATGAGCTAGTCAACTAGAGGCTTACTAGGGACATGGTGTTGTCTATGTATCCACACATGTGTCTGAGTTTCCTATCAATACAATTATAGCATGGATAATAAACGATTATCATGAACAAGGAAATATAATAATAATCAATTTATTATTGCCTCTAGGGCATATTTCCAATAGTCTCCCACTTGCACTAGAGTCAATAATCTAGTTCACATCGCCATGTGATTAACACTCACAGGTCACATCGCCATGTGACTAATACCCAAGAGTTTACTAGAGTCACTAGTCTAGTTCACATCACTATGTGATTAACACTCAATGAGTTTTATGTTTGATCATGTTGCTTGTGAGAGAGGTTTTAGTCAAGGGTCTGAACCTTTCAGATCCGTGTGTGCTTTACAAATCTCTATGTCATCTCCTAGATGCAGCTACCACGCTCTATTTGGAGCTATTCCAAATAACTGTTCCACTTGGAGCTATTCTAAATTGTTGCCCCATAATACGTATCCGGTATCTCTACTTAGAGCTATCCGGATAGGTGTTAAGCTTGCATCGACGTAACCTTTACGATGAACACTTTTACCACCTCCATAATCGAGAAAATTCCTTAGTCCACTAGTTACTAAGGATAACTTTGACCGCTGTCCTGTGAGCCATTCTTGGATCACTCTTGTACCCCTTGACTGACTCATGGCAAGGCACACTTCAGGTGCGGTACACAGCATAGCATACTGAAGAGCCTACGTCTTAAGCATAGGGGACGACCTTCGTCCTTTCTCTCTATTCTGCCGTGGTCGAGCTTTAAGTCTTAACTTCGTACCTTACAACTCAGGCAAGAACTCCTTCTTTCACTGGTCCATCTTGAACACCTTCAAGATCATGTCAAGGTATGTGCTCATTTGAAAGTATTATTAAGCATTTTGATCTATCCTTATAGATCATGATGCTCAATGTTCAAGTAGCTTAATCCAGGTTTTCTATTGAAAAACACTTTCCAAATAACCCTATATGCTTTCTAGAAATTTTACGTCATTTCTGATCCATAACAATATGTCAACAACATATACTTATCAGAAATTCTATAGTGCTCCCACTCACTTCTTTGGAAATACAAGTTTCTCATAAACTTTGTACAAACCCAAAATCTTTGATCATCATCAAAGCATACATTCCAACTCCGAGATGCTCACTCTAGTCCTTAGAAGGATTGTTGGAGCTAGCATACCTTTTAGCATCCTTAGGATCGACAAAACCTTTCTGATTGTATCACATACAACCCTTCCTTACGAAAGTTGGTAAGGAAACTCGTTTTGACATCCATCTGCCAGATTTCATAAATGCAGCTTATGCTAACATGATTCCGACGGACTTAAGCATCACTACGGATGAAAAAAAAACTCATCATAGTCAACTCCTTGAACTTGTGAAAAACTCTTCGCCACAAGTCAAGCTTCATAGATGGTGACATTACCATCCACGTCCGTCTTTCTTTTAAAATCCATCCGTACCCAATGGCCTTACGACCATCAAGTATTTCTTCCAAAGTCATGGATCTGTTCTCGGATTTTATGGCCTCGAGCCATTTATCGGAATCCGGGCCCACCATCGCTTCTCCATAGCTCGTAGGCTCATTGTTGTCTAGCAACATGACTTCCAAGACAGGATTACGTACCACTCTCAAGTAGTACGCATCCTTGTCATCCTACGAGGTTTGGGAGTGACTTGATCTGAAGTTTCATGATCACTATCATAAGCTTCCACTTCAATTGGTGTAGGTGCCACGGGAACAACTTCCTGTGCCCTGCTACACACTGGTTGAAGTGATGGTTCAATAACCTCATCAAGTCTCCACCATCCTCCCACTCAATTCTTTCGAGAGAAACCTTTCCTCGAGAAAGGACCTGATTCAAGAAACAATCCTTTATTGCTTTTGGATCTGAGACAGGAGGTATACCCAACTGTTTTGGGTGTCCTATGAAGATGCATTTATCCGCTTTGGGTTCTAGCTTATCAGCCTGAAACTTTTTCACATAAGCGTCGTAGCCCCAAACTTTTAAGAAACGACAACTTAGGTTTCTCTAAACCATAATTCATACGGTGTCATCTCAACGGAATTACGTGGTACCCTATTAAAGTAAATGTGGTTGTCTCTAATGCCTAACCCATGAACAATAGTGGTAATTCGATAAGAGACATCATGGTACGCACCATATTCAATAGGGTGCAACTATGATGTTCGGACACACCATCACACTATGGTGTTCCAGGCGGTATTAATTGCGAAACAATTTCCACAATGTCTTAATTGTGTGCCAAAACTCGTAACTCAGATATTCATCTCTATGATCATATCATAGACATTTTATCCTCTTGTCACAATGATCTTCTACTTCACTCTGAAATTACTTGAACCATTCAATAATTCAGACTTGTGTTTCATCAAGTAAATATTCTCAACATCTACTCGAATCATCTGTGAAGTAAGATCATAATGATATTCACTACATGCCTCAGCACTCATTGGATTGGACACATCAAAATGTGTTACTTCCAACAAGTTGCTATCTTGTTCCATCTTACTGAAAACAAGGCTTTTCAGTCATCTTGCCCATGTGGTATGATTTGCATATCTCAAGTGATTCAAAATCAAGTGAGTCCAAACGGTCCATTTGCATGGAGTTTCTTCATGCATATACACCAATAGACATGGTTGGCATGTCTCAAACTTTTCAAAAACGAGTGAGTCCAAAGATCCATCAACATGGAGCTTCTTCATGTGTTTTATACCATTATGACTTACATGGCAGTGCCACCAGTAAGTGGTACTATCATTACTATCTTATATCTTTTGGCATGAAAATGTGAATCACTACGATCGAGATTTAATAAACCATTCAGGTTTAATACTAATCTTGATGGTAGAGGGAGCGTGCGATGTTTGATCACATCAAACTTGGAAACACTTCCAACATATATCGTCAGCTCACCTTTAGCTAGTCTTCGTTTATTCCGTAGCTTTTATTTCGAGTTACTAACACTTAGCAACCGAAGCGGTATCTAATACCCTGGTGCTACTAGGAGTACTAGTAAAGTACACATCAACATAATGTATATCCAATATACTTCTATCGACCTTGCCAGCCTTCTTATCTACCAAGTATCTAGGGTAATTCTGCTCCAGCGACTATTCCCCTTATCACAGAAGCACTTAGTCTCGGGTTTGGGTTCAATCTCGGGTTTCTTCACTGGTGTAGCAGCTGATTTGCCGTTTCATGAAGTATCCCTTCTTGCACTTGCCCTTCTTGAAACTAGTGGTTTCACCAACCATCAACAATTGATGCTCCTTCTTGATTTCTACTTTCGCGGTGTCAAACATCGCGAATACCTCAAGGATCATCATATCTATCCCTGATATGTTATAGTTCATCACGAAGCTCTAGCAGCTTGGTGGCAATGACTTTGGGGAAACATCACTATCTCATCTGGAAGATTAACTCCCACTTGATTCAAGTGATTGTTGCACTCAGACAATCTGAGCACAAGCTCAACGATTGAGCTTTTCTCCCTTAGTTTGCAGGCTAAGAAAATCGCCGGAGGTCTCATACCTCTTGACGTGGGCATGAGCCTAAAATCCCAATTTCAGCCCTCGAAACATCTCATATGTTCCGTGACGTTTCGAAAATGTCTTTAGTGCCTCAACTCTAAACCGTTTAACTGAACTATCACGTAGTTATCAAAACATGTATGTCCGATGTTCGCAACATCCACAAACGACGTTTGGGGTTCAGCACACTGAGCAGTGCATTAAGGACATAAGCTTTCTACTGTCCGCATAATTGCTACTATCAACTTTCAACTATATTTTCTCTAGGAACATATCTAAACAGTGGAACTAAAGCGCGAGCTTACGACATAATTTGCAAAAAGGTCTTTTGACTATGTTCAAGATAATTAAGTTCATCTTATGAACTCCCACTCAGATAGACATCCCTCTAGTCATCTAAGTGATTACATGATCCGAGTCAACTAGGCCGTGTCCGATCATCACGTGAGACGGACTAGTCATCATCGGTGAACATCTTCATGTTGATCGTATCTACTATACGACTCATGCTCGACCTTTCGGTCTCCGTGTTCCGAGGCCATGTCTGCACATGCTAGGCTCGTCAAGTTAACCCTAAGTGTTTTCGCTGTGTAAAACTGTCTTACACCCGTTGCATGTGAACGTAAGAATCCATCACACCCGATCATCACGTGGTGCTTAGAAGCGACGAACTGTAGCAACGGTGCACAGTTAGGGGAGAACACTTCTTGAAATTTTGTAAGGGATCATCTTATTTACTACTGTCGTCCTAAGTAAACAAGATGCATAAACATGATAAACATCACATGCAATCAAATAGTGACATGATATGGCCAATATCATTTTTGCTCCTTTTGATCTTCATCTTCGGGGCTCCATGATCATCATCGTCACCGGCATGACACCATGATCTCCATCATCATGATCTCCATCATCGTGTCTTCATGAAGTTGTCACGCCAACGACTACTTCTACTTCTATGGCTAACGCGTTTAGCAATAAAGTAAAGTAATTTACATGGCGTTGTTAAATGACACGCAGGTCATACAATAAATAAAGACAACTCCTATGGCTCCTGCCGGTTGTCATACTCATCGACATGCAAGTCGTGAATCCTATTACAAGAACATGATCAATCTCATACATCACATATCATTCATCACATTCTTCTTGGCCATATCACATCACAAAGCATACCCTGCAAAAACAAGTTAGACGTCCTCTAATTGTTGTTTGCATGTTTTACGTGGCTGCTATGGGTTTCTAGCAAGAACGTTTCTTACAACGTGATATGCCAATTGCTATTTACCCTTCATAAGGACCCTTTTCATCGAATCCGTTCCGACTAAAGTGGGAGAGACTGGCACCCGCTAGCCACCTTATGCACCAAGTGCATGTCAATCGGTGGAACCTGTCTCACGTAAGAGTACGTGTAAGGTCGGTCCGGGCCGCTTCATCCCACAATACCGTCGAAACAAGATTGGACTAGTAACGGTAAGCATATTGTACAACATCAACGCCCACAACTACTTTGTGTTCTACTCGTGCAAAGAATCTACGCAATAGACCTAGCTCATGATGCCACTGTTGGGGAACGTAGAAGATATTCAATAAACTTTCCTATGTGTCACCAAGATCTATCTATGGAGAGACCAGCAACGAGTAGAAGGAGAGTGCATCTACATACCCTTGTAGATCGCTAAGCGGAAGCGTTCAAGTGAACGGGGTTGAAGGAGTCGTTCTCGTCGTGATTCAAATCACCGATGATCAAGTGCCGAACGCACGGCACCTCCGCGTTCAACACGCGTACAGCCCGGTGACGTCTCCCACGCCTTGATCCAGCAAGGAGAGAGGGAGAGGTTGAGGAAGACTCCATCCAACAGCAGCACAACGGCGTGGTGGTGGTGGAGGAGCATGGCAATCCTGCAGGGCTTCGCCAAGCACCGCGGGAGAGGAGGAAGACTTGGGAGAGGGGAAGGGCTGCGCCAGAACTTCGTCTATAGCTCCCATGCGCCTCCCCACTATATATAGGGGTGGAGGGGCTGGTTTCTTGCCCTCCAAGTCCATTGGGGCGTTGGCCAAGGTGGGAGGAAAGAAATCTCATTATTTCCTTCCCCACCGATTGTTATCCCCCCTTTTTAGGGATCTTGATCTTATCCCTTCGGGATATGATCTTATTCCTTCTAAGGGGGGATCTTGGTGCGCCTTGACCAGGGGTGTGGGGCCTTGCCCCCACTACCCACGTCCATGTGGGTCCCCCCATGCAGGTGGGCCCCACTCCGGAACCTTCTAGAACCTTCCCGGTACAATACCGAAAAATCCCGAACATTTTCCGGTGGCCAAAATAGGACATCCCATATATAAATCTTTACCTCCGGACCATTCCGGAACTCCTCGTGACGTCCGGGATCTCATCCGAGACTCCGAACAACATTCGGTAGCCACATACAAACTTCCTTTATAACCCTAGCGTCATCGAACCTTAAGTGTGTAGACCCTACGGGTTCGGGAGACATGTAGACATGACCGAGACGTTCTCCGGTCAATAACCAACAGCGGGATCTGGATACCCATGATGACTCCCACATGTTCCACGATGATCTCATCGGATGAACCACGATGTCAAGGACTTAATCAATCCCGTATTCAATTCCCTTTGTCTATCGGTATGTTACTTGCCCGAGACTCGATCGTCGGCATCCAATACCTTGTTCAATCTCGTTACCGGCAAGTCACTTTTACTCGTTCCGTAACACATCATCCCGTGATCAACTCCTTGGTCACATTGTGCATATGATGATGTCCTACCGAGTGGGCCCAGAGATACCTCTCCGTTTACACGGAGTGACAAATCCCAGTCTCGATCCGCATAAAACAATAGATACTTTCGGAGATACCTGTAGTGCACCTTTATAGTCACCTAGTTACGTTGTGACGTTTGATACACCCAAAGCACTCCTACGGTATCCAAGAGTTACACGCTCTCATGGTTGAAGTAAGAGATACTTGACATTGGCAAAGCTCTAGCAAACGAACTACACGATCTTTGTGCTAGGCTTAGGATTGGGTCTTGTCCATCACATGATTCTCCTAATGATGTGATCCCGTTATCAACGACATCCAATGTCCATGGTTAGGAAACCGTAACCATCTATTGATCAACGAGCTAGTCAACTAGAGGCTTACTAGGGACATGGTGTTGTCTATGTATCCACACATGTATCTGAGTTTCCTATCAATACAATTATAGCATGGATAATAAACGATTATCATGAACAAGGAAATATAATAATAATCAATTTATTATTGCCTCTAGGGCATATTTCCAACACACTTGTACCATGAAATTTAGTAAGCAATCATCTTATAATTCTACCGCCGTACTAAGAAAAATAAGATGCACAAAAGATAAACATCACATGCAATCAAAATATGTGACATGATATGGCCATCATCATCTTGTGCTCATGATCTCCATCACTGAAGCATCGTCATGATCTCCATCGTCACCGGTGTGACACCTTGATCTCCATCGTAGCATCGTTGTCATCTTACCAACTTCGCTACTGCCTAGTGATAAAGTAAAACAATTACATGGCAATTGCATTGCATACATTAAAGCGACAACCATATGGCTCCGGCCAGTTGCTGATAACTTTGTTACAAAACATGATCATCTCATACAACAATTTTTATCACATGATGCCTTGACCATATCACATCATAGCAAGCCCTGCAAAAACAAGTTAGACATCCTCTACTTTGTTGTTGCAAGTTTTATGTGGCTGCTGCGGGCTTCTAGCAAGAACCGCTCTTACTTACGCATCAAAACCACAATGATTTTTCGTCAAGTGGGATGTTTTAACATTCAACAAGGACCGACCGTAGTCAAACTTGATTCAACTAAAGTTGGAGAAACAGACACCCGCCAGCCACCTTTGTGCAAAAGCACGTCGGTAGAACCAGTCTCATGAACATGGTCATGTAATGTCGGTCCGGGCTGCTTCATCCAACAATATCGCCAAATCAAAGTAAGATGTTGGTGGTAAGCAGTATGACTATTATCGCCCACAACTCTTCATGTTCTACTCATGCATATAACATCTACGCATAGACCTAACTTGGATGCCACTATTGGGGAACGCGGTAATTTCAAAAAATTCCTATGATCACGCAAGATCTATCTAATAGCAACGAGAGGGGAGAGTGTGTCCACGTACCCTCGTAGACCGAAAGCGGAAGCGTTAGTTAACGCGGTTGATTTAGTCGAACGTCTTCGTGATCCAACCGATCCAAGTACAGAACATACGACACCTCCGCGTTTAGCACATGTTCAGCTCGATGACGTCCCTCGTACGCCTGATCCAGTTGAGGCCGAGGGAGAGTTTCCTCAGCATGATGGCATGTCGACGGTGATGATGAAGTTACCGGTGCAGGGCTTCGCCTAAGCACTACGACAATATGACCGAGGTGTGTAACTGTGGAGGGGGGCACCGCACATGGCTAAAAGATCAACTTGTGTGTCTATGGGGTGCCCCTTGGCCATGTATATAAAGGAGGGGGAGGAGGAGGCCGGCCAAGAGGGGAGGCACGCCATGGGGGGGAGTCCTACTAGGACTCCAAACCTAGTAGGATTCGGCCCCCCTTTTCCTATTCCAAGTTGGAGAAGGGGGGAAGGAGGAGGAGGAGAGAAGGAAGGAGGGGGCGCCGCCCCCTCCCCTTGTACAATTTGGATTGGGGCAAGGGGGTGCGCGCCACCTCTTGGCCGGCCTCTCTCTTCTCTACTAAGGCCCATGAGGCCCAATAACTTCTTGGAGGTGGTTCCAGTAACCCTCGGTACTCCAAAACTTATCTGAAACGACCCGAACCATTCTGGTGTCCGAATGTAGCCTTCCAATATATCAATCTTTATGTATCGACCATTTCAAGACTCCTCGTCATGTCCGTGATCTCATCCGGGACTCCGAACAAACTTTGGTCATCAAAACGCATAACTCATAATACAAATCATCATTGAATGTTAAGCGTGCGGACCCTACGGGTTCGAGAACTATGTAGACATGACCGAGACACATCTCCGGTCAATAACTAATAGCAGAACCTGGATGCTCATATTACTCCTACATATTCTACGAAGATCTTTATCAGTCAAACCGCATAACAACATACATTGTTCCCTTTGTCATCTGTATGTTACTTGCCCGAGATTCTATCGTTGGTATCATCATACCTAGTTCAATCTCGTTACCAGCAAGTCTCTTTACTCATTCCGTAATACTTCATCCCGTAACTAACTCATTAGTCACAATGGTTGCAAGGCTTATAGTGATGAGCATTACCGAGAGGGCCCAGAGATACCTCTCCGAAACACGGAGTGACAAATCCTAATCTCGATCTATGCCAACCCAACAAACACCTCCGGAGACACCTGTAGAGCATCTTTATAATCACCCATTTACGTTTTCTTGTTTGATAGCACACAAGGTGTTCCTCCGGTATTCGGGAGTTGCATAATCTCATAGTCTGAGGAACATGTATAAGTCATGAAGACAGCAGTAGCAATGAAACTATAACGATCATAATGCTAAGCTAATGGATGGGTCATGTCCATCACATCATTCTCCTAATGATGTGATCCCATTCATCAAATGACAACACATGTCTATGGTTTGGAAACATAACCATTTTTTATTAACGAGCTAGTCAAGTAGAAGCATACTAGGGACAATATGTTTTGTCTATGTATTCACACATGTACTAAGTTTCCGGTTAATACAATTCTAGCATTAATAATAAACATTTATCATGAAATAAGGAAATAAATAATAACTTTATTATTGCTTCTAGGGCATATTTCCTTCATTTAATACAATCAATAATAGCCCCTACAGAACGCGCTACAGCTAATCAGAATAGCAGTAGCGCTTTGCAGGGCTGCGCGCTATTTCTAAGTTGGACTAGCAGTAGCGCTTTGCAACTAAAATCGCTACTGCTAAGTGTAAGTATGCAAAAATATGATGGCTCTCCCACCTCTCCCACCAACCTCTCCCACCACCAACAATGGAGATCTCTAGTCTAGGACGATGGAGGGCCTACTCCACTGGGATTTCTCCCCTGGCCAGGCAGTGGAGACACAGGTGCGCAAAAGGTTTGGTTCCACAACCATTTTTCCCCCATGGAGGTACAAAGGAATTCTTCCTCGTCGTGGCTTTCTCTTCTGCCTCCTTTCCTCTCTCGGTTGAATCGGTGGGTCTTGCGCTTCAATGCTGTATTGGTGGATCCGCTGCTGGTTTCAATGTCAAACATCTTGCTGGTCGTCAATTCCGTTTTTCAGTGGCCTGAAATAAAGTTGGTCATTTCATTTACGGTCTTAAGGACCGGGTTTGTCCCTATTTTGTCTATCATTTCAATATCTATCGACATTCTGCATGGTCGCAAAAGTAATGATCATACTTGGCATTTTGACCAAGAGCTTACTGAAGTGGTTATTCGTTCTCCTGTGGCTATCAAAACAAAGGTAAACTTTTTATCTAGTGATGTTGATCAGCAAGTTGCTTCCTTCAAAGAGTTGGCAAAATTTGGTTTAACGCCTTATTCTCCAAGAAGGGCTTCATTTCATGAATCCAACATTAGTAAGGATCATGCAATGGTTCATAATCAGGTTTCAATCGTTCATGCTGATCAAGCTTTGGCTCATTGTCCAATTTCCTTTGGAAGTTTTCATTCGAATGTTCCTAAGCATAACGAAGGCAATAATTTTATCCGCTTTGGCAACTTCCAATCAGTTATTAAGCCAGATTTTCAAGAACAGCAATCCACATTTACTGGCAGTAACTACCGGTCCTCTTATTGGGATACTATTCCTAGTTTTATTCTTCTACATATTATGGACTTCCGACATGTGGGTTATGAGGATTCACACATTGCCGAAATTTGGGCCCTAGATTTGGTTCCGACTGATGATTATATTATTGAAAGAGTCAAAAAATGTTCTCATTGCTATCAATCGGGCCACCTTGGCCCAAACTGCCCAATCACAAAAATCATTGAACCGGGCCAGGCCCAGTGCATTCCCACGGTGCAGGCTTCTTCTGATGACAGCCCTGCCATGGTAAAACAATGTTTTTCTTGTAACATCTGCTCCTCTATGGATCATTTTTCGGATTTCTGTCCTTATAAATTATATTGTCAGTACTGCCATCTCTTAGGACACTTACCTATGAATTGTAGTGCACGGGATTGTCTATATCTTTGGTGGCAGCCCAAAGTGGACACACCGGAAAATGTTGTTCATTTGGCCAGAGATAATCAGGAGGATAATATTCCTTCTCGAGTACTTCTTACAAGGCAGCCGGTCGCCGAATGTGTTATCAAATCACCATCGCATCAAAGTCGGATATCCACTTGTCCCAGTCCATTGATTACCTTCCCAAACTACAATAAATCAGTAAATGAATCTATTGCCACCCGATGCAGCATCTGTGGACGGTATGGACACTTGGCACCTTCCTATTGGAGGGAGAGAGAGGCAGAAAGACTAGTATGGAAGCCTAAATAAATTTCCGCTGCCGCTCCGCATTCCACCTCCCCTCCCCTGCCTGCCTCGAGAGTTCCTCACCCTCCAGCAATGGCGAACTACCCTGTCAACATCGTCCCCTACATCCCTGCGGGGATGACCATCGAGCTCGGGCCGGCCGATCGGATTGTCCGCAGCGACATGGCGGTGCACCCGGTCCCTCCGCTCAACCATGACTTCCTCGCCATTGCAGAGGTTAATCGCCATGTTCCATTCCATCACAAAGCTACTCTGAGGCGAGTCATCACTGATCTTCTACATGAGTCCAACTTTGTCCCTACTGAAGTAGATGACCACCCGCTTGGCATTGCTATTTACGGATTCCCCTCTCCCCTGATGCGTGATAATGTCGTGGGTACTACTTTTGAGATTGATGCTGAAGAAGAAGGTGATATGAACACCATAGTCTCTTTTGTTCCGCATGATGAGGCACTCAATATGAGGCTCACAACCTATGGCCCAGATGTGTGGCTTCTGTATATTGGCTTTCCGCAAGATTATCAGACTTACCACTATTTGCATAGATCTGTTGATGATTTTGGTAGTTTAACTCATTGGCACAATCCCAGAGGAGATAGGAAATATGTCTTGATCAGGGTTAAGGTTATTCATCTCAGATTGGTTCCAAAGAGCCTGGTTATCCGACAGCTTGGTGGCAATCATCACTGCTGTACCATGTGTGTTACAATGTTGCACAGCTCTGACTGGAATGCGCATTTGCCTGAGGTTCCGCCTGCTGGGAGGATCCGCTACCTAAGGATGGAATCCGGCACCCTCTCTATGGTGACGGCCTCAATGCTGAGCAACTTTACCAGATGCAGCTTAATAACTAGATGGCTCAACAAGGTGCTGGCAACAATGTTGCAGAAGAGGTGGGTGAAAATGCTGCAGTTCAAGTGGACACTGAGATTCAGCCTCAGTGGGGAGAATGGCCTGCGCCTCCACCTCCTACCCCACCTGCTCTTTACAACTTCCAAGAATGGCTGGCAAATGAAGGATTACAGGTCCAAGATGGTATTTTACCCAGCAACAATCTTCAAGACAGTCCTTTTGCAGCTTGGAATGATTCCTTCTCTCAAAGCAGTTCTACTACCAGTTCTGATTCTGAGGCACTTGTGTTGGTGCCAATCAACATTCTGCAAGCCCTTCAGAGGAATGGAGCTCTCAACCTTGTTGACAATGTTCCAAATACCCCAGCTGTGCAAGCAAACGAGATGATGATTCAACACAGCTCTTAGGTACAGAATCCACAAGTCTAGATCAGAGTTTCTGTAGCAAATGCTGGTATGAACATTAGCTTTTCTGCTGACAATGAGTTCATGAACACCATGCTAATTGCTGAACCATTGTCCTTTGTGCCCATAACGAACTTTCTCTCGAGTTCCATTATTCCAACTCTGGCAACTTTTGGTCCCTGGGCACATGGTTATGGCATAAGGCCGACCAACTTTTACATTCACCTTTCTCTTTCTGAATCCTTGGATGGCTCTGTCCAAGGGACTTCCTTCATATCGCAAGGGGAGGCTGATGGATCTGTTATTTAAATGGCTCAAACCTGGTCGATGGACAGAGAGTATCTAGCTGGTTCTTTTGTAGTTGCACATCACAATGCAGTAACACTCTCTGAAGCTTCTGAAGTTCAGGAAAGGGATACTATTTCTGAGATTATGCCTGTCGTGCAAGCTGGCACTTCTGTGGGTGGTGTTCATGGCAAGCACCGCAAAAATAAAGCTCCGGTCATAGTGCTCAGTGTGCCTAGAAGCGCTCGCTCCAACAAATACGATGGATTCAAAGTGCCTTCCATCTCTGACAGTAAGAGTAAAGCTTCCAAGGTCAAGCCCAGAGTGATCCCGTCTGCTGTTTTCATTACTGATCTCACTGGGGAGCAGACTGAAGCTGAAAAACTCCCTCCACCTATGACTATGGCCCAAATTCAAGAAATTGCTCTTTTGAAGTGTGCTGTCCCCCCTTCTGAAGTGACTGAAGAAATGCTCTTTGCTGACAAGGGGGCGGGCCCTTCCTCTTCTTAATTTACCTTTCTGTTCTTATCTCTAAATGGTACTTCTCTCGAACTGGAACGTTTTATGTTGGAACATCCGGGGTATGAACTCTGACCCCAAGCTTTTGGCTTTATCGAATGCTATTGCTTCTAGTGGTTGCTCGGTTATTTGCTTACAGGAGACCAAAAAACCTTCTTTTGATAACTCTTATATTAAAACTTGTTGCCCAAAACGATTTGATAAGTTTGCCTTTGTTCCATCACGAGGGGCGTCCGGTGGCATTGTGACCATTTGGAATAGTGCTATTTTCACTGGCACTGTGTTAATCAAAGAAGATTTTGTCCTTGTCACTAAGTTTAAATCACAACAATCCTCCCAGGAGTGGACTTTGGTAAACATATATGGGTCTTTCCAGGTGATAACAGAATTGACTACACAACCTGGTTACTTAATCTTCACATACCTTGCAATGAAGACTGGCTGCTTGTTGGTGATTTTAATTACATACGCAGCCCCAATAATAGAAATAAACCAGGTGGTAATATTAATGACATGATCACATTCAATGACTTCATTCACACACAGGGTCTGATTGAACTTCCACTTAAGGGTCGATCATACACATGGAGCAACATGCAGGAGGATCCACTACTTGAACAACTAGATTGGTTCTTTACCTCAAATAATTGGACCACCGCTTACCCCAATACCACTGTAAAACCACTTTCTAAACCAGTGTCTGACCATATTCCATGTGTGATCTCAATTGAAACTAACATCCCCAGAAATAATCTTTTTCGGTTTGAATCATACTGGCTTAAGCATCCTGGCTTCATGGAGGTGGTGGAATCATCTTGGAACAAAATAATCCCATCAAATAACTATGCCACAATTATCTGCAGAAAATTTAAGGCTCTTAGATATGAGCTCAAGCATTGGAGTAAACAGATATCTAAACTGGCAACTGCTATAGCTAACTCCAATTCCACTCTTGCTGATCTAGATTCATTGGAAAATAAAAGAGTCCTCACAATAACTGAAAGTAACTTCAGAAGAATCCTCAACAAACACCTGCTTAGGCTATTGGATTATCAAAAACAATATTGGAGGAAAAGATGTACCATAAGATGGGCTACATTTGGGGATGAGGACCCAAAATTTTTCAAAGCAATGGCTTCTGAACGATATCATAGGAACAATATTTCATCTCTGCAGCTAGACAATGGCACCATAATTGAGGATCATCTTGGTAAAGAAGTTCTAATTTATCAAAGCTTCAAAGAAAGATTGGGCACTTCAAGAGAGTTTCAAATGAAATTTGATCTAGCCAATATAATCAAAAAAAGGAATGATCTGGACCAGCTAACAGTCCCTTTCTCTAAAGAAGAAATTGATGATGTCATTAAAGAAATGCCTGTAGATAGAGCACCTGGACCTGATGGCTTCACATGACTTTTCCTTAAATCTTGTTGACACATTATTAAAGAAGATTTTTACAAATTGTGCGACCAATTTCATGCGGGGACTTTAAACCTTGAGAGCATCAATGATGGGTACATAACCTTAATCCCTAAAATTTCCTCTCCGGCCACAACAAATGACTTTAGGCCCATCACACTCCTCAATTGTTTTCTAAAAGTCATCACCAAACTGCTAGCCAACCGTCTCCAAAAACTCATTCTAAAGATCATACATAGAAATCAATATGGTTTCATTAAGGGGAGAGCAATCCAAGATTGCCTTGCATGGGCATTTGAATATATCCATCAATGCCAAACATCTAAGAACAAGATCGTACTTCTTAAATTGGATTTTGCAAAAGCCTTTGACACCATTGAACACGATGCAATGCTGGACATAATGAAACACATGGGATTCAATGATAGGTGGCTACAATGGATTAAAACAATATTTTCTACAGGCAAATACTCAGTTCTTCTTAATGGAGTACCGGGCAAGCAATTTATTTGCAAGAGTGGTGTATGTCAGGGATACCCCCTCTCTTCATTTATCTTTGTTCTTGCAGCAGATCTCTTACAAGCGGCCATTAATGATGCCTTCAGGCATGGTCTTCTACATCTACCCTTCCCAAGACAAAACCAATCGGATTACATTGTCATACAATACGCAGATGACACCATAATCATCATGCCTGCATATCATGACAATGCACATTTAATGAAGGGGATCCTCACTGATTATGCCACCTCCATTGGCCTCAAAATAAACTTCCACAAATCAACTTTGGTTCCTATGAATTGTGATGAGGACTTAAGCAAAGACATTGCGCAAATTTTTGGATGCTAAATTGGAAAAATGCCCTTCACATACCTTGGATTGCCTCTTGGCATTTCTAAACCCTCTGTCCAAGAACTAATGCCTATTGTTTGTAACATGGAAAGAAAACTCACTTCCACACTGTCAATGATGTCCTATGGATCCAAACTTTCTCTCCTCAACACAGTCATTACCTCACTAACAATTTTTGCACTTTCCACACTATGTTTTCCGCCAAAAATACTTGAGCTGCTGGATAAGTTGAGAAGGAAATGTCTTTGGACAAAAAAAACTGAGCAAGATGAAAAATGTAATTCCTTACACTACAAAAACAATACACTTCCGTGATGATACGTGTTTTTCACAGTAGGTTGAGTTTTTTGTCATGCATGTACATCCATGACAAATTTATGACAGAATCAAGATAGTCATACCTGTGCTGTCGTAGAAGTGTTCCATGACATTACCAAAATTATCATCACGGAAGTGTCCACTTCCATGACGATAAATCGCGCGTCAAAGAAGTGCTTTCATCAAGGGTGAACGACACATGGCATCCACCGTAATGGAACGCCGTTGAGGGAGTCCTGGATTAGGGGGTGTCCGGATAGCCGGACTACCATCATCAGCCGAACTATCATCGGCCGGACTATCATCATCGACCGGACTCCAAGACTATGAAGATATAAGATTGAAGACTTCGTCCCGTGTCCGGATGGGACTTTCCCTGGCGTGGAAGGCAAGCTTGGCGATACGGATACGTAGATCTCCTACCATTGTAACCGACTCTATGTAACCCTAGCCCTCTCCGGTGTCTATATAAACCGGATGGCTCTAGTCCGTAGGACATAACAACAACAACCATTACAATCATACCATAGGCTAGCTTCTAGGGTTTAGCCTCCTTGATCTCGTGGTAGATCCACTCTTGTAAACATCCACAATATCAATATCAATCAAGCAGGACGTAGGGTTTCACCTCCATCAAGAGGGCCCGAACCTGGGTAAAACATCGTGTCCCTTGTCTCCTGTTACCATCCGCCTAGACGCATAGTTCGGGACCCCCTACCCGAGATCCGCCGGTTTTGACACCGACATTGGTGCTTTCATTGAGAGTTCCTCTGTGTCGTCACCGATAGGCTTGATGGCCTCTTCAATCGACAACGACGCAGCCCTGGGTGAAACTTTTTTCCCCGGACAGATCTTCGTATTCGGCGGCTTCGCACTGCGGGCCAACTCACTTGGCCATCTGGAGCAGATCGAAAGCTACGCCCCTGGCCGTCAGGTCAGGTTTGGAAGCCTAAACTTCACGGACGATATCCGCGGGGACTTGATCTTCGATGGATCTGAGCCACAGCCGAGCTTGCCGCGCTGTCACGATGGGCACGACCTAACTCTGCCGCCGGACAGCACCTTGGAGGCCGCACATGAATCCGCTCCGACCCATAGTCCGGAGCCGATCGCTCAAATCGAGGACGGATGGCTGGACACCGCCTCGGGAGCTGCAACTTCTACGGCGATGGAGCCGAACACTTACCTTGTCCCGCATAAAGCTCATGACTCCGAGGTGCCGGACTCTCTGCCGGTCTTCGAACCTCCTGCGCCCCTGCCGGTCGAATCCGACTGGGCGCCGATCATGGAATTCACCGCCGCGGACATCTTTTAGCACTCACCCTTCGGTGATATCTTAAATTCGCTGAAGCATCTCTCGCTATCCGAAGAGCCCTGGCTGAACTACGGCCAGGATGGTTGGGACGCGGACGACGAAGAAATTTAGGGCCCACCCACCACCCACTTCGTAGCCACCGTCGACGATCTAACTGACGTACTCGACTACGACTCCGAAGACATCGACGGTATGGACGACGATGCCGGAGACTATCAAGAACCAGTGCCTACAGGACACTGGAAGACCACCTCGTCATACGACATATATATGGTGGGCATCCCAAAAGATGGGGACGGCGAAGAAGCAACGGAGGCCGATTCCTTAAAGAAACAACCCAAGCGCCGGCATCAGCGGCGCCACTCTAAATCCCGCCACAGCAAGAATAGAGATTCCAGCACAGGAGATAATAACACCCTAGAAAGTGCCGAAGACAACCCCCTCCAGCACGATCCAGCGCAGGAGGAGGCAGAAGCAAGCCCTCATGAGAGGGCGGCAGACGAAGAGGTCGAGGACGATAATTACTTACCTCCCTCCGGAGACGAGGCAAGCCTCGACGACGACGAATTCGTCGTGCCTGAGGATCCCGTCGAACAAGAGCGTTTCAGACGCAGGCTAATGCCCACGGCAAATAGCCTAAAGAAAAAGCAGCAACAGCTTCAAGCTGATCAAGACCTACTGGCCGACAGATGGACCGAGCTCCTCGCGGCCGAAGAGTATGAACTCGAACGCCCCTCCAAAAGTTACCCAAAACGCAAGTTGCTCCCCCGACTAGAGGAGGAAGCGTACAAACTTGCATCACCAGTGCACAATACGGCAGACCGACCACCTCGTGGCCGCGACAGAGAGGCGTGCAAGCCCTCCACCAAAACCGTACCCTGGCATCGCTCAAAAAGCATGAAGCCACGGGGGAATGCACTGGACTTGCGGGATATATTGGAGGACAAGGCAAGACAATCTAGATCTATCTATGGATCACGTGGGCGCCCCAAGACCCACGACGAATAGCGTCGCGCCGGATACAACTACTCTGGCCGGGCCGAACACAGCAGACAACGCTCTCTCGAGCTACGTCGCGATATTGCTCAATACAGAGGCGCCGCACACCCACTATGCTTCACTGACGAAGTAATGGATCATCAAATCCCTGAAGGGTTTAAACCCGTTAATATCGAATCCTACGATGGCACAACAGACCCCGCAGTTTGGATTGAGGATTATCTCCTCCATATACATATGGCATGCGGCGACGATCTTCACGCCATCAAATATCTCCCGCTCAACCTTAAAGGACCAGCTCGGCATTGGTTTAACAGCCTGCCCGCAGAGTCAATTGGATGCTGGGAAGACCTGGAAGCCGCATTCCTCGACAACTTCCAGGGCACGTATGTGCGACCACCGGACGCAGATGACCTAAGCCACATAATCCAGCAGCCAGACGAATCGGCTAAGCAATTCTGGACACGGTTCTTAACAAAGAAAAATCAAATCGTCGACTGTCCGGATGCAGAGGCCCTAGCTGCCTTCAAACATAACATCCGCGATGAGTGGCTGGCCCGGCACCTAGGACAGGAAAAGCCGAAATCCATGGCAGCCCTCACATCACTCATGACCCACTTCTGTGCGGGAGAGGATAGCTGGCTAGCTCGCAGCAACAACATCAGCAAAAACGCTGGCAGTCCTGATACCAAGGACCGCAATGGCAGGTCGCGTCGAAACAAAAACAAATGCCGCATTAACGGCGACAACAATGAGGATACGGCAGTCAACGCCGGATTTCGAGGCTCCAAGCCCGGTCAACGGAAGAAGCCATTCAAAAGAACCACTCCGGGCCCGTCCCATTTGGACCGAATACTCGACCGCTCCTGTCAAATACATGGAACCCCCGAAAAGCCAGCTAACCACACCAATAGAGATTGTTGGGTATTCAAGCAGGCAGGCAAATTAATCGCCGAAAATAATGACAAGGGGCTACACAGCGATGACGAGGAAGAGACCCGGCCACCGAACAACAGAGGACAAAAGGGATTCCCCCCTCAAGTTCGGACGGTAAACATGATATACGCAACGCATATACCCAAGAGGGAGCGGAAGCGTGCACTAAGGGACGTATACGCGATGGAGCCAGTCGCCCCAAAATTCAACCCATGGTCCTCTTGCCCGATCACTTACGATCGAAGAGACCATCCGACCAGTATCCGCCATGGCAGATTTGCCGCATTGGTTTTAGACCCAATCGTCGATGGATTTCACCTCACGAGAGTCCTGATGGACGGCGGCAGTAGCCTGAACCTGCTTTATCAGGATACAGTCGCAAAATGGGCATAGACCCTTCAAGGATTAAACCTACAAAGACAACCTTCAAAGGCGTCATACCAGGTGTCGAGGCCAGTTGTATAGGCTCAGTCACACTGGAAGTGGTCTTCGGATCCCCGGATAATTTCCGAAGCGAGGAGTTAATCTTCGACATAGTCCCATTCCGCAGTGGCTATCACGCTCTGCTCGGACGAACCGCGTTCGCAAAATTCAACGCGGTGCCGCATTATGCATACCTTAAGCTCAAGATGCCAGGCCCTCGCGGAGTCATCACGGTCAATGGAAGCACGGAACGCTCCCTCCGAACGGAGGAACATACAGCGGCTCTCGCGGTAGAAGTACAGAGAAGCCTTTTAAGGCAATTTTCGAGTCCAGCCGTTAAACGACCGGACACGGCCAAACGCGCCCGGAGCAACATCAACCAAGACCACCTGGCACGTTTCGAGCACGCGTAGCAATGCGGCCTCAACCCCAGCCCTCACACAATTGTAAGACAAACTCTCCGCGTACATAATTACGCCCTGGAGATACCATGGGCATAGGGGGAGAGGCACAACCACAACAAACCCACCACACCAGGGGCTCCCAAGTGTGTCGCTCTTTTTATCTTTTATTTCTCTCTTTTTTATACAGAACTCTGTCCGGCAGCGAACCTGCCGAACTCATGATGCAACAGCCAGGGAGGGACAAGGGCCGTGACGAACACTCAGGTGGTCTCCATTACGAGCATTAAATTTGTTAAATACACGATTCCGCGGCCTACCCCTGGAGGGAGACCCTTTAATTCGTCCAATCCCTTGCTTTCCACACTATTTGTATCATTCCGCACTCATAGCAGCTCTTCTCGAATAAAATGCAGCACTTTTTGCCCATAATTGCATTACCTTATATATATATATGTTCATTTAGGACATGTTGCATGCGTACATTTTGGTACGGCCAAATACACCAGGGGCTTATGTTCCCCGCATTATGGTGTGATAAAGTCCGAACACTTTCACAAGTGCGGCACCCCGAACTTATAGCATTATATGAATCGGCTCCGAATCATGTCTTGGGTCAATAGTTGGGTTTGCCCGGCTCCCATGTTTGGCACCTTACGTTCCGTTCTATCGGCTAAGGTAGCACTGGGAGAACCACTGCGATTGCGCCCCGGTTGAGCCGGGTTAACGCCTCAGTGGAGAAAGCTAAAACTGACTGTCATGATAAGGCGAGAGACTGGTCGCTGTTCGAGAGGTCCTTTCGGGTCCTTAAAGACCTACGCCGCTTCGAGCGAAGTTCCGGATAATGTCCGACGAAGGCGTGGATAGCGCCCCGAATTCGGTCTTCCGAATACTAGGGGCTTCCCAAAATTTAAAATTATAGAATTCTATGGCTAAGTGAGAGTGTTCAAGCACTATAAGTCCGGTTGCCTTGTTCGTTGTGTTGAGCGCCTCCCTAGATGGACCCAAAAATGGGAACAAGAGTGCTCAAGTTTATCCCGAACACCCCAACACTCGTGGCATGGGTGCTGAAGCCGACAACTTGCCATCTCTCAGATTTAATAAACGGCCGCACAGAAGGTAATATTTTAAATTAACAAGCATTGCTTAGCGCATATGAACAAAGTTTTCAGCGCACAGGATAACATATTGCAAATTTACTCAATAATTACATCCCTGGGGCACTCATCCGCAATTTTGCGGGCACCCTTCAGGACAGTCTTATAGTACATCTCGGGCGTACGATATTCCTTGCCCGCTGGTTGCGTGTCAGTGATTAGCTTCTCCGCATCCAGCTTGCCCCAATGCACCTTTGCGCGGGCAAGGGCCCGACGAGCACCTTCAATACAGGCGGAGCGCTTGATAGCCTCCACCCTAGGGCACGCATCCACCAACCGTCGCACGAGACCGAAGTAGCTCCCAGGCATGGCCTCTCCAGGCCACAGCCGGACTATGAGGCCCTTCATGGCCTGCTCGGCCACCTTGTGGAGCTCGACCAGCTGCTTCAGCTGGTCGCTAGGGGGCACCGGATGGCCGGCCTCAGCATACTGAGACCAGAAGACCTTCTCCGTTGAGCTCCCCTCCTCGGCTCGGTAGAATGCGGCGGCATCAGACATGCTGCGAGGAAGATCTGCAAACGCCCCTGGAGAGCTCCGAATTCGGGTAAGTAACACGTAATTTACATTCCATGCTTGCTTTGCATGAAAAATGCCTTACCCGCCGCTATCTTCCTCACCAACTCAATCTCCTGAAGGGACTTACGGGCATCGGCCTTGGCAGTCTTGGCACTTTCGAGAGCCGAGGCAAGCTCAAACTCTCGAGTCTTTGAGTCACGCTCCAAACTCTCATGCTTTTCCATGAGAGCCTGGAGCTCTTGCCGAACCACCGCCACCCGCGCCTCCTGCTTTTCTCGCTCTGCCCGTTCCGCGGCCACATTGCGTTTGGCCGCAGACACGGCCTCCTTCAGGGTGGCCACCTCATTCGTGGCCCCTGCAGTAGCCATGTTATCCTTGTTATTTTTTGTTGCAACCTAAATCCTTTTCTGTAAGGTACAAGTTCAAAGTGGTGTTACTCACCTTCTTTGTCCTGGAGCTGCTTCTTGGCGCGGCCGAGCTCTTGCTCGGACCGCTCGAGCTCCTGCTTCAAAGCACCGACCTCCGCAGTCAGTGCGGCAGAGGTCAGCAGTGCAGCCTGCAACCCATATTGACATAATTTTTTAGCAACCCTGCGTATATCTTCTTTTTTTTCAGATCCTCAGTCCGGCTTTTCTTTCCGAACACCGAACCGAGCATCAGGGGCTACTGTCTATGCGGTATTACATTGCATATTTTTATCTTCTTACCTCAAAGCCTGATAGAAGGCTACTGCAGGCTTCGGTTAGCCCGCTCTTGGCGAGCTGTACCTTCTGAATCACCGCACTCATAATAGTGCGGTGTTCTTCCTCGATGGAAGCGCTCTGGAGCGCCTCCAACAAATTGTCCGGCACCTTCG
Source organism: Triticum dicoccoides (assembly GCF_002162155.2). NCBI lineage: Eukaryota > Viridiplantae > Streptophyta > Magnoliopsida > Poales > Poaceae > Triticum > Triticum dicoccoides. The sequence goes on from NC_041385.1 coordinate 587,823,058, forward strand.
GTTGGACGGAAGCCGCCGGCGTCACGGTCTTGCCCTTCGTGCGAAGGGGCCGCCGGCCGAACTCCGGAACCGCTGCGGGTTCTGATGTGGAGTCCGGCGCAAAGTCCGGGAGGCTGCCTTGTGGCGCCTCCGGAGTCTCCCCCTGATGGGTCCCTTCTTGGGATCCCACCTCGGCGTCCTCGGTGTCGCGAGGGGTGAAGGCGGTCGGGATGGAGTCTACATCCGACGGAGCCAACGACCCGCTCGATGAAGCGGGGAGATCATCATTGGCCGGACTACAGGCAGCATGCGGCATCAGAATGACACTATGTGACGCAGAAAAAGAAAGTATAAGTCATTCAGGAATCCGGATACTTACGATCTCGCCGGAGGCCTGGCCCTTGAAGGCCATTCTTCCTCGCCAACGTTGATGTTGGCGGAGCTGTCCGGGGGAATAGTCCTTTCCCTCTTGGACCCTTCGGCCTCCCCTGTTGGGAAAGCCATCCTCTTCCTCTCTCCCTCCTCTGGGAGAGAGTCCTCTTTCTCCTCCTCATTTTCGGGGGAGGAGTCCGCCCCGGAGTCGTCGGACACCTGAAAACGGGAACTCTTTCGAGCACCCATGGCCTCCTTCTTGGCCTTCTTCTCCGGCACCACGTGCGGTGCCGGAACCAGCAGCCTCGCTAGATGGGCGTCTACTGGGTTTTCTGGCATGGGAGCCGGGCAGATAATCTGCTCCGCCTTCCTCATCCAGTCCTGTCAAAGGAAAAAGGGAAATTAAAACCCGCATAGTCAAACTATGAAAAGCAAGTGTCCCGTAAAGGGGTAGAATCACTTACCTCGTCGGCTTGGCGCTGCGAGCGAAATCCGCGATCTTCAGTTGCGGATGCAGGGGCTTCGGCGCCCTTAAACATCACCCTCCAAGCGCCTTCGTACGTCGTGTTGAAGAGCCCACTCAGCGCCTGGTGCTGTTCCGGATTGAACTCCCACAGATTGAATGCCCGCTCTTGGCATGGGAGAATCCTGCGGACGAGCATGACTTGGACCACGTTAACCAGCCTGAGCTTCTTCACCAGCTTCTGGATACAGGCTTGGAGTCCCGTCAGCTCCTCCGAACTACCCCACAGCAAGCCCTTCTCTTTCCAGGAGGTGAGCTGCGTGGGGATACCAGATCTGAACTCGGGGGCCGCCGCCCACGTAGGGTCCTGCGGCTCGGTTATATAGAACCACCCCGATTGCCACCCCTTGACGGATTCCACGAAGGCCCCTTCGAACCAAAGGACATTGGGCATCTTGCCCAACATGGCGCCTCCGCACTCCGCTTGAGTGCCCTTCACTACCTTCGGCTTGACATTGAAGGTCTTGAGCCACAAGCCGAAGTGGGGCTGGATGCAGAGGAAGGCCTTGCACATGACGATAAATGCCGAGATGTTGAGGATGAAGTTCGGCGCCAGATCATGGAAATCCAGGCCGTAGTAGAACATGAGCCCCTGGACAAAGGGGTGAAGTGGAAAACCCAGTCCGCGGAGGAAGTGGGGAAGAAAAACGACCCTCTCATGGGGCCTAGGGGTGGGGATGAGCTGCCCCTCGTCGGGCAGCCGGTGCACGATGTCGCCGGACAGGTAGCCGGTGCTGCGCAGTCTTTCGATGTGCTCCTCCGTAACGGAGGAGGTCATCCACTTGCCTCCCGCTCCGAACATAACTGGGGAAGGTTGAGACGAGATGTGCGGGCTTGGGCGCTAGAGCTCGAGTGCGCGGAGATGGATAAGCAAAGGAGGAAGAAGGCGTAGGTGAAAAGGTGAATCCTTATCCCTTATATGGGCGGGCGAAGTCTACGCGTCCCCCACCGGCCTAGTAAAACTCGCTTATCCCCCAAGCGTCACCATCAATGGCGCGGTTGGGTTACCCACATCCGTATTGATGAGAATCCCGGATTAAGGGGGAACACGGTCTCTGCTTCGACAAGACGTGCCAAGGAAAACGCTTCGCTAAATGCGCTGAGGTGGTAGAGTAAAAAACAATTCAAGTAATGGCTTGGTAGTGGCGTGACGTCATGCCACAAATAACGTCAGTAGATTGAGCTTGTGTATATATTATTCTCTCTACGGTGGAATGTGGAATTTATTTTGCAGAGCCGGACACTATCCTGGTGTTCACAATCTTCTATCATTCGGAGGAGGAACCCGCCTTGCAATGCCAAGCAATATACGCGCCAGACTTATGGTCATTGAAGCCTGGTTCAGGGGCTACTGAGGGAGTCCTGGATTAGGGGGTGTCTGGATAGCCGGACTACCATCATCAGCCGAACTATCATCGGCCGGACTATCATCATCGACCGGACTCCAAGACTATGAAGATACAAGATTGAAGACTTTGTCCCGTGTTCGGATGGGACTTTCCTTGGCGTGGAAGGAAAGCTTGGCAATACGGATACGTAGATCTCCTACCATTGTAACCGACTCTATGTAACCCTAGCCCTCTCCGGTGTCTATATAAACCGGATGGCTCTAGTCCGTAGGACATAACAACAACAACCATTACAATCATACCATAGGCTAGCTTCTAGGGTTTAGCCTCCTTGATCTCGTGGTAGATCCACTCTTGTAAACATCCACAATATCAATATCAATCAAGCAAGACGTAGGGTTTTACCTCCATCAAGAGGGCCCGAACCTGGGTAAAACATCGTGTCCCTTGTCTCCTGTTACCATCCGCCTAGACACACAGTTCGGGACCCCCTACCCGAGTCCGCCGGTTTTGACACCGACAGCCGTTAAGCTATCGGGTCGGGTTTTGGATCCGATAATCCGTTAACAACCCCGACCAATGGGGATTTTCCACGTGTAAAATCATCATTGGCTGGAGGAAACACTTGTTGGCTCATCGTTGGGACAGATGTCATCCACTCATTGGACAGAAGGCGCCTATGATACGTCACACATGGCATGGCCCAACAGAGGCCCATTCATGTGAAAAGGCCGGCCCGTTTGACTTGGTCAAAAGGTGGCGGGCCGGCCCATGTAAATCCTGTCAACGGCCCGTTCGCATATAGCCCATTTACAGCCCGCTAACCCAAGGCCCATTACGCCCTATCCGAATTAGGCCCAGTAGCGTCATCTGGGCCACCCAATATGATTCCAGCCTGTTTTTACTTCTGGCCCATGTATGGCCCATGACATCTTTCGGCCCATATGAGGCCCTATGTAACTCTTGGCCTATCAACGGCCCATTGTGAAACTGGACCGTAATGAACAATGTATTACTTTAAACCCATTAACGGCCCATGGTGAAACCGGCCTGTAATGAACAATGTATCACTTTATACCCATTAAGGGCCCGTTATTCCGTTGGGCCGTTTCCAGCCCATGTTATCTTTCGGCCTTCTCAGAGCCCATTTATTCTTGGGCTCATTTCCAGCATTCGTTTACTTACGACCCGTTACTGTCATTTTCTGCTTATGGGCCAAATTCAGCCCATGGTTATAGTCGGCCCGTTTGTGGTCCGCTAACACGTTGGGCCGTTTTCATAGCGTCATGAAATACGGCTTATTAACGATGGCCCGTTAGGTTGGCCCATGAACGGGCGATTCCAACTCTAGCCCGTCTACAGCCATCATGCGGCCTGTTATTGTCCCATGTTTGGCCATTCAATCATACTGCCCATATAAGGCCCATTGATGATACGGCTCATAGAAGGCCCATTGTTTGTACGACCCGTAGAAGGCCCATTGTTTCTACGGTCCGTAGAAGGCCCACTGTTTCTACAGCCCGTAGGAGGCCCACTGTTTCTATGGCCCGTAGGAGGCCTAGTGTCACTACAGTAAATATTAGCCCATGGTTATTGTGGCCTAGTTTTAAAAAATAGGTTATTGCAGCCACTAGCAAACCGCGGAAGAAGAACTGCAATGACTACAAGCAAACAAATAAACAAGACAACAAGGAAATAAATAAGCAAGCAACTTACGCTAGGCTATCACGGCTATCACACATATTACATCCACTGGGCATCAAAGTTCGCCACCAGTGCAAATAAACGCGTCGACAAAAGAATATACAAAACTGAGAGCACTTTAGAAGGCACTAGGCCTGGCCAGGTCGGGCCCCCCAAACAGCTGAAGAAGCTGAGTAGACCTCAGTTGTGTCAATGATAGATGCATCAACACTAGATTTAAGGCATGATGATGCGCACGGCAGTCCTCTGACATCTTCATTGCATCTTTGAATTCAAGTCGGAGCTGAGCTGAAGCAAGATTTTCCGCTTTAAGTTGAGACTGAAGAAGTCGAACTGATTGAGGCAGTGACTGCATAGAGGTTGTCTCACACCTGCTGGTGAGTAGCTTCAACTCACTATTTTCATCAAGTCAGGACCTTGGGTCATCTCGCTGTCCTCAAGATGGTTTGGCTCACTATCTTCCCTAAAGTTCTGCCTGGCGTAAGAGATACGACTCTGAAAGAGAAACAAGGAGACACGTAACAGGTTTCACAATTATATAAGCAAATAAATGGATCTGTTCTGCATAAGGAACATGTTTTTACAACTACAATTTGAAACTGGTCGTTGTTGCAAACATCCAATCAGATGTAAACAGCAAAGCAAAGAGCAGTGGATGCAATGATGCCTATGCAAATCTATACTAGAACAAAGTTTGAAGGCTTGAGAAAGATGAACTTACATTACATGTTAGCACGGGCTGGAAAAGCCCTTCTCCATGTTGATGGAAGGATAATTCAATAAATTCCCCAAAGAAAATTCTTTATAAGCGTTGCCATTATTCTACATTTTGCAAAGAGTAAATATAGATCAAATAATATTGGAAGAAACAGAGGATAATGAAGCTCAGGTGCAGACTGATGATACGTAATCAAATAGCAATTAATTAAGTACAGCGTTACAAGGCAAAAGGGAGAGAGGTACTGACAAGAGCAATGTAGAGCCCATTATTGTTTTGAGATCGTATGATCCTTTGAGCAAGGAGATTCATCTGAAATTAGTTTTCATACAAGAGAGAAGGTAAGGCACAAGCAGAAATTTAGGAGTACAAATTTGTGGCTGCTGTGTTTTCTGTGGCTGCTGATCTATCTAATTTAATAGGTACCACTACCTTTTCCAAATACCTAGTTTGTACTCCTTGAGGATATGCACTCACCCTCTTCCTTTTGGACATCTATCATGAAAGAACAACATTTGACTGGAAAAACATAGTGTGACGACACATGGAATAGGTACAGAAAATGGATAGTTATGGCATATACTCATATATGATGCTTAAACTAAGCAGATGGTGTAAAAAAGTAGAAGAAATGCAAGAGGTCAGGTGCAAAATATGTGTGACCAATTCAATTTTGCAAAGTTAGAGTAAGCACCTTGATGGGTGAATAAGATAGGCCATCCTCCACCATGCCAAGTTTGTTAGCTAGTGGATTGTTCCGCAATATTCCTCTCTTGCGCCCATTCTCATATTCATTTTGATAATGTTCAATATCTGACATGCATGGAAACATAAAAACAAGTGAGATTTTCTTTGTAATGCAGAAGTGATTCTAATCCAATACTGCCTCCCTGTAAACCCCTTTGTGCTATCTCTGCAATTCTTTTAAAAGATGCCATGCATGCTGTAATTTGTTATGTGCATTAATATAATGTGGCCTACTCCTCAAAATATGAGAGCTCGAGAAGTGATGACACTTCGCAGATGATAGCTTCAACATATAGTAAAGAAGAACAAGTCGACCTGACCTAACAGATTGAAAATATACTAAGGGAGAACAAGTCGACCTGACCAGTCGACCGCAAGAGAAGAGTATCGTCTTAAAGAAGAGCAAAAGAGCAAGCAGATTGAAGATATTACAAGTGTTTCAATACAATGTCGGTTGGCCACCCATGATGAACCAGAGCGCACAGAGAAATACTATTCTTTCCGGTCTCTCCATATGTGGCTCACATGCATTTCGAAACTAAAGTAGGAACATTTAGCTAACCAATTAAACATCTCTCAGTTTTACTAATATCAGCAATAATATCATATATGAATTTGTACAACTAAGCTTGTTTAGCTCGATCGGTGGAGCAGTGCTATTACAACATGAACCACGTAGGCTGATTGTGGTCATCATAAAATGGGGAAACCATAAGCATGATCAGTACAATGTTGACCGTGGCAGTGGGATGGCAGATCTGAAGCTCCAAACCGCGCAAAGGGTAGTTAGCAACCGATGCTTGCTTTGAAATAACAACTAAGATTTGGTATGGACAAGAAAGTACGGTCAACAAGTGACAAAGAAATGCAATTATGCTGTCTCTCTATATGTCGCGACATGCATTTGGAAACTCAAGTGGGACCTTTAGTTAACCAATTAAATGTGTCGGTTAACTAATATCAGTATCATATCACAATCATATTTGAACAACTAAGCTTTTGAATTCCGAGTGTTGTGTTGTTTAGCTTGAAGGGTGGAGTAATTCTAGTACGACAAAAAGCACCTACAGAGATCATAGTAGAGTAGATAAAAGGGGAAAACCCTAAGCATCAAGAGAAAAATCAGGAAAGTGGAACTAGCTGGACCAGTGGGTGGTGCACAAGCTTTTCGAAACGAATATAGGAACATTAGGTGACCAATTAAATGTTCTCTGTTTTAGTGATATGAGCATCATATCAGATTCGTATTTGAACACGTAAGCTTTGGGTTGAGGTCTTGAGGAGCAGTGCTAGCACGACACGAAGCACCTACGATGATGGTAGTGAATATAAAGGGGGGAAACCATAAGCTTTATGAGTATAGTGCTCGTGCCATGGCGGATCTGAAGGTGCAAACCGGACAAATCTACTTCGCAACCAATGTTTGCTTTCAACTAGCCACTACGATTTGGTACGGACAAGAAAAGTACAGTAAACAAATTACGATCTATTTTCCGGGTGAGATCAATAACTTAAGCACATATGGAAGAGTACCACCTCTCTTGCGACGCCGTGTAGGCCTATGCTGATAGGTTGAGGGTGCTACGGGTGTGATGGCTATCGGCGGCAGGGAAGAAGACTTTAGACGGCAGACGGCCGGGACGGGGGATATATCCTGTTGCCGTGGACGAGGTGGTCGTAGGAGCGGCAACGACAAGGTGGACGACGGCGCCGATGAAGCGAGAGGAGGCGATGAAAGGATCCTGGTCCAGTGTCATGGATGAGAGACGTCCATCTCTTGTAGTGGGCGACGGGGTAGGGGTAGCGGCTCCGACAAGGTGGAGGATGGGGTGGCGGATGAAGGAGGCTGGCCGCAGTGCGGAGGTTGTCGTGCCGCCGACGGTGTATGAATGGGGAATGGAGGGGAGGGGGGGCGATCTCAAACTTTGGGACGCGCTTCTCTGAAATGGGGGAAAGTTACGAACTTATCCCCCGTTTAAAATTTTAGACATCGCGTCGATTGGGGATAGGACGGTAATCTCGCATCTCCCAAATATTTGCCGGTAACTATTTTGGGTGAGGAGAGGGTGTTTTGCTGCCCATGGTTGGCGCCCATGGTGTATGAACGGGGCTGACAGGTAGGGCGGTTGTGTCATGTCTGATGGAAGTTACACATCCGCCCCTATTTAAAACATTAGCCTACATCAATTTCGGACGAGGAGAGTTTGTTTTGCCGCCCACCGTGTATGAATGGGGAAATGGAGGAAGAGACACATGTCTTTCGGATGAGCTTGAATCAAATGTATTTTGCCGCCCACATTTGGTGCCCACCGTGTCTGAATGGCTCAGAGGCCGTCGTGTCAGGTCTGATTGAAGTTACTAGTCTACCCCTATCGATAGCAGTGTAAATCCGGTCGATAACGATGTCAAGTGTCAGGGGTAGACAGTAATTTCCATCTCGCGAACACTTGCTTTGGGCAGCCCACAAATTATAATGGGTGTTTAGCCGCTTCGTTCAAAACTTGGGAGAATTAGCATTCACGTTTGCCCTGGGACCTGGCAAACTAAATTCAAATCCAGTTTGTATTTGATTACGAATATCAACAGATAATTATACATTTTATTATTTATTTTTTCAAAACCACAAGAAAGATTTATTCCACCTTTATATATGATTCTGATTTAGAAATACTGTGATCTTCGAATTCAGTAGGTTGGATACACTCTGATTCAAACAGTTATTTCATCCAATACAATATGCTCACACGAAAAACAGTTCACCTTATGTCAATCATACAAGTACTGTGGATTACCTCACCTAAAAAATTTGGATCATTACAACACATGGACAACATGGAATTCCGGACAACATAGGGGGTCTTGCAACATAATCCATTCAGAGACATGACACAATATGCAAGTACAATAATCTAATGACAATTTCAACTGGTATCTAAAGAAGAACCGGGATTACCTTGGGCTTCAGATAGCAGAAACACCAGGACCTCCTCCATCTTCAAATGCAACATTCTTACTTCCTCCTATTCTTGGGTTGCTTGCATAATGCGTGCCGCTAATTCCATAATTTCTAGCCTCAAGATAAAGATTACCTCATTCATGGCAGCCACACCATCTCTTTCTGCCTCTAGTAGAGCCTCAAGCACTATAATATCTGTGCTCAGACTGCGCCCCGGCGGTGTTGCCTCTGAACTGCTACCATCTGGTAACATGGATGGCGCACTGCTTCCACAAATAGATTCTGGGGTTGTACATTGTGTCCTAGTGTGAACGACATCCTGAAAGGTTTCCGCTGGACATAAGTAAGAGATAGTTATCGTATGATCCAGGCAGTAAGCTTACATTGTAAACGACGGACGAATTATTGCCGAGCATGGAAAACTATATTTAAATGGTTTGAAGCAGCATCAGTCGAAAAGAAATTAAAATGGTAATATGAAAGTTGAAAAGGAGTGTACAACTGCTATATTTAAGTTGCCAAGGCATCTAAGGAGTTGAAATAATCTGAGAAAGCACTTAAAAGTGTGGCCTCATATAAACTACGAAGATAGTCTTGTGATGAAGTTGAGAGGAAAAGTTAAGGACTCAAATGAAATAGGCATGCATTTCTTTACGATAGTACAGCAGGCACTGCTGACATATTGGCCAACTCACGTATAACGTAACAACAAACAAGCATTCGAATCAAGCAATACAGCAAAGCAGACAACTGAACTATTTGTAATTCGGTAGGATTACACGTTGAGGGCACAAGCCAACAAAGCAGCCCACTCGCGTTACATTTAACATGTACTAAAACACACTGGCTTACCATATGTTGCTGTGAAGCCTAACTGTTGTTGCAATGTTCTTTGAAGATATCGTCAGCATGCCGTGGTTGCAAATCTAGTTGTTGTAGTTTATTCTGCAGCATCTATTTAGGTAAAATTAATTTTAATCACACTGGTCCGAATTGACCATCAATGGTTCATCTAAACTAATGAAAGAAGGGTGTGTGCATACACGACAATATATCTGCTTCCCTAGATTTTTATGCTTGTTTGAGGTGCCAACACCAAAAGAACAAATATTTTGCTTGATGGGGTTGGCAGCTCCATAATTAATAGAAGCATCAAATTAGTCATGCAACTTGGGAAGATCAAGAACACACAAACAAGTAATGAATAGAGGCTCGGAGCAGTGATGTAATAGCTAGCATCAGAAAATGTAGGGTAAAACGAACAAAAAGCAGCGGAACCACATGCTAGTTTGCTGATGTGTAATTAAGCATAGAGAATATTAAGAAGTCTGATGGAACCAACAGGTGGCATCAGAACAAAACTAAAGCATATTAACTATATGTGCATTGGTATGTAATTTAACACATGTAACATGTTCACTGCTAGAAGTATGGCCCTACAGGTGCAAGCAGAATAACGCGTCTCATGAAAAACTGAATGATGCCCTGAAGAAATTTAAAGGTGCGGTGCTTATGCTAGGAAAGTGAACGTAGGCGCCGACCGTAGGATAATAGTACCTGATTCTCGGCGGCGTATGGGTATCGTTGTCATACTTGATCGCTAAGGATCATCGATGATGCTCGTGTTGCGGTTGAGTTTGGTCCGGCTGTCGCCGTCGTTGAAGCTGCTCCGGTGCTACGGTTGTGGCGCCTATCGACATACAAGAAAGCTCATCTGTGGTAAGTGAACAGTTGCACGATAAAGAGAAAAATCGAAGGAGTACAAATCGAAATAACCTGATGAGGCTGCAGCGTCAGTAAAGCAGGGCCGGTGGAGTTGAATATGGCATCCGTGGAGCGGGTCCGGTGTAGTGGACGAAGGCTTCGGCGGGCGCGTTGTATAGTGCTTTCAGCGAGGGGGGTCTGTTGTGTCGGACGAGGGCTTGTATGAAGGGCCAGCGAAGGGGCGGACGAGGGAGTCAGTGAAGGGCCTACGCTGTGGTGGAGGGTGCCGGTTAAGCAGATCCGGTGCAGTGGACCATGATGGCGGTAAAGGAGATCTGGAGCGATGGACAAGCCAGTCGCTGGAGCGGCTCCGGTGAAGTGGTGAGTTGGCAGTTGGGGGTTCCAAGGTGCGGAAGGTAGATCCGGCGGGGTGTGAGGTCCACCGCTGCGGTGGAGGACTAGATTCGGCGGCTTGCCGTGGTTGGGGGGGTCGGGGAGGGGAAGGGGAGGGGCTCTAGGGAAGAATGTTGGGGGCAAAGAGGGGAAAACAATGGAGTTACCAAAGCAGCCCTTTTCCATTCATGTGGCAGGGGTAAAACAGGAATATCGCAGGGCTAAACTTTCGGGCGCGTGATATTTTGATGTGAGCGGGAAGTTTGAAAGCTTTTGGCGCCTAAAATTATAAGTATTCTGCTCTCGTACGGTCAACTATGATATCATGGCCGACAATTTGTTTGTTTTGCACGCAAAAAAAGTGCAAGTTTTGAAAATCAATGTCTCCAACTCAAAACTTAGATTGTCCATTCAATTCAAATATGGATCATTGAGCTACTACAAGCAAATACCATCATACGGTCCAATTCAAATAAAATTCCAAACGTGTTTATTCTAAATATGATGACAAAAGCAAAAATGTGTATGTGTATGAATAAAGTGGATGATTATAAAGTTTGAACATGCCCGTATGTGTATATCTCTAGGTTTGATATATGAATTTGAAATCACGAAATCCCGACTTAAAAAATGTACATCCGTTTAAATGAATTACAAAAGCTAATGATGGAGTCGAATTCCAAAATTCCAATCTTAGGTTTGTAATTCTGGTACATCAAGGTATATCACGCATGTTCAAAAGTATCGTTATCTCATAGTACAAATTATGAAACAAATGGATCAACCATGAGTGCACAATATCTCAATTACGCTAAAGTCCCTCAAATATAGACACCTCACTCTTTATCTGAAGTCAACCCCCCCCCCCACCACCACCACACACACACACACATAGAGAAGTCATTCTCTCCCCCAAACACCAACACACGAGCACATTAACACCCCTGTCTCTTGTAAAGTCCGGACCCCAACCTAGGTCTCTATCACTTTGTCTCTCGGGCATGCACACATCTCTTCCCTCACTCTCTGGGTCTCCCGCTATC
>NC_041385.1:587834555-587834917 GCF_002162155.2 Triticum dicoccoides
TTAAAAAATGTACCTCCATTTAAATGAATTACAAAAGCTAATGATGGAGTCGAATTCCAAAATTCCAATCTTAGGTTTGTAATTCTGGTACATCAAGGTATATCACGCATGTTCAAAAGTATCGTTATCTCATAGTACAAACTGTGAAACAAATGGATCAACCATGAGTGCACAATATCTCAATTACGCTAAAGTCCCTCAAATATAGACACCTCACTCTTTATCTGAAGTCAACCCCCCCCCCCCCCACCACACACACACACACACGCATAGATAATTCATTCTCTCCCCCAAACACCAACACACGAGCACATTAACACCCCTCTCTCTTGTAAAATCTCGACCCCAACATAGGTCTCTAT
>NC_041385.1:587835432-587885223 GCF_002162155.2 Triticum dicoccoides
CACCACCACCACACACACACACACATAGAGAAGTCATTCTCTCCCCCAAACACCAACACACGAGCACATTAACACCCCTGTCTCTTGTAAAGTCCGGACCCCAACCTAGGTCTCTATCACTTTGTCTCTCGGGCATGCACACATCTCTTCCCTCACTCTCTGGGTCTCCCGCTATCTCTCTTACCCAAGCACACGCACTATGTAGAGTGTATATTTCCCATACACACAAAACGTCGCCCCCAAACGTCTATCTCCCTAGTTATGTGGTTCTCGCGCACTCACCTCACACACCACCCCCACTACAAACAAGCACACTTTGTCTCCATGTGCACCACTCTCCTCTTTCTGTCTCTCCCACATGCGGACCCACCCCAGCTCCTTCCCTGCATACATATATGTCGTGACTCTTTGCATAGCTCCCTAATGTATAAATGTTCACGATTTCGCACATTGTTCTCTACACCATCTATTCTAGATCTCTCATGAAGTCCCTATCACAAACACGATGACTCGCTTCCCTTGCGTATCCGTTCATAGGACAATTTCGGACAACATCAACATTGTCTCCCTATCTATACGCCATTTATGGACACAAACGACCCCTCTCGCCCCCTCTCTTCCTCTCTCTCTCTCTCCGTCGCTAGCTCTGTCTTTCTCTCGCTCTCACCCCCCTCTCCCACACACACACTCGATGTCTCTTCCAAATAGTCTGCTCTCCCAGCCTGCACCCGTGCTATCCCGCTACTACACATGTCACACCATTCCCCCTTCCCTTATACTAGGTTTACATCATCAGTGGTCTCTCTACTCCACGTACACTCTCTCCCTCTCACACACAAACGCGTGCACAAACACACACAAACACGCACAAACACCCATTTATCTGGATCCTCATCTCTCCCCATGTCCGCATGTGTATCTCACACACTCACTCTCTAATTATGTATATGTGTCTCCACGTTACACAACACAAAGCCCCATGTACATGTCTCTCTCTATCCTCCACACACATAGACACAAAGAATTTGTTATCATTGCCTCAGTCTCTAACATATCACACACGCACTCTCTCTCTCTCTCTCTCTCTCTCTACGGTTGGAAGGGACGAGGCCCTGCGGTTACTACGCTCTTATCTCCTCCTCGCCAGTTCCCCTCCCCCCGAAGAGAAGGCAGTTCGTTGATGCTCCCATGGATTCGCCAGGCGGTTCTCCTCCTCGTCGGGGATGGGAGACCTTGGACGACAATCCTCTGGGAGAAATCGCACGCAGCTCCGACGTCCTCACCGCCGCAAGACTCGGTGCTTCCTGCACCAACTTTTTCAAGACGCTGCTTAAACAGGCTTGGGAAAAGGCCATGCTTGTTGGTCTTCCATGCATCCTCGAGGAGAAGGTTCTTCTATGGGACAATCCTTCGAACAGTCCACCACTCCCTGGCCATTGCTGCGTGTTGACTCCGCTAGAGTTGCCGACATTGAGAGGTAGTCGGATTTTGTCCAATGAGCCGGTCAATAATGGAGTTTGATCATGTAGTACTTAGTTATTCCATTTCCATCCGTAATTTCTCCGCTGCCCACCATCTTATATATAGGTCTGGGTCGGTGCCAACAAATATTGGCTTGCATACCTCCGGCCAGATACCACCATCATTTTACATAACATCCACAGCAATGCGGCCGTTTCGGTAGACCCCTTCTCCACCATTGGGATCGGCCTTCCGGACTGGCTGGGCTTGAATACGTATGATGATGCCTACATGAGATTGAAGAAGATAGCAATTGCGGACCCGCCGACAAAGCGACGTGGCTACGACATTACTATCTCATCGTGGTGTTCGACATAAGGATTGCCATCAATGCAAGACGCAGTAACGGCAGAGGCTGGCGCATGTTGGCGACGGCAGATTTGTACCCCTACACGTTTGAAGACGCCGTGCACCATCTAGGCCGCATCTTCGCGGTGACAAGCCAGGGGACTTGTTTCATCTGGTTGCCATCCCACGGTACGGAAGATTACAAACGGAATGCACAAACCATCATTTGCATCCCTAATGGTACTCCATTATTTTGCAGGGACCAGTCACCCCCCGATCAAAATAAGATCGCCGATCCTGGATGTGCATTTGCATCCGCGATTCGGTCTAACCTGGAACCTTGTAGCTAACTTTGGCATATGAGATCAACTATCTTAGCAGTCGTTACCCATGGTACCACTGATGTGCAACATGGTCACACAATCTACCACGATCGGACCGTCACCATCTACCCAGGTATTCCATTTTTTTAACCCTCTCGCCTTCTCTTTCATTGTTGTACTAGTAGTATACTTACTAGTACTACTAGGAGTACGTTTTACCTTGGAGGACGCGTATAGCTATCTAGGCCCTTGAAGACTTGAACCCACTAGCTGCCACCATTTTTGTTTTTCCATGTCTTACTATCTCATCCATGTAGCCAAGAGTGGCTATATATAATAAGCCGGTTATTTTACTTCCTCTATACCAGAGTAGTACTATTTGTTGCACAGTATTACTGACCGCCATATTCGAGCACAACATTATTATGCATGGACCTTGGCTATGTACGTCACCATGTGTCCAGATCTGGGATGCCGGATTGACCCCCGTGATGCTACATGTGTGCCGAGGAACACTCTTGGAGAGTACTCACTTTTCATCGGGGACAACTACCCCATTGTGAAGCGGATGCCACCTTCCGTGCACGACACGGAAGGCCTGCCGTTCATGAAGCATGGTTGTGTCTTCATTGTGCACCGCTGGATGAACGACATGCTGGGACACGCGATTCCTGATTTATGCCGCTTCAGCTTGGATGAGTCTCCATCGTGTGGAACCGGACTAGAAAGCTGCGACAATGATTCCCGTTGCCCACCGCTATGGATCGTGCCATCCATGAAGAACACCTGGGACCGGAACCTGGAGGAGGACATGCATGTAGCCCATCTATAATGTGTAAGTGGAGTATGGTAATTGTGAATGGTAGCGCTGTGAATATATGTAGACTAGTCGTGCACAAATTTATGACATGAATTGGAGATGAACTTGTGTGGCATACTGGCATTTGTCCTTTAGAATTTATTACTAGTAAATGTGTTATGTGTACGTGCAACTTGTGTGGTTGTTGCACGGGCTCCAACATGCTCTTTGAGAAAAAAAGGTGGCACAGCTTTGGATATACGTGACGTGGCGGCATCATACAGTAGCATCGTTTGCTATAGTTGTAGTACACTCCTACTAGGACGACAACTCCTATAAAACCTTGCGCTTGGCTCTTTGCCTCTTTGGGGGGTTCAATAGTTCGTACTCGTGTGAACCTTGCACTTGGCTCTTCGCCTCTTCGGAAGGTCCAACAATGATGATACTATAGTAAAATAGGCTTCTGGCAATCTGACACCGATTGAACTGCTGCACGTCCGCCGCTAGGGCGAGGGCGAGGGTGAGGGAGAGGGAGAGGGAGGGAGAGGGAGAGGGCGCTGTAGTCAAAACCTTCTCCTCGTCCTGTGAACCACCGCGCGCGTGGGCGAGGGAGAGGCGTAGTAAGCAAGCTTCTCCTCATTCGGCGAGTTGACGGGACACATCAAAGAAGTACTAGTACTAGTAGTAGTCCACACTGCATCCTTTCCGATTAATATGGCTTAATTTGAAACGAGAAAAATACACTGGCGGTCAACTTATGTAACAATACGCTCTTTACAGTCACTATATATAGTTTTGCAGCGATTATACGATCACTAGCTCATCATAGAGCACCGTATTGCACCCTACTGACCGGCCACATAGTCGACGTGGCACTTTGTTGATTGGTTAAATTGTCACCTGGTTTCTGGGTCCCACCTGTCAGTTGGCAGAGCAAAGAAATCAGTTAAACAAAACTTTACGCAGGCGCGACACGAGTCCAACCCTTGCGCGTGAACCGCCCTGGCTGTGTATGTGAGTGCATGCATGTGTCCTCCCTCGGTCTTCCAACAAAGAGTGTACATCGGCTACAAAACAAAGAGTGTGGTACATAATGTACATCTACACTTCCAATGCATTTAGCCTTTAATCTAAATCAATATTGATTGACTAATGCACCAACTTGTGCTGTAGGTATAGGCTACATGTCTATCCTTAATTACAGCATGCAACGGCCTTCATTTAATCTTCTTATCTCAATGGTCGCATGCACACATAAGTCTGCTACTGTTGGGTGTTAATTATGCCCTGGTCAATGTGTAAATCTCTAAATGTATAGTCTTTCACGGACGTAGGGAGTAGGTTGAGCACTTGAGCGTGAGCTATGTGTGTTGCGTCATGTGCTGTGTGCCGCATGGGTGCGTGAGTGTTGCGTGCGTCCATGTGTACGTGTGAGTGTTGCATGTTGCATGCATGCATGCATGCATGGGGCTTACTCCCTGCCTTTGACATGTTCATATTTCAAGCTTCCTCTGTTCCCTCCATATGGTGATACTCCCTCTTTTCCCAAATACTCCCTCCATTCCAAAATAGATGACTCAAGTTTGTACTAACTTTAGTACAAAATTGGGTCATCTATTTTGGAACGGAGGGAGTAGTACGGAGTAAAAGCCTCCCTCTGTTCCCAAATACGGAGTATTTGTCTTTCTACAGATTTCAACAAGTGACTAGGTACGGAGCAAAATGAGTGAAGTGAGCGTAGAGGCATAGGGATACTGTAGAAAGGAAGTCCTCGCGATCCATTATTCCCCATCTCGGTCAGAGAGAACTATTCAACTAGTCTTCGCAGTGAAGTGACAATACACGCTGCAGCAGATGGGACACGTAATTAATAAGATGAACCAGCTTGTTGTTGTTACTAAATCAGCCTTACCCAGTACTGCCATCATGTTTGCCAGTAGAGCACGCTTCCGCAAATATGCCTACGCACCTCTGTCATCCATTAACTGACATATGGGCCCTCTTGTGGTAGACCCACATGTCATCGGTGTAACTATTTACACTCCGAAGGACGGTATATCCTGGTAGTAGTACTAGTAGAACTGAGATTTAATGCACTTTCTTCCCCGTCTTCCACTCTTCTTCCTCCTGTCTTCTTCCTCCTCCTCTCTTCCCCATCGTCGGCCGCACACCATTTACCCCCGCTCACTGCTCGCCCACCCGCACCATCTTCCTTGGTAGCTCGCACGTATCCCCCCGCTCACTGCTCGGCCACACGAGGAGAAGCTTCTTCGCTCGCCCGCCCGAATCCACTTCCCCGCTGGCTTGCAGGCACCGAAAACCCCAATGGCAGAACCGACTGACACGCAGAGCCGCGATTGGAATTCCCTCCCCGATGTTCTCTTGGAGCAGATATGTAGTCGTATGGACCTTCTCAGCACCGTCCGTCTGGCAGCATGCTCAGTGTCTTTGTACCGTCTACTCGTCTGCAACCTGCCGGCTCTTTTCAAGACACCCTGCTTGCTGATGCCCGATCCTCGCAGGTGGCCCAGACACCGACTTGACGATCCTACGGAGGTTGCCGTGGTGCCCCTCGACATGCTACCACTACCCGTCCACATGTCCTTCATGCGCGGCCACTACTGGGCGGGCATGAAGGCCAACTGGATCGTCCTCATCCACCACACCGGTAGTCCGTGGCGTCTCGTGGATATCTACACCCAGCGAGAGATCACCCTTCCATCGTTGGATACCGCCGACATCGAGCCTTGCGGCCCGCCGGACACTCCTGCCTACTACGCACGAGACGCGTCAAGCTTTTGGCTCGACCTCTGTTTGTAGAAAGTTGTAATCTGTGAAGTGCCCACACCATCAGAAGAGTACATGGATTACAAGCTCATTGCCTTGTTCAACATGGGATTAGTCTATCTGGAATCCGGTCGCCATACATGGTTATGGCTCATCATCAATCCTGTTGAGGCAACATTTCTATCTGATGCTATAGTGCATGATGGCATCGTTTACGCGGTCGACGCACAGATTGGCTGCCTATACTGGTGGAATCTATCGTCGTGTAATTGTTCTATCTCATCTCATCTTTACCTTATGAATACGACTGCCTGATCATTTGTTACAAATTTAGAATGCATAGCATGTATATAACCACATCATTGCTATGTGTTCCTCTCATTTCCTAGATTTTTATGACCACACATGTTATTGTTAGAGTTGATATGAGAACAATTGGCATCTAATGATTTTTAGAATACATATTATGAGCATAACATCATGATTGCTATATGTTACTCTTGTTTACAAGATTTTTATAACAACGCATGTTATTGCTTAGAGTTGATATGAGAACAGTAGTAGTAAGTGCTATGGTAGAATATGAGTAGGCGATGTCATAGCTGTTTTCCTCTCATTGTTACATGATGTTTGAACCATGACATGTTGCTAGAATATGAAAGCCATTGGCTTATTTTTTTTGAACTTGGGGTATGATTATGATTATGACCACGTCATTGCAATTCTCTGTCTATGATATGTGTCACTATTATAATAATCTTAATTCAACACATAGTCTGAACATGATTGTTTATTTTTGTCCTTTTGGTCTCCAATTTGAATTGTTGCTGCTGACGCAAATGCGCTGGCCTTCATGATTCCAGGACCTGGAATCATACCAGCCGATGGGTGGTGGTTTATCGCTCGTTCAGCCGACGGTGGTCATTTGGTGCTCATTTGCACGTACCAAATTGATCAAACCATTACATCAAACCACATGTAGTACAATGCGTGGGACGTTCGTGACATTGATGGCTATGGCTGCTTCGTGTTCGAGAAAGATCCCAGCTACGTTGGGCCAGGCGTATTCAACTGGAGGCGGGTTTACAGCCTCGGCAACCACTCCTTGTTCCTCGGGCTCAATTATCCGATCATCCAACCAATCATCGATCATATCACCAGCGATGATTACTGTGCTATGCAACTTCCATTCGTGAGGGGGGGCTGTGTTTACACATCATACCATGGGTTTCATGAATCACCATATCCAGAGATTCGTCGACACAGCTTGTTGCCAGGTAATGTTCAGTGTGTGAAAGGCGTGAAGCTTCCATGCGATGGATGGCTTTTGCAAACCCGACATGTGGCGATGTGGTTCATGCCAACAGCAAATATGCACAACTTGATTCGTGTTGATATCTAGACTGAGCCATGTATTCTGCTTCTGTAGCACGACCCTCTTTTGTTGGATATTATGTACTATTGTTAGTTTGAAGCACTCCTCTGGTTTGAAGGATAGATACCTTCCTGGGATCAAGTGCATCCTAACTCACCTGTGTAGGATGTACTGATAATGATGATGGAGATGTTGCGCAGAAGCCATATATATATATATCAGTTAGGCTTCAAGTGCGTACTTGTTAGTTAAACCTATGTATAAATTGTGACACTAAATTCGACTAGTAAGTAGTACAGTAGCAGTACTAGTATACGTCGGTCAAATTATTCATCATGTCCACACATTGAATTGACGTGACAACACGCTACGTGTGAGGTGACACAAGAATCCCTGCGGTGTGTTCGGGTATTCTGGACTTCAGATTTGGAGTACGACTTATCTGTCAAAATCTTTCATCATTCACTTAAAACAGTCGACTGGTCATACATTGAGAACCATATAACTAGAATTACCGATGCAAGTCGAAGAAGGATTGGCCGGTGCTGTCGGCTGGCGTCAAGTTCAATCCCACGGATCAGGAGCTGATCGAGCACCTTGAGGCCAAAGTGAGTGCTGACAGCGCGAGATTTCAGTCTCTCATCGATTTGTTCATACCAACCATTGATAGCGAGCACAGCATATGCTACACCCAACCTGAGAAACTTCCAGGTAAGACACCGATCGGCCGTCTACTTGCACAAACATATTCCTTTGTTTATAGCTCTATTTTTCTTTTTAGACGCAGACCTGGTGAAGCAACTACAATTTGACAGTTAATAAAAAGTGAAACAAGTGACTGCAACATGCCAAAGATGTTATGAAAATGCCAACTACGTACACTAAAACCTGTATTCCACAATATTGCAGGTATCACACTAAGTGTCCTAAGGAAGCAATTCTTCCAGCACAATTCCAGGGCGTTCAAAAGGGGCACGTGGACGCATCGCAAGATACAGTCGGAGTGCGGCATGCACGCGATGTGGCACAAGACCGGCAATACCTTGCCGGTGATGGTCAACGGTCGGCAGACGGGCAGCAAAAAAGGTTCTGGTGCTGCACACCAACAAGAACTTCGACCAGCAGAGGACCAACTGGGTGATGCACCAGTACCACCTCGGGGACCTAGAGCAAGAGAAGGAGCGGGAACTGGTCCTCTGCAAGATTTTTTACCAGACGAACACTAGGGCTAGGAGTAAAAAGATTAGAAGTTAGTTAGGTATTGGTAGTTGTACTACCTTGTCGTCCGCAAGTTGGTATTGTTGTTAACGATCTTTTGGTATGAACTTGCATTTGCTTCCAACCATCATGCCGAGGGTCGGCATGGATATAAAGTTGAATCATTTGTTTCGAAACGAATTTTCAGGCACCTGATTTTTATTTGATGGGTAGCATAAGCACCCGCCGTTCGAATTCCCAGTTCTCCAATTTTTTCAAAACAAGTGCATGCACTTATTATCACAATAAAAAAACAATATCCGTGCTGCATCCCAGTTATCAGTCTATACTTGCAGAATTCTCTCGTTTATTGAGCACGTATATTGTTTTTTCAGGTCGAGCAAGTTTCAACTGGACTGCAGACTGCCCAGGGTTGGTTTTGTTTTTAACAGGCCCAACCCATGACAACAACAGGGCACAAAGATCCAACAGATATCTACTAGCCTCTGGCCCGCCAGCGTTAGTTATATTTTGTATTACAACATCCGCAGGCAGTTTTTTTACTGAATCAAACACACAACCAAGTTCTATTTTCCTCTTGAAATGCATGTCCTACATCCGTTTTCTAATCTCTACCTATAGTTTTACTAGTTCATATACACGTATCATTATATTGAAAACACATGAAATTCCCTTTTCATATTTACATCCTTATTTTTGTTGTTTTTTCCCACCTAGTGCTCATTTTTTACCACTAGTTTTCCCTTAAACCAACTCAATTGTCCCACGTCTTATTTGCTCACAAAAACAAAACGATTTTTTGGCAAATCAATAAGTTCTTAAAAAAATGTTTGTCATTTCGGGATTACAACAGTTCATACTCCACCGAAATATGCAAAATAAGGTTGAACTTTTTGACCGTGGTCCTGGGCAGAGAATGGGTTGTAATAAATTACTTAAGAATTAGCAAATGGGCTGCAAATTATAAAAAATAGCAAATGGGCTTTATGTTGTCTGCCACAGACTGCTGGGACACACCGGACGGGCCACCGTATGTCGCGAAAAAAACGTTTGTCCCTGCCTGCTGGGACCCACCGGACGGACCACCGTATTTCACGAAAAAAAGTTCCACCCGCTGTCAGCTCAGACCCACCGAAAGTGCCTCCTTATTACGCACAGAAAAATGAATACCCCCCCTGCTAGCTAGGACCCACCATGGTGGGAGGCTGACTTGTGGGCATACTAAGTTGACGAGGACGGAGGGCTTTGTCAACTTAGTCAATATGAACGATTCTAGCTCCAGTGACCGTACGATGTCCATCCAACGTCCATCGTGCTTCTTCATTCTCTGCTCTTCCTGCTCTAGACGCTCAAACAAGCGCCGGCGAAACTGCCTGCTCCCTCCTCCCCGCGGCCAGCTGTGCTGCCGTGCGGCTCTCACCGCCCCACCGTACTCCCATCGCTGGCCTAGCCATCCCTCTACTCACCCACACCTGCTGTTATTCTCCGGCGACGGCAGACGAACCAGTAAACCCTCGTACAGTTATACTCCCCTCCACGTGGGAAACAACTGCCGAGTCTTCCCTGCTCCGTGTCGTTCCCTTCCTAGGCCTCGCCTCGTCCACCGCCCTGGTGCTCTCGGCGCGGCCTGGTCAACGTGGTCAACAACCGACATGCATCTGAAGTGGACTGTACGTGGAGAGGCTGACAGCTGGGTCCACGGTCGCACGCAAGTAAATGCCTCCTTATTACGCGCAAAATAATGATTCCTCCACCTGACATCGGGGACCCACCGAAAGGGCCTCTGTATTTCATGAAAAAAACGTTACCACCGCTGACAGCTCGGACCCACCAGCTATATCTTCGCAGGCAAGGAAGTGCCTCCTTATTACACACAAAAAAAATGAATACTCCCCCAGTTAGCTGGGACCCAGTATAGTGGCAAGCTAACTTGTGGGCCTACTAAGTTGATGGGGACGGAGGGCTTTGTCAACTTAGTCAATATGCACGATTCTAGCTCCAGTGATCGTATGATGTCCATCCAATGGCCATAGTGCTTCTTCAACCTCTGGTCTTCTTGCTCCAGCCGCCCAAACCAGCGCCGGTCGTGCCTCGTGCTCCTGCCTCCCGTGGCCGTATGCGATGCAGCGGAGGCGTCACCGCCCCCTACTACTCCCACCGCTGGCCATGCCATCCCTCTACTCACCCACACCCCCTGTTATTCTGCGGCGATGGCAGCCTCACACCACAGCGAACCAATGAACCCTCATACTCCTCTACGCGTGGGCATCCACTGCCGCGTCTTCCCCGGCTCAGCATCGTCCCCTTCCCAGGCCTTGCCGTTGTCCACCGCCCTGGTGCTCTCGGCACGGCGTGGTCAACGTGGTCAAGGAACGGCTTCCATCGGACGTGGACTGTACGTGGAAAGGCTGACAGCTGGGTCCACGGCCGCAGCAAGGAAGTGCCTCCTTATTACGTGCAAAATAATTATTCCTCCACCTAACAGCTGGGACCCACCGGACGGGCCACCGTATTTTGTGAAAAAAATGTTTCCCCCTGACTGCTGGGACCCACCAGCTACATCTTCGCATGCAAGGAAGTGCGTCCGGGCAAAAAAACGATTCGCCCCCCTGACTGCTAGGACCCACCAGCTACATCTTCGCACGCAAGGAAGTGCGTCCGGGCAAAAAAAAACGTTTCGCCCCTCTGACTGCTGGGGCCCACCAGCTACATTTTCGCACGCAAGGAAGTGCCTGACAGTCGGGACCCACCTGGTCGAAGCATATGTAGCATCGTCATTCTGGTCGCGAACGTGTACGTACATACTGGTCGTTGTAGAGGCGCGCATGTGTCGTAGTAGAGGCATGCACGTAGCATGTACACGTACGTACAGCGGCCAGGGTGCAAGAAAGAAAGTACGGCCACATATGTGTACATACGGGCGGGGTCTCGAACGCCTACTCGCGCATACGTACGGCGAGGGCTCGTGTACATGGCTGGGTCGGAATGGAGAAACAACATCGTCGTTGTGTTCATTGGGAGCCAACCGGCTGGGTCGGAATGGAATGCATGGTCATGTTCATCGGGAGGGCTTGGACAGAACAGGCGATGGAAACGAGGCATGGCATACCGCACAACGGAGGAATCGACCTCCTATGTTCGGAACGGGGTCCTGTTGATCGGGAGGGGTGTGGCGTATCGCAAAACGGAGGAAACGAACCTCCTACGATTGAAACGGGGGTCCTATTGATCGGGGGGGTGTGGCGTACCGCAAAATAGAGGAAATGGACCTCCTACGGTCGAAACAGGGGTCCTGTTGATCGGGAGGTGTGGCGTACCGCAAAATGGAGGAAACGGACTTGTGTTGGAGCGCTACGGTCGAAACGGGGGTCCTGTTCATCAGGAGGGGTGTGGCGTACCGCAAAACGGGACTCCACGGGATATTGTTCATCTCCACCGTCGACCTCCTCCAGCCTCCATGGGCTACCATCGACAACCTCTAGCCTCCACGGGCTCCTGTTCATCCAGCCTCCACCGCGCGCTACTCCACGGCTACTGTTCAACTACCCCTCCACCGTCTACTGTTCATCTAGCCCTCCACCGTCTACTGTTCATCCAGCACTCCACACCACGGGGTCCTGTTCAACCACCCCTCCACGGCCACCCCTCCACCGTCTACTGTTCATCCAGCCCTCCACACCACGGAGTCCTGTTCATCCAAAGGCAACGACACCGCTCACTGTTCATCCACCCCCCTGCCACGCTCACTGTTCATCCAATCGATCGGCTTCAGTTAGCAGCAGTAGCGAAGGAATCGCTCCATCGGGTTCATTCAACAGCCATCAATCGATCGCTCGGGTTCAGTAACGCGTAGCGTGCAGTGCAATCGCTCGGGTTCAGTTAGAGCCCAATGCCTCGCTCGGGTTCAGTTAGAGGCAACGCCTCGCACACACGCGCGTACGTGTACGAGAGAAACGCGCATCGCTTGGCCCCCGACCTCCCATCATAACCGGCAACTCCCCGAATTTTTTCTCCCCCTTGCTTCTACCACGGTTTTTTCCGTCATGGACGGCCCAAAGAATGTCATGCAGCTGCGTCTCCGGCCCGCCTAGGACGAAAAGCCCATTTTCTGTCATGATTTTTTGTCATAGGAGTAGGAGCCCACCACATCTATGATGATACCGGGTTTTGTCACAATTATCGTCATAGAAGTGTCATATGTATGATAGAAAAAAAATTGTTCGGCCCAAAATGTCACGGATGTGTCTTTTTTTTTGTAGTGTTAGGTGCTTGGGACAGAGTGTGCAGACCGAAAAAGTGTGGAGGTCTCGGGATAATAAATCTCAGGATACAAAGTGATGCGTTGCTGCTAAAATATTTACACAAATTCTACAACAGATATGATCTCCCTTGGGTTGAGCTGCTATGGTCCACTTATTACACCAACAAAATTCCACATGCCTCTGACCCATGTGGATCATTTTGGTGGAGACACATACTTAAACTAACTCCTATTTTTAGAGGGATCTCAAAAGTTGAGATGCATACTTGTGACAATGTGCTACTGTGGAAAGATCTTTGGCTTGATGAAATCCTAACAGACACACATCCCAGGGCATTTTCATATGCAAGAAATGAAGACTGTTCGGTCAAGGACTTCCTGACCATCAACTCCCTTGATGATGCATTTTATCTGCCGTTATCTAGGCAAGCCCTAGAGGAGGTGGTAGATATGCAAGGTCTCATGGCCCATATTACATTTGACAACAATCAAAACACAAAGGATGTCTGGTCTTACACGTGGGGGAGTAGATAGTTCTCAGCAAAAAAATATTACAATTTCTGCTTTAGAGATATGAGGGCCCACAAAACATACCAGTGGTTATGGAAATCAAAGGTCACTACCAAAATCAAGGTCTTTGGCTGGTTTGTGCTCTTGGATAGATTAACCACAAGAAACATGTTGAAAAGAAGACACTACAACATCGGTACCAACCTTAATTTCTTACTATGTGGACAAATTGAAGAAGATATTGATCACATGATCCTCACGTGCCCATTTAGTAGAAACTGTTGGGCCAATTTTGGTCTGGACCCTGGACCCCAAGGCACCCGATTATCCTGGTTAGAACAAGCAAAAACTACCTGGAGTCGGCCACTCTTCATGGAAATTATCCTGCAAGCTTCCTGGAGCATATGGAAAGAGAGGAATAACAAGTTGTTCAGAAATATTCAACCCTCATACAAATCCTGGTTGACCAGATTCAAAGAGGATCTTAGCCTTCTACAGTATAGGGTTAAAGAAAATAAGAAAGACTTTATCTTCTTACTTTTAGACTCATTACCCTTTGATTAGCAGAACCCTTAATCCTCTACACCCACCACCACAAAGTGGAATGGATGCAATGTACATGTTGTGACTACACTATGTAATTATGTTATGATAATTAATATATAACAGTGGGAGCCTCTCCCACTGTCTCAGTTCCTCAAAAAAATAATAGCCCCTGCAGTATTCAAAAAGGGTCTACCAAGGATAATCGACATGTTGTCATCCTCGGGCATCTCAAGTATAACAAAGTCAGCTAAGATAGTAATGTTTGCAACAACAACAGGCACATCCTCACAGATACTGATAGGTATGGTAGTTGATTTGTCAGCCATTTGCAAAGATATTTTGGTAGGTGTGAGTTTATTTAAATCAAGTCTTTTATATAAAGAGAAAGGCATAACACTAACCCCAGCTCCTAAATCACATAAAGCAGTTTTCACATAGTTTCTTTTGGTGGAGCAAGGTATAGTTGGTATTCCCACATCTCCATGTTTTTTAGGTACTCCATCCTTACAATAATAATTAGCAAGCATGGTGGAGATTTCATCTTCCGGTATTTTTCTCATATTGGTGATGATGTCTTTCATGTATTTTGCATAAGGAGGCATTTTCAAGATATCAGTCAAGCGGGTACGCAAAAAGACTAGCCTAAGCATTTCAGCAAAGCGTTCAAATTCTTCATCATCTTTCTTCTTAGTTGATTTGGCTGGAAAGGACATTGGTTTTTGAACCCACGATTCTCTATCCTTACCATGTTTTCTAGCAAAAAAGTCCCTTTTATCATATCTTTTATTCTTGGGTTGTGGGTTATCAAGATCAACAACTGGTTATATTTCAACATCATTGTCTGGTTCTTTATTATTTGTTTGAGTGTCTTCATGAACCTCATCATTATCTTTTTCATTATCAGAAAGTGAGTGTTCATTACCAGATTGAGTTTCAGCATCAGAGATAGAGACTTCATTATCATTATCATGAGGTTTTTCTACTTCAGGTTCACTAGAGGCATGCAAAGTCCTATCATTTTTCTTATTATTTTTCTTTTTAGAAGGACTAGGTGCATCAATGTTAACTCTTTGAGAGTCTTGTTCAATTCTTTTAGGGTGTCCCTTAGGATAAAGTGGTTCCTGAGTCATTCTAACTCCTCTAGTCATTACTCTAACAGCATGATCATTGATATTATTGTTCATTTCATCAAGAAATTCTCTTTGAGTTTTAGCAACTTGTTCTAATTGAGTTTGAACCATAGAGGCATGTTTTCCTACACCTCTAACATCATTGGTAATTCTAAATAACAAGTCAGTCAAGCGAGCAATCATATCAGAATTGTATTTCAATTATTTCATAACATTTGCATTGAAGTGATCTTGCTTTCTAATGTAGTTATCAAACTCATAAAGGCATTGACTAGGATGCATATTGTAAGGATTGTCATTGTCATTGAATTTCATTAAAGAATTTACCTGTACCACCTTAGGTGGTGGTGGTGGTGTGTCAAGCCCATGTATTTCTTCAATAGGAGGTAAATTTTTGACATTCTCAGCTTTAATACCTTTTTCCTTCATAGATTTCTTTGCCTCTTGCATATCTTCAGGACTGAGATATAGTATACCCTTCTTCTTCGGAGTGGTTTTAAGCGGGTGTTCGGGAAGAGTCCAATCATCATAATTTTTCAATATGTTATTCAATAATTCTTCAGCTTGTTCAATAGTTTTTCCTTGGAAACACAACCACCACAACTATCTAGGAAATCCCTAGAAGCATTGGTTAGTCCATTATATAAGATATCAAGTATTTCGTTTTTCTTAAGAGGATGATCAGGCAAAGCATTAAGCAATTGGAGAAGCCTCCCCCAAGCTTGTGGGAGACTCTTATCTTCAATTTGAACAAAGTTAAATATTTCCTGTAAAGCAGCTTGTTTCTTATGAGCAGGAAAATAGTTTTCAGAGAAGTAATAAATCATATCCTGGGGACTACGCACACAACCAGGAGTAAGAGTATTATACCAAGTCTTAGCATCACCCTTTAATGAGAATAGAAATAATTTGAGAATATAATAGTATTGAATTTTCTCATCATGAGCAAAGAGAGTGGCTATGTCGTTCAGCTTAGTAAGATGTGCCACAACAGTTTCAGTTTCATAACCATGGAAAGGATCAGATTCAATCAAAGTAATTAACTCTGGATTGATAGAGAATTCATAATCCTTATCATCAACAAAGATAGGTGAAGTAGCAAACTTAGGATCACATTTCATTCTAGCATTCAAAGATTTTCTTTTAGTTTGCATAATATTTCTTAAGATCATCCCTATCATTGCAAGCAAGAAAGTCTCTAGTTGTCTCCTCATCTATAACATAACCTTTCGGTACCTTTGGCAATTCATATCTAGGAGAACAAGGTCTAATAGGTGTTTCAAGATTTTTGAATTTTAAGCTCTTCATCAGTTTCAACAATTTCATTAGTTTCAGCATTCTCAAAAGCTTTAGTTCTAGCAAGTTGTTCATCGAGAAATTCACCTAGTGGCACATTATCATCAAGCAAGGTACTAGCATCATCATGAGTGTCATTCATAGCAGAAGTAGCATCATCAATAACTTGCGACATATCAGGATTAATAGCATGTGGTGGTGTTGCAAGTCTACTTATAATAGAAGGTGAATCAAGTGCAGAGCTAGATGGTAGTTCCTTACCTCCCCTCGTCTTGGAAGGAAAATCTTAGTCTTAGCATCCTTTAGATTCTTTATAGTGATAATTTGATAATAACCCCAAGTGACTCAACAAATATAGCTATGCTCCCCGGCAACGGTGCCAGAAAAAGGTCTTGACAACCCACAAGTATAGGGGATCGCAACAGTTTTCGAGGGTAAAGTATTCAACCCAAATTTATTGATCCGACACAAGGGGAGCCAAAGAATATTTCCAAGTATTAGTAGCCGAGTTGTCAATTCAACCACACCTGGAGATTAATTATCTGCATCAAAGTGATAAGTAGCAAAGTAGTATGATAGTTTTGATAGCAGTAGCAACAATAATAGTAACAGTAACAATGGTAGCAATGATTTTGTAACAAGTGCAATAGTGACAGTAGCAGTAGTAACTTAGCAGAAACAATATAAGAGAAAATCATAGGCATTGGATCAGTGAATTCGTTGGATGATATTCATCTTATAACAGTCATAACCTAGGGCGATACAACACTAGCTCCAGTTAATAAACATAATGTAGGCATGTATTCCGTCAATTGTCATATGTGCTTATGGAAAGAACTTGCATGCCATCTTTTGTCCTACCCTTCCGTGGCAGCGGGGTCTTGTTGGAAACTAAATGATATTAAGGCCTCCTTTTAATAGAGAACCGTAACAAAGCATTAACACATAGTGAATACATGAACTCCTCAAATTACGGTTATCACTAGAAAGTATCCCGACTTCTGTCACTCCGGGGTTTACAGATCATAACACGTAAAAGGTGACTATAACTTGCAAGATCGGATCTAGAAGATAGATATAATGGTGATGACATAAACGGTTCATATCTGAAATCATGGCACCCGGGCCCAAAGTGAAAAGCATTAAGCATGGCAAAGTCATAGCAATATCAATCTCAGAACATAATGGATATTAGGGATCAAGCCCTAACAAAACTAACTCGATTACATGATGAATCTCATCCAACTCCTCACCGACCAGTGAGCCTATGAAGGAATTAGACACTCCCGGTGGGGAGCATCATGGAATTGGTGATGGAGAAGGGTTGGTGACAATGAAGATCCAAGACCCCCCCCCTCTCCAAAGCCCCAAACAGACTCCAGATCTGGCATCCCGATGAAGAATAGGAGGTGGCGGTGGCTCCGTCTCGTGAAACATGATAATTCTTCTTCCCTAATTTTTCTCTCCAAAAATGTGATTTTATAGTGTCAGGGTTGAGGTCTATAGGGCCACTAGGTGGGGGCAACCCACATAGGCGCACCTGGAGGAGGGGCGCCCTGTTGGGTTGTGCCCACCCAGGTGCCCCCCTCCGGTGGTTCTTGGCTCTAGAAATTATCTTTTATTTTATAAAAATTCCTCACAAAGTTTCGTACCAATCCGAGAACTTTTATTTCTGCACAAAAACAACACAGTGGTAGTTCTGCTGAAAACATCGTCAATCTGGGTTAGTTTCATTCAAATCATGCAAATTAGAGTCCAAAACAAGAGGAAAAGCGTTAGGAAAATTAAATACGATGGAGACGTATCACACCCCTCCCCTTTCCTTCCCCTAGGGTCGGCCAGCCAAGGGAAAGGGCGAACCAGCCCCCTTGTGGGCTGGTCTGTTGCCCCCTTTGGCCCATAAGGCCCATACACTTGCCGGGGGTGCCCGGAACCCCTTTCGGTTATCCGATGACTACCCGGTGCACTCCAAAACTATTTCAGTTTCCGAATACCATCGTACTATATATAAATCTATGACGCCCCCTATTCAATCATACACTAATCATGCATGCAAATGTGTACGATCAAGGTAAGGAACTCACGGGAAGATATCACAACACAACTCTAAAAGTAAAATAAGTTATGCAAGCATCATATTACAAGCCAGGGGCCTTGAGGGCTCTAATACAAGTGCTCGAAAAAAATGATTCAGCGGAAGCAACAATATTTGAGTACAAACATAAGTTAAACAAGTAGCCATAAGATGGCTAGCACAAACTGGGATACAGATCAAAAAAGGCGCATGCCTCCTGTCTGTGATCCTCCTAAACTACTCATGGTCATCGTCAGCGGCCTGCACGTAGTAGTAGGGACCTCCAGTGTAGTAGGAGTCGTCATCGACGGTGGCATCTGGCTCCTGGGCTCCAACGTCTGGTTGCGGCATCCGAGAAAAATAGGAAAAAGGGGGAAAAGAGGGAGCAAAGCAACCGTGAGTACTCATCCAAAGTACTCGCAAGCAAGGGGCTACACTAGATATGCATGGGTATATGTGTAAAGAGGCAATATCGATGGACTGAACTGCAGAATGCCATAATAAGAGGGGGATAGCTAGTTCTATCAAAGACTACGCTTCTGGCCGCCTCCATCTTGCAGCATGTATAAGAGAGTAGATTGAAGTCTAGCAGGTATAATCATATAGCGTAATCCTACCCGGCGATCCTCCCCTCGTCGCCCTGTGGGAAAGCGATCATCGGGTTGTCTCCGGAACTTGTCTGGGTGTGTTTTATTAAGTATCCGGTTCTTGTTGTCATAAGGTCAAGGTACAACTCCGGTCGTCCTTTTACCGAGGGACACGACTATTTGAATAGATAAACTTCCCTGCAGGGGTGCACCACATTTCCCAACACGCTCGATCCCTCTGGCCGGACACACTTTCCTGGGTCATGCCCTACCACGAAAGATCAACACGTCGCCGCCCTACCTAGGCACAACAGATAGGTCAGCACGCCAATCTAAATCCTATGCGCGTAGGGGTTTGGGGCCATCGCCCATTGCACACCTACACGTTGCGTACGCGGCCAGTGAGCAGACCTAGCAACCTCCATTAGAAAGGAAGTTGCATTATGCGGTCCAACCCGGCACGCGCCGCTCAGTCGCTGACGTCAAGAAGGCTTCGGCTGATACCATGATGGCGAGTGCCCATAACTGTTCCCGCATAGTTGGTTAGTGCATATAGGACAGTGGCCAGACTCAGATCAAATACCAAGATCTCGTTAAGTGTGTTATTTTGAAGTAACCGCGGACACCGACTAGGACCAGGGCCACCTGTCTCCTAGGTGGTCTCAACCTGCTCTATCGCTCCGCCTCAAAGTAGCACTCGGGGGCCATCGGGAACCCAGGCCCACCACTACCTAGATGGAGCCACCTGTCCTTTCAGCCCCCATATCTGAATCACTTGCGGGTCCTCTATGAGCCGACCCAACTTTAATCACCTTCTGTATAGTATGTATGTATATATATTATATACCCATGATCACCTCCTGAGTGATCACAGCCCGATAGTATAGCAAGGCAGACTAACCAGAATGTAGGGCCACTGATGATAAACTAGCATCCTATACTAAGCATTTAGTATTGCGGGTAAGGTATCAACAACTGTAGCAACAATGACATGCTATGCAACAGAATAGGATTAACTAAACAGTAACATTCTACACTACTCTAATGCAAGCAGTAGAGGGAAGAATAGGCGATATCTGGTGATCAAGGGGGGGTTTGCCTGGTTGCTCTGGCAAGAAGGAGGGGTCGTCAACTTCGTAGTCGAATAGGGCAGCAGCAACGTTGGTCTCGTAGTCTACCGGAGAGAAGAGGCAGAAGAAACAATAAATACAATGCAAACATAAGCATGAAGATGCATGACATGACAATGAGCGGTGCTAGGTGTGCCCTAACGCGGCAGTAGGTGGTACCGGCGAAGGGGGGAAACATCCGGGAAAGTATCCCCGGTGTTCCGCGTTTTCGGACGGATGAACCGGAGGGGGAAAGTTGCGTGTTCGCTATGCTAGGGATGTGTGGCGGACCAACATGCTACGTATCCGGATTCATCTCGTCATTCTGAGCATCTTTCATGTACAAAGTAATTTCATCTGAGTTACCATTTATTTTATATTAATTTTTAAAGTTTTAAATCATTTTCTAATTACTGTATTTAATTTAATTCGAAAAACAATAATTACTTAATTGTTATGGATACATAGAGAAATGTAACCAAGGATGTCCTAGTGAGGCTGACAGTGGGCCTGGTCAACTGCTGACTCAACTTTTACTGTTGACTTGGTCAAACAGTGAACAATGTTTGTGGGACCCGCATGTCATTGACTGGGTTATCCTAGTCAGCGGTTTGACTGGTCAATGGGGCCAGTGGGACCCATGTGTCATAGGTACACATTTTAACATGGGTTTTTAATAGTTTTAGTTAAATTAGTTAACTTGCAGACCCAAAGGTCAGTGAGTTCTTAAGGTTATGGTTTAGCACTAAACAAGATTAGGCCCAAACTAATACGTAACTCGTCAGCATGGGCCCACGCATCAGTGACACACCCGACGGTTCGAATGCCGGCGGCCATAGAGCGCAATGGAGGAACGCCGACGATGTCTCCGGTGACTAACTTGACGGCCGTGAGGCTCCACGCGATGCGGACGGCGCGGTGGATCTATCTATGGTGTCGGTGTGGTCGGGGATGGCCAAGAACTACAACAACGTCAACGGCCGAGCGGCGATGCGGTCGTGCGCGGTTGGGCGAGCGCACGTGGGCGCGTGCCTGGTCGCGGCTAGGCGAGCAGGGGTGACGGGCAGGGCTCGCACGTGCGTTGGGCACGGGCGGCGTGAGCACGGGGAGGCGTGCGCGGCACTACGGCGTCTGAGAAGAGGGGAAATCAGGGGGAAGGGGAATCGTGGTGGTTGCTCACATGGAGCGCAGGGGCGAACTCGGGACGTGTCGGGGAAGCGCTTGGGGAGGCCGGCAGGACCCTGCCGGCGAGGTCCGATGGCCGGACGAGTCGGCAGGCACGAGGGTGAAGTAGAGGTGCGGAGGAAGAGGAGCCGTGATGAGGAGGCCTTGGAGTGTGGCGGCCTTCGGTGCTGGCGGTTGGTGGCCTCGACGGAGTGGGGAAGACGGCTACGGGCGGAGGAGACGTGACAATGGAGGGGAAACTCGTGGTGGCGGCGATGCTCTGTAGCAGGAGAAGCAGAGGGAGACACGGCGGAGGCGTCATGGTTGGTGAGGGGATCGGGCGTGGGGAGCTACTCTCCCAGGCATGATGCTTGCATGTGAGTGCATGCGGCGCGAGGTGGGGGGGACAAGGGGAGAGATGGGGATCGGGGGGGGGAGTGGTGTAATGCGGTCGGGCTAGGGTTTTCCCATGGGGAATTATGGGGAGAGGGTGGGGCGCGGCTGGGCCGGCCTGGTTGGCCCGATGGCCAGCTGGGCCACGGCCCAACAGGGGAGGGGGGTTTCCTTTCTTTTATTTTATTTCTTGTTTTCTTTTCTTTTCTTTTCTTTTATTCTATTTTATCTTTGTTTCCTGTTGTTTTAGTTTTTGTAAAAATATATACTTGGCACCTAATTTAGTAATTCAAGTTAGTCCACTAGCACAAAAAGTCTAGTCCCCAAATAATTTAGTTTGATATTTTATTAATTAGTAAAGGCATTTAAATAATTAGGTTTTCTACTACTTAAATCATTTTAGTGCAGTTAAGCATTTCATAAAAGTTTGGTTTCACCAGCATAATCACCTATGCATTATTTGCCATGACCAGAACATTTTAGTTTCATTGTTTGAAAGCTTTTGTTGTTTGCCTGATTTTTAATCTGAATTATAATCGGTTTCGAACTAACACGAGGTTAGCAACAGTAATTCGAGGTGACGTGGCATCATTAGCAGAGGTTCACTGTAGCTTAAGTATTCGGGCGTCACAATTCTCCTCCACTACAAGAAATCTCGTCCCGAGATTTAAGAGGCGTGAGGTGGGGAGGTTCTGGTTACAAAATTCTAACGATTCTTCTCGGTCTTGGTTGCTCTTCTCTAAGAGGTCGATCCAATATGTCGATGTCTTCATTCCTCTACTTCAGGTCATCATGATGAAGCACGCATCCTTTCTTCGGGATCTCCGTCGTACTTACGAAAGAAAAAGGGGTATACCGGAAGAATGGACCTCTGCAAGGTAGACTATCTAGTAGATAACATCGGGGAAGGTGGCGGAAAGTAACTCTCGAATTGATACTTAAGAAAATATCGAGGGCAAAGTAAGGAGGTATCATGGGAAGTTTTGAGCGGGCAGGGAATCGGTCGATGCCTGAAACAGGGCAAGAAAGGGGTTCAAAGCAACGGGAATAAGTATTATCTCTGATACCAGAATTGACGGTCCCTGGGAAGGTGGACAATGAATTACACACGAGGCCATGCGCGAGGAACAACCTTGGGAATAGGGGGTGTACAGGAGAGTCAGGTTTCGATCCCGGGGAACTATGGGTTATGGGCCAACCATGTGGAATAAAGGTGGAAAGGGGGGGTGAATTCTTGCACGATCATGTAAATAAAGCATGTCAGAGGATAGCCTATCAGTTATGTCAGTGTCAACATCAGTGCCAAGGGCAAGGGACAAAGAGAACCATTTTCTTGCTCGTTTAATGAGGCGGACCAATAGGCAAAGTTCTCGTCCATCGGTGGTTACTGGGATGACATCAACAAAAACAACAAGGTCTTACTAACACAGTTGTACACCAAGGTGTTTATATATGCATAAGAATATTACTGCTTAGATCATATGGATCACAAGAAAGGCTAAACAAAACAATGGTAAGGAAAATGTGATCAACAGATTAAATAGAACAACAGAAAGGAAAACGTGTTTAAACACATATTTCAGGGGTATATCCTTCCAAAGGACAAGTAGAGCATGGCATCCATGAAAAGATAGAAAGTAGAAAACCATTTAGGTAAGGGGAGAGGAATTTCATGACATTACCCATACAACGGTGTTTTGGATAAGTGATAAAGAAAAGATAGCATTGCTTTAACTGTTCTTGTTGAAGATCGGAGTACCACCGACATGCTTCGACATAGCATTGACATGGTTTTCAATCAAAGGTTGGACTCTAGATACACAAGGATTCATCAGGAATAACTTATAGAATAAGTCTTACAATTTCCTCATGGAAGAGTGGATAACTTTGCTAAAAAGGAAACTATAACAATAGTTCCTTCAGCCAGGTGTGCCAGGCATGACATCACCTTATCGGGTCAAAAACTAATGTTATAACTCTTGGGAATATGTTCCAACCATCATATCTGACTGAGATTCAGACCTATTGGTGTTAGGATACCTCAGACTCAGCATGCACTACAAAAAAATACGATTCCGTGATGATACGTGTTTGTCACAGTAGGTCGCGTTTTTTGTCATGCATGTACATCCATGAAAAATTTATGACAGAATCAAGATAGTCATACCTGTGTTGTCGTAGAAGTGTTCCATGACATTACCAAAATTATCATCACGGAAGTGTCCACTTCCATGATGATAAATCGCGCGTCACAGAAGTGCTTTCGTCAAGGGTGACCGACACGTGGCATCCACCATAACGGAACGCTGTTAAGCTATCGGGTCGAGTTTTGGATCCGATAACCCGTTAACAGCCCCGACAAATGGGAAATTTCCACTTGTAAAATTCTTATTGGCCGGACGAAACACGTGTCAGCTCGTCAGTGGGTCAGATAGGCGCCTACGATATGTCGACACGTGCCACGGCCCACCACTGGCCCATTTAGCTTACAAAGCCGGTCCGTTTGACTTGGTCAAAAGTTAACGGGCTGGCCCATGAAAAGCCTATTAACGGTCTCTTCGCAAATAGCCCATTTTACGGCCCGTTAGGAACTAAAGGAAATCGGCCCAACAACGTCATGTGGCCCGTCGAATATAACACCAACCCATTTCACTTTCGGCCCATGAATAGCCCACGACATCTTTCGACCCATATGAGGCCTTCGTATCTTTCGGCCCTTTACAGGCCCATGGTGACTCTAGCCCATAATGAACAGTAATTTTCTTTGTACCCGTTAACGGCCCGTGATTTACATGGGCCATTTCCAGCCCGTGTTAGCTTTCGGCCTATTGACGGCCCATACGTTCTTGGGCTCCTTTTCGGCCCTCACTTCCGGCCCGTTACTGGCATGTTCCCCTAATGGGCCAAATTCGGCCCATGGCAAGAGTCGGCCCGTTACTGTCATGTTCCCCAAATGGGCCAAATTCGGCCCATGGCAACAGTTGTCCCGTTACTGGCCTGTTACCCTAATGGGCCAAATTCGGCCCATGTCAAGAGTCGGCCCGTTTCTGGCCAGCCCGTCCTATATTCTAGCCCATTAATGACCCATTATGCCTGTGACAGAATTAAGCTTTTGCAGTCCTACGCCTGTTAACGGCCCGTTACCATGCTGGGCCGATACCAATTACGCCCGATTACGGCCCATGTAGACCCATTTATCCGACGGCTCGAGGCCCATTTATCGACGGCCCGAGGCCCACCGATTACATGCCCATTTATCGATGGCCCGTAGGAGACCCATGGATCCTACGGCCCGTATATGGCCCATGGGTAGTTGCGGCCACTAGCAAACCAGGGAAAAAGAAGACTGGGAAATAAATAAGGCCCAAACTAACACTAGGCTATTAAGGCGATTACACAGATTACATCCACTCAGCATCAAAGATCGCCACCAGTGCAAATATAGGGAACACCCTACACTATAAAAAAATGGCTTGCTGTTTTCTTCAGCCGGTGGCTGCACATTAAGAATAAATTTTGTATCGCACCAAAACAAATTACAACTATATAACAAAAGGAAGGTTGGCATAAAACTTAACAGTCTAGCAGATAAATGCACCACCAGAAGTTCAAAAGCTCGGTTCATTTGACCTGACTGTTACGTTTTCATGTTGTATTATCCGATGGAACACCATAACCCTCGCCTTCATTTCTCCTAGGCTCCTGAACAACATAGCAAATGTCTAATAGTCTGGTTTCAAAACCATGCATATCTTGACGACATTGAGCAATGTTTCTCCTTGTTTCACAAAGGGCCTCTGTTAGGGAATGGAATTGTGTCTGGAGCGCAGATACAACATTGCTTTGAGCTTGCATATCTTGATCATGAGGCAGTTTGGACGATATTGCCTTAACAACCAACCCAGTATTACACAGGAATGTGCTTTTGGCACTGCTAGTGGACAGGTACTGACCCACTGCAGCAAGAGCTGGCATTGCGGTTATAGTTGCCTTGCCACCTTCATAAGGTGGCAGTTCCACCATTTTTTCCATAGCTCGCTGAAAAGTTGAGGTTTTACATTAGTAGTACCAGAACAGAAGATATTAAGGAGGCAGCAAAACCAAACAAAATAGCTTTGGTCTATATACATAACTTATTCTGGTGAACCCATGTAAAATATTAGTTGTATTTTATTGTAAAGTACTCCCTCCGTCCTTTAAAGAGTGTACTTCCAACATTGTTGGAGGGTCAACCTATCTCCAAGTTTGACTGAGTTTATGCAAAAATATATCGATGTTTGTGAAACCAAATAGATATATGATGAAAATATATTTTATTATGAATATAATGCTACTAATTTGATGACATAAATGTTGGTGTATTATTGTATAAATACGGTCAAACATAAAAATGTTTGACTTTCCAACAATGTTGGAAGTACACTCTTCAAAGGACGGAGGGAGTACATAATAAAACCAGGTTCCAAACATATGACCATGTACCATCGCTAATGTATTGTCTATTTCTTCACATTGTATTGAGGGCTAAGGATAAAGAGACGAAGTTTATAATACGGTAAGCATAATATGACATCATTCATATCACAAAACAACTGAGGACAGACAAACAGGCAATTGTAACGTTGTGTGGGAAAGTCCAGCACGGAACTAGATTACGGGTCAAGATCAAAGGAACATCACTCCTCCCTTTTAAACCTTGTAAGGTGCAATGATATGCTAAGACAATTGTGTATAAAATTGAAAAGAGTAATAGACATTGGCTGCAAACCATGCAGTTCAAGGCACAAGTCAGAGTAAGTAGTAGTTAAAAGGCATGAGGATTAAAGACTTACAACAACGGCTTTGACTGTTGTAGTCATACCCTTCTTCTTGCTGGTGTGACAGTCCTTGAAGATTTCCACAACATTTGGTTCAGGTACTTTTTGTTCCTTGCGGGATTTCCTATGCATTTCGAACAAGTCAATATAGATCTGATAATATGGTACAGCGAAAAGAGTGAAACAACAGCTAATTACAAGAGCCTCGCAGTGTGCAATATAGCTACGGGATCCTGTCATCTGTTGGAATTTCACTTTCATACGGTTGGCCTTGTTCTTTGAACAGTTCACCTACAAGAAGATAGATTTGTGTGGCACATGCGTCAATAGGACTTTAACTTGTGATCTGATCACATATATATAATGTACCTAATACTTTGGAACAGACCAATGTTTAACAAGGCCCCTCCAGTCTTCATCCGATATATTTTCCACTGGAGATGTTTGGGAAAGTTCACTCTTAGCCTTGCCTTCAAAGTGAGTTTTCCTCAAGTTATACCGATACTATCGTAGAGCAGACTTGAAAACATGGGTGCAAGTTTGTCTGGTTGCATCATCTTGGCTATCCAACTTCAACCTCATCTGTTGAAAATTATGGGAGTCTCATTATCAGCAACCTATAGAGTATGGGACAGAGCAAGACGATATTACTAGTTTCCATACATAACCATACTTACGGATAAATGGTCAAGGAAGGTGTTGAACTGGGTTTCGTCTTTGTCATTCCTCTACTGAATCCATGTTGGGAGTATACGTACATGACACCTAACGGCAACCGCTGCCTCTGATACTAACTTGGCTGACTCTGTAGCATCACGTGGCCTTTATAAACCTAGCTCAAAATGGATCTCCATTCTTCCTCCTCTAGATTTAGTTAACCTATCGAGCATTATCGCTCATGTTTGTTTCCTCTTGCGCCTAGGTGCTAGTCCAACAACAAACCTAGGAAGTGTTAGTGTACATCAAACTGTCAGACTACATATAAAGAAACATGCAACTGTAACTTGACTCCAGCAACTACCTTCTTGCTGTTGAAGCTCACAAGGTTCATCTGATATTGCCAACTCGTCTTGTGTCAAGAGTGCTTGGGAAGTAGTGTCAGGTGGCAAGGGAGCTTGGGAACGTGTTGCTAGCTCAGTTGACGCTCGAGTATGTCATGCAGCTCGTAGTACTGTGGTAGGTGTTGCAAGAACTAGGGTTGTCTCTACTTGTTTGGTGGCAGCTATTTGTTTCTGTTTGGCTTTTTTTGCAGTTCGCGTAGCATGGGATTCCGTGTTTGTAGAATTTTCTGCTGGACTTTCACCTTCTATTGCACCATCAGTACCAGCAGAATCTGCAGGATTCATCCGCTTCTCATTTCCTGCCATTCTCTATTTCTTCCTCTTTCTTTGTGCCATGTTAAGGTAAGCCGACAAGAAAAACGACTAAAATTTAGTTCTTTAGAACAGATTGATGCGTGATGCAGACGAATAAAACTTTGATGTTAGACAACCACATGATAGGAGGATGTAATATGTATGAAACACAGAACGGAAGAGAAAACCAGAACTATGATGTGTAAACTAAGAAGAAGACATTTCACCAAATTAGAAGCAATGCAATGGAAGGTAGACACCATATGAAAGATGCTACAAAT
Organism: Triticum dicoccoides; assembly: GCF_002162155.2. Taxonomy (NCBI): domain Eukaryota; kingdom Viridiplantae; phylum Streptophyta; class Magnoliopsida; order Poales; family Poaceae; genus Triticum; species Triticum dicoccoides. Next base: position 587,863,267 of record NC_041385.1, read on the forward strand.
ATCACTCTGCCAAGTTAACAGTGTCTCAGCATAAATGGCGTTTAAACAAATGTGAAGCAGTACAAGAAATAAATCATATGCAAAATGCAAACAACATCACACTACCATGTTAGAGGTTTCTTGTCATTAGTGCCATTGCATATTCACAGCATTCCATATTCACAGCTTATGATGTGTAAACTAAGGAGAAGGTATTTCAACAAATTAGAAGCAATGAAAGCTAGACACCATATGAAAGATGCAAATAATATCACTCTACCAAGTTAAAACTGTCTCGTCATAAGTGCCATTTCAACAAATTAGTAGTACAAGCTAGAAAAGAATGTGAGATGTAACCTATATCACACTCCGAAGTCAAACGTGTCTTATGATAAGTGATTGTTGCAGGTTACAAAATAGTAGTAATTTGATGTAAGAACATGGTGTGATAGACATATATTGTATGTTCTAGAAACAGGAACACGTGTTAGAAGCAGATGGAATTCAACAAAATTAGAAGCAATACAAGCTAGACATCACACATAACATGCAACCACATATAACAGTGCCAAGTTAGAGGGAGCACCAGTGATGCTGCACTAGGGGAGACGTGCTCATCATAAACACAACTTTGTTGAGTGTCTATGCATGTGTTGTATTGGAAATCATCTTGGGGGTGTGGAGGAGTAGAAATTGTAGAGGCCCTCCGTTTGGAAGGAGCACCTTTATCCGCTGCCTTGCTAACTTCCTTCCGCTTTATTGATTTTGAATTGTCAAGTAAAACCGACAAGAAAAAGCAATAAAATTCTCTCTTCAGAACTCATTCATGCATGATACTGACAATCACTACTTTGATGTATGGCAAACACATGATACCAGGATGGAATATGTACGAAAAATAGGACGACATGGCATGTTCACAACTGTTTGTGTCAACTAAGCAGAAACCATTCCAGCAAATAAGAAGCAATGCAAGCTAGACACCGCATGAAAGATGCAACAAATAGCCCTGTTTGGATATTCTAACACAGTTAGAGTTAGAGTTATTTTTTAACCCACTCTAACCCAAATAAACACCTCTCCACCGGGATAGTTGGGTTAGACGAAACTAACCCACTCTAACCCTCCCTGTTTGGATTCTTTTGGGTTATTTGAGCCCCCAACTAACCCAAACTAGCTCTAACCCCATGATCCAAACAGGGCCAATATGACTGCCAAGTTAAAAGCGTCCCATCATAAATGGAATTTCAACAAATTAGAAGCAGCGCATGCTATAAATCATATGAAAGATGCAACTAATATCGCACTGCATATACTAAAGGTGTCTCGTCATATTGATTGATGCGGGATACAAAAAAAACAATAGTTTTATGTAAGGACATGCTTAATAGATAGATGTACTATGTACTAAATACAGGAAGGCATGTCACATTAACATGTATAATGTCACATTTACAGGAGTATAAGCTAAGCAGACTAGCACATGTAGTTTAACCAGATTGGAAGAATTACAATCTAGATACCATATGCAACATGCAATCACATATCACGCTGCCAAGTTAGAGAAAGCACCTGCAATGCTAGTGTAGGGGAAATGCTATAATCAGCTGCACAACTACGTTCACTATCTTCATCTAGCATTTCTGTTTCTTGAGAATCATGTCGGGAGGCTGACACTGCATTCTTTAAATGAGGAGTAGTCCCCTTGCCTGCCTGCCTCGTCATAAGTGATTGATGAGGGATCCGCAAGAACATTAGTTTGATGTAAGAACATGGTTAATACACAGATGTACTAGTATGTACCAAAAATAGAAAGGCATGTCATATTCAAAGGTATAATGTGTAAGCTAAGCAGATACAATTTAACCAAATTGGAAGCAATACAAGCTAGACATCCGGCTGGAGTGGTGAACATGATCATCTAGGACCTGAGAGCCTGGTGGGAGGCGGGCTGCTTCGCCACCTTCGCGGCTTTTTAGTTGGCTTCCAGGTGATGCCTGTCTTTGCTGGGCTTGTCACTGGCTCGGCCAGTGCCCTGACTAGCTATTTGTCTTCTGGTGCTCACGAGATGGTGGTTCATGTAAAAAATATCTTTCCTTATCTTAATAAAGACCGACTTCGGACTTTCGTATACAAGCTAGACACCAACATGCAACCATATATGACACCGCGAAGTTAAAGCAAGCACCTGGGATGGTGGTTCATTGCGAGCGAGGTCATCAACTACAGAGGTACGTTTACCGTCTCCATCTGCTGACACTGCACCCTTTATAGCATTGTAACGTGTCTTGCCTACCCATATACCAAGCTGGAGTGACTTCTCTCTTTTCTTTGCTGCTTCTCTTTTGGCAGGAGAGTCTGAAATACCCTTGCAAAAAACACAATAGTGAGAGTATGGGTGAAGTGTGTGCAGAACTAGTGCACTGTAAAAGTACCAGATAGCAGGTGGCTTAAAAATAAATGACAGTTGACATATGATAGCTCTACAACATTGCATGGCAAACAAAATTAGATTCTACTCCGTATGATTTTGTAATATATGAGCACAGGAAATGCAGGTACTCCTCCAGCACACCGCCACATGTGGTCATATCTAAGATAATAGTCGACTAAAAATAAATAGGTCAGTCGATTTTTTTAATGAACCGTCCGATCTATAAGGAACGGGAAGATGGCCTTCGTCTACCTCCCGCCAGTCACTGTTGACGACCTTTCACGAACCGCCGGCGACCACCGGCCCAGACCCATGCCTCCGCCGCACCGCCCTCCCATCGACCTCACACCACCGCCGTGCTTGGCAGCGCCCCCAAGCCATCCCTTTAATCCCGGCCGACCTCCAGATCGGGCGCCAGTATCTCTAGGCCGCACACGCCCCTAAGATAAACACCAAGGCGCTGCTTCCCCGGCGTAATAGTTGTACTAGCGCCTGTTACGCCGGGGAATGCTTCCATTAATTGGGAATCAACTGGCCAGAAATTGAAATTCAGGGGGGCGACGGACCTCTAGCTAAGGTGAAATAGTATATGAGGAGAAACCTTGTGCATCGCAAGTTACTAGGAAAATCTAGTATCAAGAAGAAGCGGTCAACTAGTGTCTTCTGTGGGATGAATACCGTGTAAGCAGAGATGTAAGATTTGCACGAATAAGGGAAGAGGAGTACCTTCTTCGGTTGCCGGTGTGGTCACCTCCACATGTCGCGCCGATCTTCTTCTTTTTACCGGGGAAACCGATGTTCTGGAGGGTGCAGGCTTGGACGAACCCATGGCCAAATTGTTGACTGTGTTGCCGTGGCTGTATGTTGGCGGAGGGGAAGCAGATCCGAGGCGACGAAGGACCGCGTAGCAGGAATAGCTCCGGTGCGGTGGTGGGTGGCGAAGTTGGAGCAGCAGCGGTGAGGCGCAGGACGGTGTGGTTGAACTGGCTCGGGTACGGACGGCTCGGCCTCGGCTTCAACTACTAGCCGTGGAGGGCGTTGCGGTTGAGGTTGCGGTGGACGACGATGTCGGGGTATCGGCTCCGGCGTGATGGAGGAGGGCGGCAGTTGATGGGTGGGATGGGGTGGCGGACGGAGGATGCCGGGGTTTCACGGCTGGTGGAGAGGTAGTTTTGGCGCCCACGAAGTACGAATGGGGAATCGGACGGGTGGGGGGGAACCATGTTTTGGTCTGGGACGCGCTTGTTTTTGGCTTTTTTGAACAGAAGATGGGACGCGCTTGTTTGAAATTTGGGGAAAGTACAAACTTTTTTGAACCATGTGTGCTTAGGCGGCCATTGTGTATGAATGTTTTTCGGAGGCGGTTGTGTGGCGTCTAGATGAAGCTACAAACCTACCCCGGTTTAGACCTTTGGACGTCGGGCTGGTAGGTTTCATAGGTCGGAGTTATTAGAAAAGTAATTTCCTTGTACTACCAAACAATGGTCTCACTCGGTTTCGGGCGAGTAGAGGCTCTTTTGGCGCTTCGTTCGAAAATTTGAAACACAAGCATTCATGTTTAGACTACTCTTGAACTATGAGGATTGACCTAAATAGACAATGTTATATTTGACCTTGTATGTTTGAAAACCTCATTAAATTATCCGCTTCCTTTTGAATTTTGACACTTGAAAATCCTATAACTAAAATTATTTTGGAATGGAGGAGCTAAATTTGAATCTATTTTGTACACGACTACATATGCTATTATGTACAAAATCAGAGCAAAGATTGGTACCCACATAGTTTAGGTATGGTTTACAAATGCCATGATATCAAATTCAAATAATTGAATGGACTTCATGTTGAATTCGATTTTTTAAACCACCTTAGGTTGAATTCAAATGTATACTAGTTCATAGGTAGCTATTTATAAATGTCCATTGTGTAACTTTAGTATGTATAATGTGCTTTACACACACAACATGAACTATACTCACGTTTATATTCGATTGCTAAAGCGATGCATTGTCTGGAGTTCAAAATACTAACTATGTGGATCAATTGTGTCGAATAATAACATAGACATGCTCAAATTTGATAGGATCTAGATGTCTGATGGATCAATAACCGCTCCTTATGCGAATTGCAAATATCATGATCCCATCCAAAATTTGGATACAATTTATATCTTTAATCAATGTGTAGAGCAGTCTTTTACGTGTAGTTTCACTCTCCATCGGTGGTCTCTCACACATGCTCACACACTCTCTCCCGAGGTGTCTTTCTCGCACACATTCTCTAGATATAACCCTCCCTCCCTCTTGTAACCATTTACAACTATTTTCACTAACCTTTATCACAAGCACTCTTCCTCTCGCAAATATACACACGCACAATCCTCATCGACCCTTTCTATATACATGGACCTGCCTACATGTCTCATGTACGCACATTATCTTTACGCCTGTCTCTCACGCATTATCTCACACCTCTCTTCCTAATCGACGAGTATGATTCTAGCAGAGCATTCTGTAGGATGCCCCTTAAAGTTAGGTTGGATGAATAGTAATATCAGAGATAGAGGGGTTACCTGAGTCCGAGAACCTAGGGTTACAAATCCTAGTCGGCTTTGGCAGTGGACACAGAGTCCTTCACAATTCTTCTATCTTTGTCTTGTACGACTAGTCATCCATGGGTCTTCCTAAATGTGTCATGGGCCGACCAATGTGGCGCAGGACGGAACCGAACAAAGGGCCTCACCTCGACCCGCCGGACCTCACGCGGTGACAATCCCTCTGCCCCCACGTCTCATTATCTTCTCACACCCACACATACCAACACAAACACCACACACACAGAAAAATACTCCTGGTGCCTCTATTCCCTCCCCCGTTGCATATACACACTCAAGGGAATGGAATCTCTTGTCGTGACGTCATATTCGTCTCTCTCTCTCTAGACCACCCTCATTTCTCGTGCTATCTCTCCCCCCCGTCGGCCCCTCTATCCATGCCTCTCTCGAATACGTAATACACACACATACCTCTCTAGGCCCCGCCAAATGCATCAACTACACATTCACACATGTTACATCACGTACCCCATTGATCTAAAAAGCCCTCTCTTCACATTTATTTCGCATACAACATTCCTTTTGAATAAAGTGTGGACAAAAAATTATTTTAGAGTTTCTACATATATACAACATTACAAAGTTATATGGTGGAGTACGAATGCTAATTTGCATTGCATTGTGCCCACAATGATATTTATTCCGCACTGTGAATTTGTATGTTTTTATACTATATACAAAGTTAGTCATAATAAAGAGAAACGAAGAGCATCTCTCTCTCCATCGCATCCCCCCCTGTACGGCCCTTTCACGTATGCACACAAAACTATCTCCATGTCCTCTAAAAGTAAGCCAACAGAAAATTCACGCGTGTTTCATCTTTCTCTCGCGATATATGCAATGACGATCATTGTATTTGAAGTGAAAGCACGATACATACATTGGACTTCATAATCCACTCATTACGGTCACAGTTTATGTTTAGTGGTTATTATACAGTCACGGGCTCACCGTACAACTTTGTATTTGCTCATGACATGACTAGTTGACCAGTTGAACGCTCCACGTGGCACCTGATCTAGTGTTGCATCACATTATCTCACTAACATCGTGCCCACCTGTCGACTTGTATCTACTCTACATCTACACTATTATAAAATACTTAAAATACACTCTTATAAAAACAGAGTTGGTGATGATGGTGTGCCTGCCATCCTGCAATATAGGACGTCTGATTTATATCTGACGGATAGGAAAGAAACTATGGCAGCTTTGCAAAAAGGTACCCACACACCTCTCCCCATTTGCAAATAAGGCCTTCCCTCGTTCATCCTTTTCTCTCACAAGATAAACAAGTCATACAAATGCATCTTGATGTTACGTGCAATGCACGGGCATCTTGCTAGTAAGAATGAAAACAAACGTCAAAAAAATATTTTGACGGTGGTGCGAAGTCATGACCGCGGGCACAGCGGACAAGGTGGCCTTGTATTGGTATGCTGAGCCGTCTGTTTTAACACACATGAGCAGGTGTGGTGATTATACACACACGCACGCATGCACACGAACTCCATCCATGCAACACTCACACAAACACATGCACCCACGCACGCACACAACACTCACACGTACACACACAGCCACGCACGCACGCAACACTCACACGCACACACGCACGCATGCACGCACACACCAGTACACCACACGACCAACACACACTCACACGCTCAAGTGCTCAACCTACACGTACATGCGCACACATCAGGCCCTGATAGACACATACACAACCAGGTGATTCCCGCGCACGGGTTGGAGCCTTGTCGCGCCTGCGTAAATTTGTGTTTATCTGACCTTTTCCCTATGCGAACTGACAGGTGGGACCCACAAGGAACATGGTCAATTTAACTAGTCAACATGGCGCCACGCAGACTATTTGGCCGGTAAACAGAGTGCAGTCCGATGCTGAACTATGAGCAAGTGACCGGATAATCACCGCAAAACGTATATAGTGACCGTAATCAGCTTATTCTGAAGTTCGGTGACCGTACTACGCTTTTCTCTCTGTAGGCCCTCCAAAACTACATATGTACACGTTCTCGCATGTTACATCTAACAACTATGCAATACAGCACTACTACTACACAACACAATAAATCATATGTATTTTTAGTTTTACTAGATATCATATTGTTACTTATAATTATTCAGTTTGCATACATTAAAATTGCCTTTGAAATGTATGGCCAGTATCATCTACCGTGCGGGAAAAATCCCGCCCTTTCCTGTTTAATCGGGTTTGTATCGATGGATCATGCGAAACAGCAAAACTATAGTACTATACAGTACAAGTGATAGTTCACTGGGCCGTCGTGTCGTCTACTCCTCTGTCAAAAGAGTGGAGCGCTCGCTTTCATAAATCTTCTAGTCCCTTTCACCGGCATGTGGGACATCAAGCTACCGGGTCCACGTGCCATACCGGAATAAAGTGCAGAGCAGCCGGGGTGAAGCACCCCAGTCATGGCGCCGGCGTAGTAATGAGCAATGAGGCGTCAAATCACAAAGTTGCACCTTTCCCGCAGTTAAGTTGGAGGGACGAAGTAATAATGCTAAAAAAAGAAGTTGGAGGGATGAAGAAACCATCATTTCACTCGTTGCTGAATCCGCTTCTCCCTCATCTTCTTCAACTTAACCACGTGTTGCTTCTGCCATTGTTCTGCCTCATGTGGGATGCGAATCAGCTTGGTCGCTTCGCCCTCATCTTCTTCAACTTAACCAAGTGTTGCTTCTGCCGTTGTTCTGCCTCATGTGGGATGCGGATCAGCTTGGTAAAGCACTGACACGTGGGACCGCATGTTAGCAAACCGCCAGGACAACGTCCTCCGAAAATAAGAAACCTCCCCCGCCATCCGCGCGGCAAAATCACCTCCTTTTTACTAATCTTTGATTCTATAACTTTTTAGATCAATATAATTGAGATTTGTATAGATAGCACACAGGAGCAAAACCAAGTGGTACGGTTAAGGGCATCCACAATGTGTAGCCAAATGTGAAAATAGCTTTTGGCATCGTGGGAACCATTGTGGACGGCGTTGCCAAAGCCAAAAAGATGGAACCGAAGCTATCTGATTGATTGATTGAAGGAATAGAAAAATGCAATGTCTCTCCTCTTTCTCCCATGCTAGGACGCATGTAGGAGTAGTACAGTACAGAGCACAGTGTCTACTCCCCTGTCCCTTCTATCACAAATCACAAAGAAGTGAGGCATCAAATCACAAAGCACGGACGAAACAACTATCATTTCACTCTTCACTGACTCCGCTTCTCCATCGTCTTCTTCGAGAAACCATCGCACCGCACTAGTACTCCTAGTAGTAGTACTAGTAAAGGACTTCCTGGATGCAAATAAGGAGGTTGTCTCGGCTTGCAGGCGGCACTTGCGAACGACCTACCATGGTCTCCCTCAATGGTGTTCTCCGTCGAACGCACTTCGCCAAACCACAAAAAAAAATCATCGATGTCACCGCAATTGGCAAGGAATTCAAATATAGTTACTACCTCCATTTTTTTGTACACAAGGCCAGTATATCAAAATTACAATTTGCAAAGGGGCACTAACACTAATCGAGGCATAATTGATGGGGTTAGCAACCAAGGACATTAATATCCCCTGCATGCATGCGGAAGTGAGAAGGTTCATTTGCATGGCGCTGCATTAATCAAGCGATGAGGAGTGAGATGGTTAGCTCTTTGGTCTTTTGAGAAAAAAAATACGCATTAATTGACACGTGAAACAAGGATTTGTATTGAAGGAAAACCCCGCCTTTCTTTTTTAACACTAGTACTCCTAGTACGTACGTACTTATCCTATTTGGGTCTAGGCCTTGCATTGCCAAACTTCGCCACACATTTTTGCCAAGCTTGCCTAAAGTTTTCAAAATGAGAAGGAGGTACACTTGCGCATGGCTGTCGCGGTCGCACCGCACCCTCACACGGTCGCTCCTGCACGCCGCGGTCGCACCGCACCCTCACACTTCGCTCCTGCACGCCGCAAACCTAACCAAGGGAACACACCCTCACTGACACGTGCTGTCGCATGTGAACAAACCAAACTCAGCCATCCTATCGCTGACACATAATTTTCGTTCATAGAGTATGTTTATCCAACCGGAGTATCCGTACGGCCCGTGCGGTGGTCTGTTGGGGAAGAAGAAGAGGTGAGGAAGAAGGAAAGAAGGATTAGGAGACGTAGGATATTCATCCAACCGCCTGAAATGGTAGACTCGGGCGACTTGCATAACAAATAGTATGTTTTTACACAGCAAAAGGTCCATAATAATAAAAACAACAACATAAAGAAAAACTATCACTGCTCGCGGAAAGAGACGGCCTCGTCGTCTTTGGCTGCCGACGCGAACCAGCCGTCGCTACCGACGTGTGTATCTGCACCGTGGCTGTCCTCGGCCTCCAGCTACTCGTTCAAGCGGAGTGTGCGGGCGCTCTGCACGGACGAGTGCACAGCCCGGTTCAAGTTGAGGACGTCCGGTTCCGCCTGCAGGAGGGCCTCGATGGCAGCGGCATCCGCGCGCTCCGCGTCGAGTCGAGCCTCCGCCGCCCGGTTCAAGTCTAGGACTTCCGGTTCCGCCTGCAGGAGGGCGTCGATGAGAGCAGCATCTGCGTGCTCCGCATCGAGTTGAGCCTCTGCCGCCCGGTTCAAGTCCAGGACTTCCGGTTCCGCCTGCAGGAGGGCGTCGATGAGAGTGGCATCCGCGCCCTCTGCGTCGAGTCGAGCCTCTGCTGCCCGGTTCATGTCCAGGACGTCTGGTTCCGCGTGCAGGAGGGCCTCGATGGCAGCGAAATCCACGCGCTCCCCCTCAAGTTGAGCCTCCGCCGCCCGGTTCACATCCACGACATCCGGTTCCTCCTGCAGGAGAGCCTCGATGGCAGCGGCATGCGCACGCTCCGCGTCGAGTTGAGCCTCTGCCTCTCGGTCCTCCTTTAGTATCGCCATGTTGAACCGCTGGTCCGCCTGCACCATGGGGGACTCGGACGCCGGCACGAAGTCGACGTCCATCGTCTCATACCCATCGGGGGCCTTCTGCGCCGCGACCTCCGCAGTGAACATTGGATCGGCTTCCTACTCCTCGTAGCTTGGCTCCAGAGAACTCGGGGATTGGCCCGCCGCAAAGCGAGCTTGGGAACGGAGGTCTGTGGCACCGACCGCCGCCGCGATTTCTGCGCGGCGCTCTGGCGTCAGCATCTTGTAGTAAGTGATCTTGCGGCGCACCATGGTTTTCCAGTGAACTAGGGGACGCTTGATGCGGGCTAGGGGATCGAAAGGTGGGGGAATGGGCTGGAGATTTGGTGTGGTTTTAGGGCACTGGCTGGCATAGGCCGAGCAGCGAAGGTTCTGGTGTGAATAGTGGTTCCGGTGACGACCGGTCAATCGGTTTCGACTGTACATCGCTCTTGTCGCGTTCGCGTTGCAGCCCGGCACGCTGGACCCTCCATGTCGCTCACCGAATGGAATGCGCTTCGTCTTGCATTTTCGCTCGCTTGTGGGACTGCAGTTGAGAGCAAACCGACGTCCCTCCCCCTCCCCCGCCCGCATCATTTATTATACCACTACTCCCTCCGTTTTATGTGGAGTAAATAAAAACAGAGGGAGTATACTACGGATGAGGATCCCCTGACGTGGCCGAAGCCATTGAGTAACTGACATGCGGGGCCTAGCAAGCATGGGGTCCGCCAGTAAGTGACCGAAAGGGAGGGTAAGGCAGGGATACCTACGTCAGAGGATCCACTTCCACTATACTACTTTGACCAAATGTTAGAGTAATAATATATGACATGCAACTTACACAAATGTTAGAGTAATAATATATGACATGCAACTTACACAAAGCATACAGGGTCTAATGCATTTTTCGAGGCTAACTTTGACCAAATGTTAGAGTAATAATATATGACATGCAACTTACACAAAGCATATGGTCAATTTCGTATGTGAAAGGAGTTTCCAATGATATAATTTTCACATTATACATCTCATGTACTCCCTCCGTCTAGGTGTGTAAGTAATCTTATGAAAACCAAATAATCCCAAAACATGTAGGCGCGGTGCATTAACTTCTACCTCGTTTCTTGTTTCGTGACATATGAACCAATAAGAGATGAGGGTGTGCATGCTTTGAATGACCTGAGACTATCAAACATGACATGTAGTGGTTAGTTCATTGCATGCAATACTATTAATTAGCAAATAAACATTAATGTCTCTCGTTTTCCCCTCCTCCTTGGTCACGGTGCACAGCCTAAGATGACTTACTCACCTATGTGAAAGGAATACTATTAATCTTGTCAATAGTTAAATTGGAAACCATCTCGAGTACAAATCTAGGAGTACGTATGAATCTAACAATATTGATCGGGCGTTGTTGAATGTTGATACCTTTTTTATCATAGTAGAGATACTTTGACTACACATAAAACTTATATGTAAGGTAGAAAGGATAGGAGGGAGTATATTGTACGTTCAAAACGAAACGAACATTGAATACCCTTTATATATGATTTGCGGATGCTATGATCACCGGTTCAAAATTTTGAATCCGCCTTAGGTATCACGTGCCCCCACTCGTTCCCTCTCGATTTCATCTCGGGGTCCGGAGATCTATTGAAAGAGGACTAGGGTGGGTACATGAGAATGATACTCGGCGGAATGTTCAAATGAGGCATGCGTGAGGATGGACTCGACTGGAGGGCGACATGATCGATGGAGAAGAGGGTTGGAGAGGAATGAGAAATAAGCAAACGCCACATGATTACACTTGAACGGCTCAAATAAACAATAAGTTGTCTCGCTTGGCCTACATAGTGAAAGGCCTAATGCACAACACGGAGCACTCACGCTCGAATATGGATGGGAAAACAGGGAAACCGACATGTGGGGCACACCCGTTGGGATGACGTAGCGCAGACTAGTCCAATGGAGGAGCTGGCCCACGACCTCCTCGCCATCGACAACCGTTCATGTGGGTCTTTGGGGCCAACAATGGGGCGCAGCTCCAGCACCGCCTCTGGACACGGGACCGCAGTGAGCGAGACGCTCATATCGTTGATAGACACGGTCGGTTTTAGTGTGCCAAGGGTGGCGTTTGTGCTGTGGCATGACCAACGGTATGTTTGGTTTGTGCCCAAGGTTGCCCCATCAAAGAATTGGGTAGCCAAAATTTTGGTTGAGGTATTGGTTGCACATGATATGGCCAACATTGGCAAGAAAAATGAACTAGAGTTGGCTAGAGTTCATTGGCATGCCAAAGAAATGGCAACCATCCAAACAAAGACCAATCTTTGGGTCATGACCAAAATTTCGGTAAGGTGCACTTTGGCCATAATCCAAACACACCCCAACACCCGGCTCGTCGCGGATGCACGGGGCACCGCGACGCGTCCGTGGAGTGGTGTAGCGCGGCCAACTGCATCCTCTGGACCTGAGACCATGCCGGGTCGTCTTGCTTTTTCAATGACATGCGGGGATCGCATTTGAGCAAAGGGCATCTCCAACATTGCCACGAAAGCAGCTGACTACCCTGGCACACCAAAGCCCTCGTCCCTCGCGCCGTCGCGCGGTGCGTTCCCATCCGGCGCCAGCTGCCCGCATTCATGTTGTTCATTCGTATGTTGTCGTTAAGAGGCTCGGTGCCCGAGGAACCAACTCTGGCGACTTAATGACGCACCCGGACGCTTGGCCTCACCGGAATGCGCTACTTAAATGGCAAAAGCCCAGCTAACCTCCACACCATAGCGCATCGTCCTCCTACCTGACACCACATCCGCCATGACCGCAAGTGCGAACGCTCTGCGGGAGAGCTTGTCTTCGGGGATGAAGCTCGAGGTCGCCGCCCTCGCTCAAGTCGCCTCTCGCGACGCAATAGCGGCGTAGCCGGATGCGGACGCGACCGCATAGGCGGTGGTCACGCTGGCGGCTGAGGACGGGAGCACCATCAGCCACGCGTCCTACTTGCCGCCGTCCAACATCCGGCACCGCCGAGGTCAGGGACTCCTCCTAGGATGAGTAGGGCATGGGAGGCGGCAGGGCATGGTGTGCCAACTGGTCGGTCCGTATCCCGTGTTCTACTCTTCCTCGCCGGAGACTGCACCTTCACTTCACGGGTCTTGAACCCCGCCCCGTACATAGAGATCGAAGATGGAGGACATCCGTCGCCGCCGTAGAATAGGTTTAGTGTTGGGTTTCTTTTATTTTTTTGTCTTATAAAAGTTCAAAATGTAATGAAAATCTGCCGTGTTTGCATTAATCTCGGCCGGTGTATATGGACTTTCACAATAATATACATATTGTAGGAGTACTAGTGCACGGAAGATCAAGATCTTGTGGGAGAAAAGGATGAACGAGGGAAAGCCTTATCTGCAAATGTGGAGAGGAGTGCGGGTAAATTGTCATAGTTTCCTTCCTATCTGTTAGATATAGATCGGACGGCCTATATTGCAGGATGACAGGCACACCATCATCACCAACTCTGCTTTTTATTGAACCGAAACGAATCTAAAAAACCCAACTAAGCCAACCTCCCAGCATATTGCGCGGGAAAAGACCCGGCCGCACCGTTTTAGTCGGGATTACCGGATTACTAGTAGTAGTATCGATGGATCGCGCGAAGCAACATTTTTTTGAGGGGGCGAAGCACCTAGTTTAAAAGGAAAAAAGGCGGTACACTCACAACACTCCTATCGCGGTCGCATTGCACCCCACACACGTTCGGTCCTACACACGGCTCACACAAATGGAACGCACTTCGGCTTGCCTCTTCACTAACACGTGGGACTGCACTTGGAGAAACCGACCATGCGCCAAACTCCCCCCGCCCACCGCGCGAAAATCCTCCCCCCCCCACACACAAATTCCCCCCAAATTCGATTCAACCGCCCTTCGGCCAAATATTCCCCAAACCACCTCCCCCCATCCCCCTTCCACTCCATTCGCTCCGCCAAAGCCGCCCTCCCCGCCGCGCCGATACGTCGGCGCCGTGGTTCATCGAGGGGACGCACGGTGATCCTCTCGCTCCCACAGTACGCTCTCGTAGACCGCCGTCCTCTAGCCACGCCGCCACCTCTGGCTACGTTCTTGTGGAGGCGCACGGAGGTCAGCGCCACCATCGTTGGCGACGTTCGTGTGGAGATGCACGGCGGTCAGCTTCTCCCACGGTACGCGCATTCTAGACTAAGGCCCCGTTCATGTCGGTGTAGCGCTGAATGTAGCTGATAGACGCTGTTAATCTCACTGTTTGCCGAAGTAGTTTACTGTCAATATGCTCTGCTTAAGAATCTTCCTTGCCTTGTTCTGCACTCAATCTACTTAGCTGAGATGGCATGCCAAGGCCGATTAGTTGCTGAAATATCCTGCCATATATTTAGTGTGACGTAGATTGCCATGGTCTAGTAGCCAATCTGTTAGGTGAAATAGCTCTACACCGTTTTATACTCGATCTTTGTTGCTGCGATGGCCTTCGATAGTTCGATGGCTGTGTGCTCGGGTTCATTGACTGCTGAAACAGCCTGCCATAATTTAGCACTCAAATCTGTTTGCTGAATTAGCTTTACATATATTTCGTTACTTAGATCTGCTCGTCCAAATATCTTGCCATAGCTTTAGACATCGACCTAGGTATTTTTTCTGGACTTCATAAAAAAGCATATATGTTTTTCCTGTAATATCTAGTAGAAGAACTAATTTGTATGTCTAACAGATGGACAGGACTTGGATAACTTCTGCTCGAAGATTCTCCGCTGCATATGTCGAGGGGGTTGAAAACTTCATGAACTTTATCAAAGCTGAGTACGGTGGTCCGAAATCAGATGTGCTCTGCCCGTGTAGCAGTTGTATGAATTCAGTTACAAGACCCCAGTCAACTGTGCAAAATCATCTACACTTGTATGGGATGTCGGTCACATATACTAGATGGGTTCATCATGGTGAAGCTGTGAATGTCAATGTTATTGACTACGTGGAAGTAGCAGATCACCATCTTGATCTGCCTGATGCTCAGGTGGAAGAGGAGGAGGAGGTGGTGGTGGCAGAGCCAGTGAGTTTGACCAACATTGAAACAATGCTACAAAATGCTCGTGCATTCCGTGAACTTTCACCTGCAGAAGAAAAATGGTGGGCCCGCATGTTGGAACAATGCAACATTGCTGTCACCCCAGGAAATAAGCTATCAGTATTCTTAGCTATGGTCACCTTTCTTCAGGTGAAGACATCTGAGCGGATGACCAACAAATCATTCGATGCGATGTTGGCTGCTTTCCGCAAATCTTTCCCAGATGCGTCTGAGCTGCCACACACCTACAGTAAAATGAAGAATTTCCTTCGTGCAGTTGGAATTGGATATGATATGATCCATGTTTGTAAGAATAATTGTGTTCTATTCCGGAAGGATTATGCCAACTTAAGTGAATGCCCGAAATGCAAATCATCAAGATGGAAAGATGGTGATGCTGGGAAGAGGGTTCCTCATAATGTTCTGAGACATTTTCCAATTACACCAAGATTGCAGAGGTTGTTTCATGATGCTGAAACAAGAGAGGATGTACTGTGGCATTCTAGGAACCAGGAGCACAAAGATCAGAATGTAATGAGCCATCCATCTCATGGTAATGAGTGGAAAAGCTTCAATGATAAACACAAAGAGTTTGCTGCTGACCCGAAAAACATTAGTCTTGGCTTAGCTTCAAATGGATTTAACCCATTTGGCCACCAGAGCGCCACATATAGCACGTGGCCAGTGCTTGTTATCCCATACAACATGCCTCCAAATGTCTGCACCAAAGAATCAAACTACATGATGGCCTTTCTCATCCCAAGTCCAAAAAGTCCTGGAAAGGATTTTGATTTGTTCATGGAGCCTCTTGTGGAGGAACTTCAACAACTATGGCAGGGTGTTCTCACTCGAGACCTATATAGCAGCCCACCAGCTGATTTCTTTCTACGTGATGTTGTAATTTGGTGCATCCATGATTATCCGGCTTTGGGCACTATGTCAGGGCGAACGACACATTGTTACAATGCATGTGTTCGCTGTGACAGGAATCCGCTGTCGTACGCAATACTTAGCAAGATCTGTTACATTGGACACCGCCGTTTCCTTGCCAAGGACAAGCCGCATCCTAGAAAATATCGAAGACATGTGTTCAATGCAAAGCATGAAAACCGTGATGCGCCAAAGAGGCTCACCGCTGATGAGTTGCAAGTGGAATTAGAGAAGGTCAGGCATATTATACCAGGAAACCATCCTGGTAATGGTAGCGGGAAAAGGAAGCGTGGCATGGTAGAAGAGATATTATTGTTTACCCACAGGTCCACTTTGTGGGACTTGGAGTATTGGAAAGATTTGGATCTGCGGCATAATCTTGATGTGATGCACATCGAGAAAAATATATGTGACAACATTATCGGCACACTTCTTAACATTGAAGGCAAGACGAAAGATACCTTAAAATCTAGGATTGATTTGACACACCTAGGTATCAGAAAGGATTTGCAGGTGCAAGATGAAGGTAAACCACAGGATATGGCACCAGCTGTGTACATCTTGGACAAGGTAAAAAGAAAAGAATTCTGTGAGGTCCTGTCACGTGTGAGATTCCCACATGGATTTGCTTCCAACTCTAAAAGGAGAGTCAGTGCAGATGGAAACAAGGTACAAAGGTTGAAAACTCATGACTGCCACGTCCTACTTCAAAGGGTTTTACCTGTTATCCTTAGAGGATTGGGCCGACTTGACTTATACAGAGCAATTGCAGAGTTGGGACAATTCTTCAGGGAACTCTGCAGTAGAAATATCAGGATAGATGCTTTGGAGCGTCTTAGAGACAAGATACCAACTATCCTATGCGACCTTGAGAAGATATATCCTCTAGCCTTCTTTGATGTGATGGTGCATTTGGATGTTCATCTACCTGATGAGGCACTACTTAGAGGTCCAGTACAGTATGGTTGGATGTACCCTATTGAAAGGCGGCTAGGCACTTTCAAGGGCTATGTTAGGAACAGAGCTAGACCCGAGGGTTCCATTGCAGAGGCCTACATTCCTATAGAAGCGTTGACATTCTGCTCAAAATACATTGAAACAGCTGATCAGCTTAGCAAAGAGGTGGGTGAAGACAATCCCGGGCTCAATGTTTTCGATTATTCTGTTCGAGTTACACGGAAGAGTCGACAAGAGGACAAACCTAAAGATTTGGACAAAATGGTTTGGTATGTGTTGA
The DNA here is from genome assembly GCF_002162155.2 of Triticum dicoccoides. Classification (NCBI taxonomy): domain Eukaryota; kingdom Viridiplantae; phylum Streptophyta; class Magnoliopsida; order Poales; family Poaceae; genus Triticum; species Triticum dicoccoides. The sequence continues at coordinate 587,880,516 of NC_041385.1, forward strand.
ATAACTGTCCTGAGATACTACCTTATATCAAGTAAGTGCAGTACTGCAACTTATACATCATAATCTACTAAACTTGCAGCACATTCTTATATATTTAGATGTTTGACTCGATCACTATGTTGTGCAACATGTACAAAGAGGAGTTACTACCGCAAAATCCAAGAAACATTGACAAACTGGTTATGGCAGGATTTGCGAAATGGTTCAAGAACCATGTAAGCTTTTGAAGTGCACTGTCAGTTTTTTTAATATATTGAGTACATAAGATGATCAACTTGTCTATTTTCTAACCATAGGTTAAGAAGATGCGGGAGGATGGGCAGACAGTTGATGATGCCCTTTACTCACTAGTAATGGGTCCTGATACTCGGGTAAGACATTATGAATCTTGCGTTTGTCGGTGTTCTGGGAACGGGGGTCCCAAGACTTTCCTGCCTGCGGCCTGTGGCGTGGCTCAAGGGGCGGCCCAGCATGGCCCATCTTCATCAGCATGAGCTCAAGACCCTCGCGAGGGGCCAAGCTTCACGGGGCGGATGACAGGAAGCTTCCTCAGGCCCGGCCTCGTCGGGCTGGCTCGCGAGGAGGCGGAGAGATCAAGGCAGGGTACCTCACGAGGTGCCCATGACGCAAGCCATGACGACCAAGGGCGCCAGGCAGGCGCCAGCCCGCGCGGTGTCCTCCTTTCCTCTTTGGTGCAAAGGGAGCAAGCGCAGGCGAGAGCATCAAGCAAAGGCATCCATTTCGGTGCAACAAGACCAAGACCAGCAGAACGGCAGGATGGAGGTCATCGTGGAGCCCAAGCCAGCGTCACCACCAGAGCCTTTGGCAGGCTAGGACCAACTTTAGTCAGGATAAGTGTACTAGATGTTCCCCTTCAAAATGGCCAATTGTTGGCGCCCTTCCTGCTCAATATTTGGGAAGAGCCCAGGGCCTTTGCCTATAAAGAGGACTAGCCACCACAAGGTAGAGGCAGATCGGATCCTCACCAGGAAACCAGTAGAGAGAGCGACTGAACTCCCCCTAGTAGTTCATTGCACTAGCCGAGAACACACCCTCGCGAGGCTGTTCTTCCTTGCATTGTTCATCATCAGCCCAAGAGGCAATCCACCACACCACACACTGAAGTAGAGTATTACACCACAATGGTGGCCTGAACCAGTATAAACTCTGTGTCTCTTGTGTTGTTCCTTTGATTGCTTAGATCATAGCGCGGCGGTGAGGTGCAGGTAGGCAGAGGGAGAAATCTCCATGCACACCCCAGTGTTCGAATCTAGAGGGTTTGCTGGAACCTGAAATCTGACATTTGGCGCGCCAGGTAGGGGTGCGCCGGAATCCGTCTTCCGCTGCCCTGTTCTTCACCGACCACCACGTCCATGTCAGACGCTCATCGGGCCCGCGCCGAGCACCGAGCCGCTCTCGCTTCCCGCATCGCCCAGACGGCCCCCGTCAGCGGCCACCCCCGCCGTTCCCTGTCGCCTGCCGTCAACGCCGCCACCGGCCCGGTGGGGAAAGAGCATCAAGCATCGTCCCAGCATCCATCCGTGAGGCGAGACGGCCGCACTACTACTCCCTCGCTCGCCCCAGCCTGTTCTTCGTCCCGCGCGCCCCGCGCGGCCATGGAGGCTCGAGCTGCGCTCATCGCGGCAAACGAGCTCCTGCGCTACCGCCCAGTCGACGACGTCTACGAAGAGTGGCTCGACCGCGTCGCCGAGCTTGTCCGCGCCGCAGGGGGCTCCCCAGCGCCGTCCTTCTCGCTGCACCACGCCCCGCCCTGCGCGGGTAATGAAGCTCCGGGGGCGCCTCAGCCGCATCCCCCTCAAGAAGGTGCCCTGGCCCCAAGGCGTGTGGCCCCTGGACGGAACCCACCACGTCCGGCGCCAGTTCAGCAAGAGTGGAGCTGCCAAGAGGTTCCTCGCCCCCAAGAAGCTGCTCGAGTGCTCCCTGCTCTGGTCCGTCGTGACCACGCTCCTGTTCTAGCACACCAAGACCCCGCGCTGCTCCTAGATGCAGCGCATGGGGGCCCGCAAGACCAAGCTCCTCATCACCAGAGGCCTCCTGTGGCCAGAGCAGGCTACCGTGCCTTCACCACCGAGCTGCGCAGCGTCGCGTGGCCCTACAAGTTCAAGTCAGACCTGCCTCCTCGCTACGACGGCACGGCCGACCCTGCGGAGTTCCTCCAGCTCTACGAGCTGGGCATCAAAGCTGCCAACGGGGATGAGAAGGTCATGGCGAACTGGTTTCCCATGGCGCTCAAGGACGGGGCCCGCACCTGGCTCCTGAACCTGGCCCCAGGCATGATCTCCTCCTGGCACGAGATGCGCACCCATTTCATCGCCAACTTCCAAGGTACTCACGACCGGCCACCTGCCGTGAGCGACATGCGCCGCATCAAGCAGCAACCAGGGAAGACCCTGCAGAAGTATATCCAGCCTTCAACAACGCACGTCTCAAGATTCCCAAGGTAACCGAGGAGGCCATCATCTCAGCCTTCTCCGACGGCGTGCGTGACGTCAAGATGAAGGAGGAGCTGGCGATGCATGAAGATCTGTGCACTTCCTTGGAGCTGTTCAACCTAGCAACCAAGTGCGACAGGGCTGAGGAAGGGCGCCTTTCCCTCCTCGAGATGCCAGCCGCAGACCCAGAAGAGAAGGAATCCAAGGCCAAGGACGTGAAGCGCAAGGGGGCTACCGTGCTCGCGGCAGAACCAGACACCAAGCGGGACAGAGATCAGCCCGAGTCTTTCAAGGGCAGCCGGTACTGTGTGTACCACGACCTCCACACCCACAACACTAACGAATGCCAAGAGCTCCGAGCCGTGTGAGAAGGAAGGGTCGACCGACGCCCCGACCGCAACGATCGTGGCTATGGTCGAGGAGGAGGAAGGAACGCAGGACGCTGGGAAGACCGCGGCCCTCGCCAAGGGTGGCGCGACCGACCTCGCGAGGATCGCTGGCAGGATCAGCCTCGCGAGGGAGACCGAGGGATCAGCCTTGCAAGGATCGTCCGCAAGGAAACGCATGCCTCCCTCCACTTCCTCCACAGCCAAGGAGAAACGAGGATCATCATCACGACGAGGGGGCTGGGGGCTTCTAGGAGCCGCACGCGATCGCCTGCATCCTGGGCGGAGCTCAGGCCCCAGCCTCTCAACACATTTTCAAGCAGTTTGCTCGCGAAGTGAATGCAGTCCTCCCCAAGCTTGAAGCCACGCGCCCCCTCAGGTGGTTGGTGTGCGCCATCACGTTCAGCTCAGCGGATCAGCTCAAGTGCGCGGCCATAGCTTGAGTCCTCCCAATGCTTTGCTCCCCAGTCATCAGCAACGTGCAAGTCACCAGGACCCTCATCGATGGCAGGGCAGGGCTCAACGTCCTGTCCGTAGAGACGTTCAACAATCTCCAAGTGCCTTACGATCAGCTTCAGCCAACCAGGCCTTTCTCCGGAGTCATCGACGGCTCCACAGTTCCAATTGGGCAGGTCCGCCTCACTGTCACCTGCGGGGCACGCAACAACTACCGCACCGAGCTCATCGACTTTGACGTCGCACCCACATTCGCCTGCCATACAACGCCATCCTCGTCTAGCCAGCTCTCGCCAAGTTCATGGCCGTGACTCATCACGGCTACAATGTCCTTATGATGCCAGGAAGTGGCGGAGTCATCACAATGCCCTATGAAGAAAGGGACGCAGCGTGCTCCCTGGAATGAGCTTTTCAGGCTGCATCACTTGAAGGCCCAGATCGCGGGAGCGGGAGGCTCCCTGAGACTGCCCCAAGAAGAAGAAGACATCACCAGGCCCGACCCCTCAGGAGGCAGGCCCCTCTGGGTCTGCGCCCGCTCAGGGGGCACCTCCTTCTGTCGCATAGGAAGGCGCGCCTGGCGCCCTCCTCAAGCAGGGCTCGGGGGCTCCCTCCTGGAGGGCCACCGACCTTGCTAAGCTCACGAGGGAGGCGCTGGGGCACCACTTGGAGGGTGTTTCAGAACACATTTCCCTCAGGAAGGGGCAAAGCAAGGAGGGCCAAACCCTCAGGAGTTTGTCAGTCAGATCACGCAGGAGTTGCAAGAGTCAAGAGTCATGAGTGGCAGCCGCCGCTTACCCGCCGTAGCTCCCCATCTAGGTGAGGATGGCGGGCTGCACGTCTGCATCGACATCCCAGGGCTCAACCGAGTCGCCTCTTAGGAGCGCTTCTGGCCCTCACGCGTGGGGTGCTACGAAGGCGCACCCCGCAGCTACGTTCGCATGGCCTACGGCTTGCCGAACGTGGCTGCGGTGCGCCAGCGCCTCATGAGGAGCATCCTGGAGGCTCAGGAGGCCAGGCGTTCCGCAGTCCTGGAGGAGATGTTGATGGTTCGCGAGGAGCCACCAGCGCCTCCGGAGCCTCCCGAGGCTCCTGGGCCTGGGGGCTCGTGAAGATCGGCTCCCACAGCCCGCTATGTCTGCTACTTCAACACCCCTTCACTGTCAAAACTATCAGGTGACATCTTTCAAGTTTCATTTCCGGCTGGGATCACCCTCAGGGCTGCATCATTCCCAGGCCGCGTGGGTCCGTCCCTGCGGCGTGTATCCCTTTTGCTCATGTTTTTAGCTTAGTTTGTTTGGGGCGCCCCTCGCGTTGCATCATCCCCAAGTCGCTCGGGTCAGACCCAGTGGTGTCTACCCCTCTTGCATTTATTTTCGGGCCATGCATTCGACCCATCATGCTTGTTATTTGGTG
>NC_041385.1:587885510-587903095 GCF_002162155.2 Triticum dicoccoides
GACTCAGGGCTCCTACTGGCTCTCCAGCCCTCACCCTCTGGCTTTGTCCACGGCATCACGCCCTGGCAAACCAGCGATGGCTGAGACTCGCTCGAGGGTCGGGACCCGAGGACGTAGAGCATCGACATCTAACCACACTTGCACGTTAAAGGGGGGTTCCTGAGCATCGCGACTCAGGACTCCTGCTGGCTCTCCAGCCCTCACCCTCTGGCTTTGTCCACGGCATCGCGCCCTAGCAAACCAGCGACGGCTGAGACTCGCTCGAGGGCCAGGACCCGAGGACGTAGAGCATCGACATCTAGCCAAATTTGCAGGAAGACATCACAGGTTAAGGCCTAGTGCCAGGCACAACCCACCTTGGGGTAGGGCCCCGTGTGTCCCGTGCTGGCTCACGGGTGCCCCACTACACCTCGTCAGGCCTTTAGTGCCTCGTCGCCTCTCCAAAGCAACTAATGGCTGACCGCCGCTTGTCATAGCAGACTTTTGCTCTTTTTGTGGTGGGCCTGCAGGACCCCTTCAAGGAGCAGCGCCAGGAGAGGCCCTCACGGTGTCCTCTTCACTCTCGTCCGCGCGAACTGCTTGCACATTAAAGTGGGGGTACCTGAGCATCGCGACTCAGGGCTCCTACTGGCTCTCCAGCCCTCACCCTCTGGCCTTATCCACGGCATCGCGACCTGGCAAACCAGCGACGGCTGAGACCCGCTCGAGGGCCGGGACCCGAGGACTTGGAGCAGAAAGGGGAGCAAAGGTGAGAGGGAAGAGGCACGCAGAGACCTCGCTAGGCAACCCATCGCCGGCCGATGCACGGACCTAGAGCCGCACCAGGAAGCGCTTACTGACTCTCGAGATTAGTCACCCTCCAGAAACACTAGCTATCGCAGCACCGTCACCGCATCCAATGCAATCCCGTGTTAGCAACGTCGCATTCCTTTCTCACCGAACGATAGCTGCTTGAGCGCTAAAGGGGACCTCCTGAGCATCGCGACTCAGGGGCTCTTACTGGACCCCGGGCCGCTCACCTCCTGGCCTTGACCACGGCATCGCAACTTGGCATACTAGCGACGGCTGAAGCCGCCTTGGGACCGGGATCTGTCGATGCAGAGCACCAAGCCCTCGTGAGGTTCGAAAGGAAGAAACTAAGCTAAGACGGAATAAGCATCTCGCACTGCTTCACGATAAGGATCATATTGACAAACGGAGCTACATACACCTTACAAGCCCCACGGGGTGTGTTCTTGGCTCCTCGCAGGGACAAAAGACGCGTATCCTAAGGAGTCCTAACTACAGGAACCGTCGCGGCAGACGCCATCATCAACAGTGGGCTATCAGGCACCGACACCAACCTCATCCAGATCAGAGACGGCGGCGGCCGAACGAGCTCGACCTACTCCGAGAGCGACGCAGGCTCGGGGGCTCGTAGCTGTCGTCGCTCATCTCCGGAGTCGCGAAGAGCACGGCGGAGCCGCTGGATCCTCCGGCGCCCCCGCCGCTTGAGGAGCTGCTGGAAGAACGTGCGACGGCAGGCCTGGTCCCTGCCGCTCCGGAGCTTCTGCCTCTGCCTCTGGGACAGCACTCCAGCCAACGCCCATCTTCGTTGAAGACCTTGAAGAGCATCATGGAAGCGCCATCGAACTCCAGGTGGATCACGAGGGCACCCCTCGTCCTGCAAACCCGGGCGATCTCGCCCCAGCCCCGGGTCATGAAGACCTTACCTGGAGCGATGACCTCGACATCCGCATCGGTCGCGGGAGTCTGGCAATCGGCGTGCTGCAGCCAGAGCCTGAAAGGCCCCCTCAGCGGAATCTCGAAGGCGAAGGAAGGAGGAAGGCGAATCCAAGATCGAGGAGGCATGGCGGCATGGAGCACAAACTCTCGGGAGGAGCCTTCAGCATGAACTCCAGGAGGGACAACACGCACCGCCGTGACCCGCCGGCGCCGACGGCGGCGTCGTCCATGGCGCTCGGCATCAGCTCCTACGGGGCCCTCAAGGTGGGCGTACAAGGGCAGCGGGAACCCTGGCGCCGGTCGCTCGCACCAGAACCTCAACACCTCCTGCCGCGCGCCCTCATCTCGGCGACAGAGGACCAACCGCTTCATTGGCCGAAGCGGGTCGGGACCCTCTCGGGGGGGCTTTCCCTTCTCTTCTGCGGAGAACCGGCGTATCGGAGCCATTGCGGCAAGGCGGAGCAGTGGCGAAGATGAAGAAGAGGAGAAGTAGCAGAGGAAGATGAACTGGAATGGCTCGCGACGTTCCGTACTAATATCCAGGGGAGGCCAACCGTCGACTTCCACGATCGCAGGTAATCATGACCAGTTTTTGCGTGCAGGGACTTGTCAGTTCGTGCAGTTGCCGAGGCGTCATGGGGGATAGGAGCCGCCCACGTCTAATCAACCGCCACGCGGTGCCCAAGGCCGCAGGCTGTTAGGGCCCACGATGCTTCACACTTGCCCCTTCGCCTCTCTGCTCAGCCAAGCCCGGGCGCGCCTTGGGCCCGGGGGCTACTGTCGGCGTTCTGGGAACGGGGGTCCCCAGACTTGCCTGCCTGCGGCCTACGGCGTGGCTCAAGGGGCGGCCCAGCATGGCCCATCTTCATCAGCACGAGCTCAAGACCCTCGCGAGAGGCCAAGCCTCGCTGGGCGGACAACAGGAAGCTTCCTCAGGCACGGCCTCGTCAGGCTGGCTCGCGAGGAGGCGGAGAGATCAAGGAGAGGTTCCTCACGAGGGGCCCATGACGCAAGCCATGACGACCATGGGCGCCAGGCGGGCGCCAGCCCGCGCGGTGTCCTCCTTTCCTCTTTGGTGCAAAGGGAGCAAGCACAGGCAACAACATCAAGCAAAGGCATCCATTTTGGTGCAACAAGACCAAGACCAGCAGAACGGCAGGATGGAGGTCATCGTGGAGCCCAAGCCGGCGTCACCACCAGAGCATTTGGCAGGCGAGGACCAACTTTAGTCAGGATAAGTGTACTAGATGTTCCCCTTCAAAATGGCCAATTGTTGGTGCCCTTCCCACTCAATATTTGGGAAGAGGCCCAGGGCCTTTACCTATAAATAGGACTAGCCACCACAAGGTAGAGGCAGATCGGATCCTCACCAGGAAACCAGTAGAGAGAGCGACTGAACTCCCCCTAGTACTTCATCGCACCAGCCGAGAACAAACCCTTGCAAGGCTGTTCTTCCTTGTATTGTTCATCATCAGCCCAAGAGGCAATCCACCACACCACACACTGGAGTAGGGTATTACACCACAATGGTGGCCTGAACCAGTATAAACTCTGTGCCTCTTGTGTTGTTCCTTTGATTTCTTAGATCATAGTGAGGCGGTGAGGTGCAGATAGGCAGAGGGCGAAATCTCCACGCGCACCCCAGTGTTCGAATCTAGAGGGACTGCCGGAACCCGAAATCCGACAGCCTTGTTGGAGATGTGCGCTACAACACCCTTGCACGAGACGAAGGCAGGAAGACACAAAATAGTGCCATCATGAGCACTGATACGTATGACAAAGAGACAACTGAAATGTATGCTAACATAACAGACATTGTTCAGTTGCAGTATATCCCCAGTTTCGAGGATAATCGGTGTGTGTTTCTGTTGTGCTATCGTTGGTATAACCAGTTTTCCAGGATCGCAAAACCCAGAGCTGATGATTATTTCAAATCCATCAATGTCAAGGCGGCGTACCAGACCAACGAGCCTTTTATTTTGGCAAATCAAGCAACACAGATATTTTTCTTGGAAGACACATTTGCACGCAGCGATGAATGGAGAGTATTGCAAAGGTTTGAGCAGAGGAATTCGTTTAATGAAGTTGCACAACAAGATGATGCTTACACTGCTCCTGATGTACAAGATAACACAGATGTTCCTCTTTGAGAACCATCACGTCAATGACGCTGGCGAAAAGATTGCCTGTCGTGCTGTGGACATACAAGATTTGATCAAGAAGAAGCCAACGTTCGAGGACGTTGAGGACGAAGAAGAAGATGACACCATGGGGAATTACGATTCAGACTGATACACATGGCGAAGATGTTGACGCTGCTGCTGCGGATGATGATTACATTGCTTTTGTCGTATTTGCCTGTCAGAAGACGTTTTTTTATCTACTATGTGAGATTGTGTTTGCTATGACAACTGAAACCTGATGAACATGTTGTTTAGTATTTTGCTGTGAGAACATCACTTGTTATTTATGCTGATTTGTGTTTCCGTTAATAGAAATCATTAGATGTTCACAACACTATGCCCAGCCTGCTACACAGGTTTCATTCATTACTAGTTTCAGCAAAGTGCTCATGTGGTAGCCACTGAATACATCACGAGTGCTACATACACTGCAAATAAAGAGACAATCATCCTATAGAGCACATCGAATTTTCCCATTCTCTTCACAAGCTCTTTCATCTCCTCATTGCTGTCAAGGCCGTTCAGCAGCTGTTGCTTGGCCATGGTCAGAGGAACTACGTCTTTAACCTTCTGCTCTGCATCTTCCTCTTTTGTCGTTCCTTCAGTTACTTGTCCAACACCCCAACCTGCTGGTATTGGGATTCCTCGGCTAACCAAATAATCAGCATAGTTGCATTCCCCCACATCAGCAACTTCCCAAAAATACAAATCACACGAATCTTCCCTTTTCTGCATGAATCAAATTGGAAGATAATCAACCAAACTATTAAAAAAATCAGCAACTGAAAGCAGGAGAACAACACTTAAACATATTATTACCCCATGATTCGGGCATTTGTAGAAGACTCGGCCAGGGTTGCGGATTGTGGTTGAGACGCGACGGATGACTCTGCGTGATTTGCAGTAGTGGCACCACACCAACGGCAGCGGGTTGCGATGAGCAATCGGCTGCGGTGCGCGTGCCGGCGGGGGTGTGATGAGACCCACAGGCGATGGTACGGGTGGCGACTTGGCGCATATCTGGTTGTTGCCTGCTGAAGAGCAGGTGGACGAGTAGCCATCGGACATAGTTGCTGCGGCCAGAGCTTCTGATGCTAGGCAGAGTAAGTAGAGAAGAGGAGAAGCGAATGTTGGATATGTCAGTTTCATTACTTGCAGAGTAGCATAGCACCATATATAGTCATAGTCTAGGTTTGGATTCGAACCAGCTACAGGAGCACGTCTTTCTTTTTTCTAAAACTCGGCAACATCTCTTTACTGGTACACTAGCTTGTTCTGTACGCCTTCCCAAGTCTTTGATTTTCTTTCCTTTTTTTTGCGAGGAAGGAAGGAGGACAAAATTGAGAGTTCCTCGGACTCGAACCCAAGACCTCTCGGTTGAAAACCAAGGGTGCTAGTCACTTATGTGGCGAACGTTCCCTGTGAGGAGGACGGCAGACGAACGCATTTTCCTCACAGTTTTCTTCCTATATATAAAAAAAAGTATGCTACTTGGTGTCCGCTTAGTCAAAAAACGATTGTGCCAACCTTGACCGTTCGATTGACATTCAACGTCTGTCACGTTTCTTCAGTCTCTTCTTCCTCGAGCCGCCAAAGCCAAACCAGCGCCGACGGGACCGTCTGCTCCCGCCTCCCACGGCTGGCTGTGATCTTCCCCGACTCCTGTTCGTTCCCGTCCGAGGCCTCACCATCGTCCTCCGCGCTCGCCGCGGCGCCGCCCTCCGGTGTTGTCAAGATGGTCAACCACCAAGAGGAATAAGGAGATGACTGTACATGGTGAGGATGACAGTAGGGACCCAGCAGCGCGCGCTGTCGGATTTGTGGTTCCGTGCAGACCCTCTAGATTCGAACACTGGGGTGCGCGTGGGGATTTCTCCCTCTACCTACCTGCACCTCACCGCCTCGCTATGATCTAAGCAATCAAAGGAAAAACACAAGAGACACAGAGTTTATACTGGTTCAGGCCACCATTGTGGTGTAATACCCTACTCCAGTGTGTGGTGTGGTGGATTGCCTCTTGGGCTGATGATGAACAATACAATGAAGAACAGCCTCGCGAGGGTCTGTTCTTGGTTGGTGCGATGAACTACTAGGGGGAGTTCAGTCGCTCTCTCTACTGGTTTCCTGGTGAGGATCCGATGCCTCTACCTTGTGGTGGCTAGTCCTATTTATAGGCAAAGGCCCTGGGCCTCTTCCCAAATATTGAGCGGGAAGGGCGCCAACAATTGGCCATTTTAAAGGGGAACATCTAGTACACTTATCCTGACTAAAGTTGGTCCTTGCTTGCCAAAGGCTCTGGCGGTGACGCCGGCTTGGGCTCCACGATGACCTCCATCCTGCCGTTCTGTGGGTCTTGGTCTTGTTGCACCGAAATGAATGCCCTTGCTTGATGCTCTCGCCTACACTTGCTCCCTTTGCACCAAAGAGGAAAGAAGGACACTGCGCAGGCTGGCGCCCGCCTGGCGCCCTTGGTCGTCATGGCTTGTGTCATGGGCACCTCGCGAGGTACCCCGCCTCGATCTCTCCGCCTCCTCGCGAGCCAGCCTGACGAGGCCGTGCCTGAGGAGGTTCCTTGTCGTCCACCCCGCGAGACTTGGCCCCTCGCGAGGGTCTTGAGCTTGTGTTAATGAAGATGGGCCATCCTGGGCCGCCCCTCGAGCCACGCCGCAGGCCGCAGGCAGGCAAGTCTGGGGACCCCCGTCCCCAGAACACCGATAGTAGCCCCCGGGCCCAAGGCGCACCCGGACTTGGCTGAGCAGAGAAGCGAAGGGGCAAGTGCGAAGCGCCATGGGCCGTAACAGCCAGTGGCCTTGGGCGCCACGTGGCGGTTGATTGGACATGGGTGGCCCTGCTTCCCCACGACGCCTCGGCGCTTGCGCAAACTGACAAGTCCCTGCATGCAAAGTGGGTCATGATTACCTGTGGTCGTGGAGGCTGGCGGTTGGCCTCCTCCGGCTATAAGTACAGGGCGGCGCCTGCCCTTCCGATCCATCCCTTCTTGCTTCTCCTTTTTCTTCATGGCTCCACCAAAAAGGTTATCGGCCGCGGAGAAAGGAAAGGCCGGCCAGGTGGAGCTTGACTCTCCTCTACCCAAGCGCCAGCCTGACGAGGCCCTCCCACCAAACACCCTGCGACTCCCATGGTGGCTCCCCGCGGTCGCGGAGGCGATCTTCCACGTGGTGGAGGGTGGCGGCCACCACTGGGGGACGTGCCACGGCCGCTCGACCCCCTAGGCCACGCTCCCACTCGGCAGAGGTACTGCCGGAGTTCGTTGTGTGGGCGGCGGAGCCGGCCAGCACCCGGCTCCAACTTCCTCGCTTCCTTGTAGGTGAGCTTCCGGCTGGCCCCCCGAGCGGCCTCTGGCTCCAGGAGGACAGTTGCTGCGGCCGAGCATCCTGGGATTCGCTGGAGGTCTCTGCATCCGGGAGCTTGGCCCTGACCCGCGGATGGCAAACGTTTGCCCGCGCGCGTGGCCTGATCTGGCGGTGCAACCTGCACTTCAAGTTCGATGGCGATGCCACCCTCTATGTGAGGGTGTTCGAGGAAGATGGTTGCCGCGCTGGGTGCTGTCCTGAGAACGACGACCGCGGCCGAGGGTCCAGCCCCGGGAACGATGAAGACGACACCGCGCGTGCGGCCGGTGGCGGTCGAGGTTCATCGAGCTTCGAGGGCTCCTCTTCGGGCAGCGGCTCCTCCAGCGGTGGCCGCGATCAGCCTCCGCCCCACCGCGCCCGCCTGGAGGGAGGTAGCGGGTCCGCCCGCCGTCGCGCCTCGGTGAAGCGCGAGACGGAGTCCTCCTGAGCTCCGGGGGCAGTTCGAGTCTCCCCCGCGAGTTGGTGTCGGGCGAGTCGCGCCTGTTTTGTTCTTTTCCTCTTTCCCTGCGCAAAAAGACAGTAGTGTAGGGCCCCGCGAGGGTGTGCTTGGACTATTTCCATATAATTATCGTACTGCTTCCATTATTCTGGTATGGTGCCTTTGTGATGCGCGCCTTCGCGCAGGAATTACTTAGCTCGGGGGGAGGGCTTGTCATGACCCTTGCTTCCCGAGGCCGAGGCTTTGTCGAACGTTCCATGTCCTGCGAGGGTTAGTCTGGAGAGGTAGTTCCCGGCCTCAGCCATGGAGGCGATCGACCCAGGTCCTGTGTTCGTGTCGCGGTGCCCGTGGGGCACGGACTAGAGGGGTGCTCCGGTAGTGGACCCGGGTTGGGAAGCCTTGAACGACAAGGGCAGAAAATACACGCGAGGGCGCCCGCAGTGCCCCCTCGCGAGACCTGCGCGAGAGAAATCGGGGCAAGAGAGCGAAAAAGGCAAAGAGTCACAAACCAAAGATGACAACAACTTCAGCAAAACCTCGAATGGGGATGAACAAGCCAACTACAGAAAGCAAATGAGAAAAGCCGCGTCCGACACCTAATCTATTCTTCGACGTCTTCTCACCAGCACAGAGCTAAGTGCTACCACTGGGCGTGGGAGGGAGCCCCAGGGCCTGAGGCCGGCGCTCCTGAGACTCCGGGGCGTGTACAGCCCCACTCATTATTACGTGAGAGTCACGGGCGGAGAGCTTCACAGGCTCCGGGCCTTTCTCGGGAGGATAAACTTCACAGGCGTTTGCCTTCTTCACAGGCTCTGGGCCTTTCTCGGAAAGATAAACCTCACAGGCATTTGCCTTCTTCACAGGCTTTGGGCCTTTTCCAAAACGCAACATCTTCACAGGCATTCGCCTTCTTCACAGGCTCTGGGCCTTCTCCAAAACGCAACATCTTCACAGGCGTTTGCCTTCTTCACAGGCTCTGGGCCTTCTCCAAAATGCAACATGTTCACAGGCGTTCGCCTTCTTCACAGGCTCTGGGCCTTCTCCAAAACGCAACATCTTCATAGGCGTTCGCCTTCTTCACAGGCTCTGGGCCTTTTAGGGGTAAAACCTCCAGAGGTGCTAAATGTTCCACGCGTTCTGGACGGGTACCCCCTCCTGAGTTTCCAAGCGCGCGGAGCCGGGCCTGGAAACATGAACAACCTTGAACAGGCCCTCCCACATGGGAGAGAGCTTATGCAGTCCCTCCCTGGAGAGAACCCGCCTGAGCACGAGGTCCCCTACCTCGAGAGTCCTGGGACGAATGTTGCGGCAATGGTATCGGCGCAGCGCTTGCTGGTATCTTGCCGCTCGGAGCGCGGCTTCCCGTCGACGCTCCTCCCCTAGCACGAGGTCCGTCCCCCGCGTGGCGTCCTGCTACACCTCGTCGAACGCCAGGACCCGTGTGGAGCGACGTCTGACCTCGCGAGGGAGGACCGCTTCAGCTCCGTAGACCAGGAAGAATGGGGTCTCGCCAGTTGGCTTGGTCGCAGTTGTGCGGATGGACCACAGCACGGCCTGAAGCTCGTCGTACCAACCTCGGCCACAAGCCTCCAACTTCTTCTTGAATGTCCTGGTCTTGAGGCCTCTCAGGACCTCCGCGTTGGCCCGCTCGGCCTGACCATTCTCCGGGGGTGCGCCGCCGAAGCATAGCATATCTGCGTTCCAAGGTTAGCACAGTATGTTTTGAAGAGGTTACTGGTGAACTGCAAACCGTTGTCGGTGATGATGCGGTTTGGCACACCGAACCGGCTCACGATGCCCTTGATGAACTTGACCGCAGACCCTGCAGGGATGGTGCGGACGGCTTCTACTTCAGCCCACTTAGTGAACTTGTCCATGGCGACGTAGAGGTAGCGGTAGCCCCCTAGCGCCCGAGGAAACGGGCCTAGGATATCCAGCACCCAGACTGCGAATGGCCATGAGAGGGGTATAGTTTGCAGACATCCAGCCGGATGATGGATCTACTTGGCATGGAACTGGCAGGCCTCGCAAGATTTTACCAGTTCGACGGCATCATTGAGCGCAGTGGGCCAATAGAATCCACTGCGGAACGCCTTGCCAACGAGGGTCCGTGATGATGAATGATGCCCACAGTCTCCACCGCGTATATCTGCCAGCAGTTCCTTCCCTTGCTCCCTGGAGATGCAGTGCAGGGACACATCATTCGGTCGCCTTTGGTAGAGCTCTCCGTCCCTGATGCAGTATGCTGTGGCCTGCCGCGCCACGCGCTCTGCTTCCTCCTCCTTCTCTGGCAAGATCCCTTGCATCAGATAGCTCCGGAGCTCCGTGATCCAGCACCCGTCCTAAGGCTCCATTTATTAAGAGCAGACGCGCCCCTAAGGCCGGGCCGCAGACCGAGGCTCCCGAGGCTGGCGGCTGGGGGAGCTCCTCCCGAGGCTGCAACGTGCTTGACAGTGATGGCGTGGCCGAGGGCTTGAAGAGCGGCTCTTTGAAGACGCCAGGCTCCTGAGGTAGTCGCCTGGATGCTCGTTTGGCAATGTCGTCGGCCTACTGATTGGTGCCACGGGGCACGTGCTGTAACTCTAGCCCCCAGAACTGCTTCTCCATCCTGCGGACCTCCGCAAGGTAGGCTTCCATGTGCTCATCCCTCGGCTCGTATACTTTGTTGGAGAAGTTGACGAGGAGTTGTGAATCACCTTTGATGGTAAGACACTTTACTCCGAGGGCGGCCGCGGCCTTCAAGCCTGCTATCGAGCCTTCGTATTCTGCTATGTTCTTGGAGACCTTTTCTCCGTGCTGGAAACAGAGCTGCATAGCATAGTAGAGCTTGTCTTGGGTTGGAGATATAAGCACCGCACCAGCCCCCGCGCCGTGCCTGGAGAATGGCCCGTCGAAGTACATGACCCAACCGTCCAGTGCCTCGCTTCCCGGGGAGAGGGATCGATCCTCATCAGCCTTGAGGCCCGGCGCCTCCGTTCACTCTGCTATGAAATCCGCCAAGGCGGCCCCCTTGATGACTCTAGTTGTGCTGAATTTGAGCTAAAACGCTTGCAGTTCAATGTTCCACTCAGCGACTCTTCCAGCTAAGTTAGGGCTCCTGAGCACCGTTTCCAAAGGGTACACTGAGACAACCTTGATGGGGTGGCCCTGAAAATAATGCCGCAGCTTGCGCGAGGCCACCAATAGCGCGAGGAGAAGTTTTTGAGGCATGGGGTACCGCGCCCTTCCGTCCCGCAACACTGTGCTGACGAAGTACACAGGATGTTCAACGAGGTTGGGAACGCTGGTGTCGATGGCGCCCTCCGGAGGCCGTGGCGGCTCCTGAGACAGGGGAGCCCCCAGTGGCTGGTCGCTAGGGGGAGGGGTTTCCACTGTCTCGAGTGTGTTCCCCAGCGGCGGCTGATCCTTCTTGGCTGTGCAGCGGTCTCTGCGGGTCTTCCTTGTTCACGCTTCGCCTCGACCTGGGCAGATGCCGTGGCTTTGTTCTGACGCTCCTCCCTAACCGCCACTAGGGCTGCACTGGCAGAGTAGGGAGTGGCTGCAAGGTAGAGCACCAAGGGTTCCTGAGGGCGTGGGGCCACCATTACCGGAGGGCTGGTTAGGTAGCTCTTGAGGTCTTGGAACGCCTTGTCTGCCTCTTCAGTCCATTCAAAGGGTCCCTTTTTCTTCATCAGCTGGAAGAAAGGAAGCGCTCGCTCCCCCAACTTGGAGATGAAGCGTCCCAGTGCTGTCACGCGCCCAGTGAGCTTCTGCATTTCTCTGAGGGTCTTTGGTGGGCTCATGTCCTCGACCGCTTTGACCTTTTCTGGTTTAGCCTCGATGCCTCGGTGGGACACGAGGAAGCCGAAGAGCTTGCCTGAGGGGACCCCAAACACACACTTCTCTGGATTGAGCCGCAGGCTCATGGCGTTGAGGCTCGCGAAGGTTTCCTCCAGCTCTTGTATCAGGGTCTTGGCCTCGCGAGACTTCACCACAATATCATCGACGTAAGCCTCAACGTTCTTCCCGAGCTGCGGGCCCAAGGTGATGTGCATCAGCCACTGAAAGGTCGCCCCTGCATTGCGCAACCCGAACGGCATGCATGTGTAGCAGTACAACCCACACGGGGTTAGAAAGGCCGTTTTTTCCACATCTTCTACCGCCATATTGATCTGGTGATACCCAGAGAAGGCATCCAAGAAACACAACAGGTCGCACTCGGCGCTGGAGTCGACGATCTGACCGATGCGGGGGAGCGGAAACGGATCCTGCGGGCAAGCTTTGTTGAGGTTGGTGAAGTCAACACACATACATTCATTCCCCCCTTTCTTCGGCACAACTACTGGGTTGGCCAACCAATCCGGGTATCGGACCTCGCGAATGACCCCTGCAGCTTCCAACTTGCGGTTCTCTTGGACGATGAAAGCCCGCTTTTCCGTGGACTGCCATCTTGCTTTCTGCTTCACGGGTTGCACATTGGGGCACACATTGAAGTGGTGCTCGATTACGCCTCTAGGGATCCCCGCCAGCTGATCGGGCTCCCATGCGAATACCTTCTTGTTCGCGCACAGGAACTTGACCAGGGCCTCCTCCTGCTCGGGCTCGAGGTCGGCGCCTATGGTGAAGGTGGCGTCAGTGGTTCCGTCCTCGTCAACCAGCATCTGCTTGGTTTCCGCCTTGTCTTGGGTGAACAACTGCTTCTTCTTGGCCGGTGCAGCCCCCTTGGGCTCAGGGGCGTCCGAGTCGGCAGGTTGCGCCGACGCCTCCGCCTTGAAGGCGAGCTTGAGCACTTGCAACACATCACCGGTGGCTCCGCACATGGTGAGGACGCCTCTGCTCCCGGGCATTTTCATGAGTTTGTACGCCGGGTGAGTCGCAGCCATGAATCGGGCCAGCGCCGAGTAGCCGAGGATGGCGTTGTATGGGAGGCCGATGGGGGCGATGTCGAAGTCGATTAGCTCCGTGCGGAAGTTGTCGTAGGTGCCGAAGGTTACCGGGAGACGGATCTGCCCCAGGGAGCTGGAGGACCCGCCCCCGACGCCCAAGAAAGGCCGGCTGGGCCGAAGCCGCTCCGGTGGTATGTAGAGGAGGCTGAAGGCTTCAATCGAGAGCACACTGAGGCCGGAGCCCCATCGATGAGAGTCCTGGTGACAGCCACCTGGCAGATGGTGGGAGTGCACAGCATCGGGAGCGCGCAGAGCAGGCTGAGTTGGTGGGGTGGTCCTTCGAGCTTAAGGCCAGATCGGCCTTGGGCACCGACCGACCTGAGGGAGCCCCCTGCCATGTGGAGGCGACGCCGACCTGGCGGACGAATGGCTTGACGTGGCGGCCCAAAGGTGGCGCCTGCGAGCCGCCCAGGAGGGCCGCGACGACTGGGGCGCCGGTGCAGCGTGCCTGGCGAGGAAGAGGTTGTGCAGCTCTTCCCAAGGGGCCACAGAGGCCGCCGGTAACTTGTCCGGCCACCGCACCTATCGCAAGGCTGGGGCCAAGGCTCGGAGCCCCCTGGCCCCCGTGCTAGCGCTAATGACCAGAGCGGATGGTGCGTCGCTCATCGCTGGGCGAGTCATGGTGTCGGCGGAGAGCGGGTCGACGGAAGGAGAAGCTCCGGCGCACCCCTACCTGGCGCGCCAAATGTCGGATTTTTAGTTCTGGTAGACCCTCTAGATTCGAACATTGGGGTGCGCGCGGAGATTTCGCTCTCTACCTACCTGCACCTCACCGCCTCGCTATGATCTAAGCAATCAAAGGAACAACACAAGAGACACAGAGTTTATACTGGTTCAGGCCACCATTGTGGTGTGATACCCTACTCCAGTGTGTGGTGTGGTGGATTGCCTCTTGGGCTGATGATGAACAATACAAGGAAGAACAGCCTCGCGAGGGTCTATTCTTGGCTGGTGCGATGAACTACTAGGGGGAGTTCAGTCGCTCTCTCTACTTGTTTCCTCATGAGGATCCGATGCCTCTACCTTGTGGTGGCTAGTCCTATTTATAGGCAAAGGCCCTGGGCCTCTTCCCAAATATTAAACGGGAAGGGCGCCAACAATTGGCCATTTTGAAGGGGAACATCTAGTACACTTATCCTAATTAAAGTTGGTCCTCGCCTGCCAAAGGCTCTGGCGGTGACGCCAGCTTGGGCTCCACGATGACCTCCATCCTGCCATCCTGCCATTCTGCGAGTCTTGGTCTTGTTCCACCGAAATGGATGCCCTTGCTTGATGCTCTTGCCTGCAATTGCTCCCTTTGCACCAAAGAGGAAAGAAGTACACTGCATGGGCTGGCGCCCACCTGGCGCCCTTGGTCTTCATGGCTTGCATCATGGGCACCTCGCGAGGTACCCCGCCTCGATCTTTCCACCTCCTCGCGAGCCAGCCTGACGAGGCCGTGCCTGAGGAGGTTCCTTGTCGTCCACCCCGCAAGGCTTGGCCCCTCACGAGGGTCTTGAGCTTGTGTTGATGAAGATGGTCCGTTATGGGCCTCCCCTCGAGCCACGCCGCAGGCCGCAGGCAGGCAAGTCTGGGGACCCCCAT
Source organism: Triticum dicoccoides (assembly GCF_002162155.2). Classification (NCBI taxonomy): domain Eukaryota; kingdom Viridiplantae; phylum Streptophyta; class Magnoliopsida; order Poales; family Poaceae; genus Triticum; species Triticum dicoccoides. The sequence continues at coordinate 587,899,741 of NC_041385.1, forward strand.
TCCCAGAACGCCGACACACGCAGTAATTTTGTTTTTTTGGGACGGAGAAGGTTATCAGCTGGGTTGTGCGGGACCCATGGCCCGTCTAGCCAAGGTCTTTATTTCATATGTTTAGCACATGACCATCCCAGTTTGTTTTTTTCCTTTCTGAAAAATGGCTAGCCAACTATTTTGTTTTTTGCAGAATAACCAACATAGGCCTACTTGCTTTTCTACGCCTTGTTGGGCCAGAAATCTTTCAAGACGAGGAGGCCCAGAAAATGGGCTATAAGTAACAAGAAATGGGCTATAAGTAATAAGAAATGGGCTATAAGTAATAATAAATGGGCTATAAGTAATAATAAATGGGCTGTAAAATGAAAAAAATAGAGCAAACACGCAATTAGTTCCCAAATACTGTTTTCTTTCGGATTTTGATATTTTAAATTTCATTGTTTTTGTGCGGGTAAAATTTCATTCAATTTAAATTAAGGTATATTTAGATTTAAAATTAATTTGAATCCGGCTAGAAATTTCGGGTTGTATGCTGTTTGGGACAGATTTGGAGGCTGACTTGTGGGTCTACTAGGTGACGTGTACTTTGGCTTTGTCAACTTAGTCCACAAACGATTCTAGTATTAGTGGCCGTTGGATGTTAATCCAACGGCCGTGCTGCTTCTTAAATATATGATCTTCTTGCTCCAGCTGCCCAAACCAGCTCCGGTGGGAGTGCCTGCTCCTGCCTACCGTGGCCGGCTGTGCTGCCGCACAGGCCGCACCGCCCCACCCTACTTCATTGCTGGCCAGGCCATTCCTCTACTCACCCACACCTCCTGTTATTTTTCGGCAACGACAGCTGGACCAGTAAAACCTCGTACTCCCCACTGCGTGGGCAACCATTGCCGAGTCTTCCCCAGTTCCGTGTCATTCCCTTCCTAGGCCTCGCCGTCGTCCACCGCCATGGTGCTCTCGGCGCGGCCAGGTCAACGTGGTCAACAAACGACATCCATCGGCCGTGCACTGTACGCGCAAAATAATGATTCCTCCACCTGACAGCTGGGACCCATCGGAAGGGCCTCTGTATTTCGCGAAAAAAACGTTCCCCCCGCCGACATGTCAGACCCACCAGCTATATCTTCGCACGCAAGGAAGTGCCTCCTTATTACGCACAAAAAATGAATACCCACCCTGCTAGATGGGACCCACCATAGTGGGAGGATGACTTGTGGGCCAACTAAGTTGACGGGGACGGAGGGCTTTGTCAACTTAGTCAATATGAACGATTCTAGCTCCAGTGACCATACGATGTCCATCCAACGGCCATAGTGCTTCTTCAACCTCTGGTCTTCTTGCTCCAGCCGCCCAAAGCAGCGCCGGTCGTGTCGCGTGCTCCTGCCCCTCGTGGCCGGCTGTGATGCCGCGGAGGCCTCACCACCCCTACTACTCCCACCGCTGGCCCAGGGTATCCCTCTACTCACCCACACCCCCTGTTATTCCGCGGCGACGATAGCCTCACGCCGCAGCCGAACCAGTGAACCCTCATACTCCTCTCCGTGCGGGCTACCACTGCTGCGTCTTCCCCGGCTCCGCGTCGTCCCCTTCCTAGGCCTCGTCGTCGTCCATACCACCGCCCTGGTGCTCTCGGCGCGGCGTGGTTAACGTGGTAAACGACCGACTTCCATCAGAAGAGTACTATACATGGAGAGGCTGACAGCTGGGTCCAGGCGGACGCAAGGAAGTGCCTCCTTATTACGCACAAAATAATTATTCCTCCACCTGACAGCAGGGACCCACCGGACGGGCCACCTTATTTCGCGAAAAAACGTTTCCCCCCTGACTGCTGGGACCCACCGGACGGGCCAGCGTATTTCGCAAAAAAAACGTTCCCCGCGCTGTCAGCTCGGACCCACCGGAAGTGCCTCGTTATTACGCACAAAAAAATGAATACTCCCCTTGCTAGCTGGGACCCACCATGGTGGGAGGCTGACTTGTGGGCCTACTAAGTTGACTGGGACAGGGGCCTTTGTCAACTTTAGTCAATATGAATGATTCTAGCTCAAGTGACCGTACGATGTCCATCCAACGGCCGTAGTGCTTCTTCAACCTCTGGTCTTCTTGCTCCAGCCGCCTAAAGCAGCGCCGGTCGTGCCGCATGCTCTTGCCTCCCATGGCCGGCTGTGCTGCCGCGGAGGCCTCATCGCCACTACTATTCCCACCGCTGGCTAGGCCGTGCAGCGACGGCAGCCTCACACCGCAGCCGAACCAGTGAACCCTCGTACTCCTCTCCGCGCGGGCTTCCACTACCGCGTCTTCCCCGGCTCCCCGTCGCCCCCTTCCTAGGCCTCGCCGTCGTCCACCGCCCTGGTGCTTTTGGCGTAGCGTGGTCAACATGGTCAAGGAACGACTTCCATTGGACGTGGAATGTACGTGGAGAGGCTGATAGCTGGGTCCATGGCCGCAGCAAGGAAGTGCCTCCTTATTACGCGGAAAATAATGATTCCTCCACCTGACAGTTGGGACCCACCGGACGGGCCACTGTATTTCACGAAAAAAATGTTTCCCCCTGACCGCTGACCGCTGGGACCCACCAGCGACACCTCCACACACAAGGAAGTGCGTCCGGGCAAAAAAAAAAGATTCGCCCACCTGACTGCTGGGACCCACCGGCTACATCTTCGCACGCAAGGAAGTGCGTCCAGGCAAAAAAAACAAAACGATTCGCCCCCCTAACTGCTGGGACCCACCAGCTACATCTTTGCACGCAAGGAAGTGTCTGACAGTCGGGACCCACCTGGTCGAAGCGTACGTAGCGTTGTCATTCTGGTCGCGAACGTGTACGTACATATATACTGGTGGATGTAGAGGTGTGCATGTGTCATAGTAGAGCCGCGCACGTAGCATGTACACGTACGTACAGCGGCGAGGGTGCAAGAAAGAAAATACAGCCACGTACATACATACGGGCAGGGTCTCTAACGCCTATCGTGCATACGTATATGGCTGGGTCGGAACGGAGAAATAGCGTCGTCGTCGTGTTCATGGGGAGCCAACCGGCTGGGTCGGAACGGAATGCGTGGTTGTGTTCATCGGGAGGGCTTGGATGGAACAGGCAACGGAAATGAGGCCTGGCGTACCGCACAACGGAGGAAGCGACCTTGTGTTCGACCGGCCACGTTCAAAACGGGGTCCTGTTGATCGGGAGGGGCCTGGCGTACCGCAAAACGGAGGAAACGGACCTCCTACGGTCGAAAAGGGGGTCCTGTTGATCGGGAGGGGTGTGGCGTACCGCAAAACGGACGAAACAGACTTGTGTTGGAGCGCTACGGTCGAAATGGGGGGTCCTGTTCATCGGGAGGGGTGTGGCGTACCGCAAAAC
>NC_041385.1:587903439-587984682 GCF_002162155.2 Triticum dicoccoides
CAACACTCATTGTTCATCCCAGAGGCAGCATCGATCGGGTTCAGTTAGCAGCAGTAGCGAAGGAATTGCTCCATCGGGTTCATTTAACAGCCATCGATCGATCGGTCGGGTTCAGTAACGCGTAGCCTGCAGTGCAATCGCTCGGGTTCAGTTAGACCCAATGCCTCGCTCGGGTTCAGTTAGAGCCAACGCCTCGCACACACGCGCGTACGTATGAGAGAAACGCACATCGCTCCGCCCCCGACCTCCCACCGTAACCGGCAAATCCCCGAAATTTTCCTCCCCCTTGCTTCTACCATGGTTTTTTCCGTCATGGACGGCCCAAAGAATGTCATGCAGCTGCATCTCCGGCCCGCCCAGGACGAAAAGCCCATTTTCTGTCATGATTTTTTGTCATAGAAGTAGGAGCCCACCACATCTATGATGATACCGGGTTTTGTCACAATTATCGTCATAGAAGTGTCATATGTATGACAGAAAAAAAATTCGTTCGGCCCAAAATGTCACGGATGTGTCGTTTTTTTGTAGTGATGCCTGAGAAGAAAAGGTGTGACACAATTGACGAGATGACATTGTTGGATTCTCGGAAATGAACTATGGAAGCAAGTTCTGAAACAAGAGTTCAGTATTAAACCAAGGAAAGGGTGAGGGGGTGGCTGATGGACTCAGCAACAATTTCTCGAGATTTCCAAAAGATGGATTTTCACAATTATGTGAACAATATGATTGCATTAGACACCAAAGTATCTAAAATGAAGCATGTTCGAGGGGAACGTCCACAATTAAACATTGGACGAAAGTGCACTTGGAAATATGGACCAAGTAGCACGATCAGTGTTAGAATGGTGATTCGATAACCAAAAGATTTAGAATGAAACTATCGACCATTCAGTTTGAAGCAATAGGGTTGCTAAAATTACAGAATCCAAGCAGCACGGTTCACGTGTTGGTATCTTGGTTAGAATCAACACGAGGACCAAGAAAGAATGGTGAGGGTGAGAAGTATCACAATACCAAGAATTCCTAAGAGGCCGAGAAGTCCTCACAACATCCTTGACATAAAAGACAGCAATACTTCAAGGTAGAACATAATACAAACTGGATAGTAAGTTGCATCCATAGCATGAACAAGTTTGTGATGACAGGAAGGCAAGGACGTTGTCGATGGTAACTCAAACTACCAAGGAAAGAGGATGGTACTTAACATCATGAATTCGATTGATATCCTGGAAGGAGTCAAAATATTGGCGATGATTACGACAAATTTTGTCGAGAGGCTCCACGAAGAAGCAATCGACCAGTGACTACATCAAGCAAAAGGACTGATGCAGCGATCCACACATACGGCACAAACTCGGAATCAAGTTTGTGGTTCGAGGTGAAATGATAAGATGAGGAAATCAATGTAAGCTTAGCGTATTGTCGAAAGATGTGCTCCGGGAATAAGGACCGAGAAGCACAGTTAAAATTTAGCACGATAATGATATAGCCGATCAGGCTAGGAATGACTTGAAGGATTATTAAACTCGTAAGCAACAAAAATTACTTAGAGTTATTGAATCGGACTGTGAAGTCGATTCACCTATCAGTATTCTCGGTTGTCAAACAACCCAGAACCCATGAGGTGAAATGACAGGGAAAGGTAGTACTTCATCAACAGTCCATCAGAGTAGTTCAATGGCATGATATCCTCGAGATACCAGGGGTACTCGAAGGTAGATCATTATAGAGGTTGGGCATGCACATTGACTTGTAGAAGACAAGTGCTTTAACTTGTTCGAGAAATGGATCAAAGAAGAACAATCATGGTCGGAACCACGGTGCAAAGGATCAATTCACAGATACCAGATGATATTTATCAAGGATATAGTTATTATTAAAAGAAGCTTCTATGATAGGATCTACATCCTGTCCACGGGCATGAACACAAGGTTCAAGGTCGACTCCCACTTTTTCAATGTATAACCTTCCATTCACTTCTCGTTTCGAGAATGGCATTAGTGTTGAAAGTTTTACCTAGTGAAATACAAGATGATTACAACCCGTGAAATCTTTCGGGGTCACACAGATTAGGAAGGCATAGGTTCAACCCATCGGGGGATCTTAGAAACATATACGACAAGCTTCGAGAGTAATTATCACTAGATCGAAAACAGAGCATGGTTGGCCGAATCCGAGAATAGGATTTACGAATGGCATTATGTATCAAGGAAAGAACTTCCAAAGTGATTGAATAGGAAGGAAGTGTCAGAGTAATGGGCCACGGGTAGCCTCACCCGAGCCCCTGGACATGACAAAATATTGGGCCAGCTTCACCCCACTGCGACCCGAGCTGAAGCTCCACCCTCCGGGGGCCGTCTGGCTCAACGGCCGGCCGCTGGAGGACGGCCAACCACCAGCCGATGGCACCAAGAGCGGCCGGCTCCAGACGGCCGGCTCCCAGAGAGGGCGGCGTCGTATAAGCGGCCACCTGGCGCCCTCAGAGTTTGTGCCCCCATCAAGAGGACGAGGTGGAGCATGGCTACAGTGGAGCCCCTCAACCCCGAATCTCGGCTGGGCGTGGCCACAGTGCCCCGTACAGGCGGAGATCTCCGCACGACGTGGCACTATTGCCGCTCCCTCCTGATGTCACTCCGAGCAGGCGAAGCCCTGTTCCCCACGACGACCTGTCGGTATGGCCCGCAGGCTGTGGGCGCTATCGAGCAGTGATGGCACATAAGATGGCACATGCCAAACCAGTCGGACCAGGGGAAGGCCAGCCTCTAGCAGGCGGCCGTCCTTTCCCACGAAGCAAGTGCACCAACCTGATAAGACCAGGTGTGGCTACAGTGATCACGCGCCAGGTGGCGGGACTGTAGCCACACTGGGCTAACCAAGCACACGTCATTAACAGCACGGCTATAGTGAACAGCCACCAACCAAGCCCGCCAGCAGCGCGAGTGGCCTATCGGCTCCGTACCAGACTAGGCGGCGGGCCCCAATAGTCGGCGGAGAAGCCGGAGGCCGGAGATGCTGACAGCCGGGCCCAACACCCGGCCGGATTACCATTGTACCCTGCGGGGTAGGCCTATATAAACCCCCCAGGGGAGGAGGCCATCGGAAGTGAAGCGCTATTCACATCCGACGAGTCCAGGGATCCACTCGACAAATCGCCGAGCTGAGCCCGGGGCGGACTGCATCATTGAATTCAGCATCAGAAGGAACCATACATCAGAGGAGCGCCATAAGTTATTCGGGTATCCGGATACTTACGATTTTGCCAGGGGCTTGACCCTGGGTGGCCATTCCTCCCCGCCGTCTTCGGCATCCGAGGCGTAGTTTGGCAGAGGGGTCTTCCCCTTCTTGGACCCTCCGGCCTCCCCAGTTGGGGCGGCCTTCCTTTTCTTTCCTCCCCTCGTGGGAGGGGGAGAGGCTTTTCTTCTTCCTCCTCTTCCTCATCCTCGTCCTCCGAGGCGGAGGGTGCTTTGGGGTCGTCGGGCGATGAATCCGACACCACCGGGCACCGGGAACTCTTTCGGGTCCCCGTGGCCTTCTCCTTGGCCTTCTTCTCCAGCACCACGCGAGGTGCCGGAACCAGTAGCTTCGCCAAGCGGGCGTCTGCTGGGCCTCCGGGCAAAGGGGCCGGACAGTCAAACTGTCCGGATGTCCTCTTCCAGTCCTGTCAAAGGAACATGAGTTTAGATCCTACATAGAGTCACACTATGAAATTCGAGTGTCCCGTAAAGGACTAAATGTAAGCTTACTTCGGAGGCTTGGCGCTTGGCGCAGAATCCGTGATCCTCGGTGATGGGAGGGGAGACCACGGAACTCTTGAAAAGCACCTTCCAGGCATCCTCGTGCTTCGTTTCAAAGAGCCGGGACAGAGTCTGGTGCTGGGCCGGGTCGAACTCCCACAAATTGAAGTCCCGTCGTTGACACGGGAGGATCCGGCGGAAGAGCATGACCTAGAATACGTTGACAAGCTTGACCTTCTTGGTCACCAGGTCTCGGACGCAGGTTTGGAGTCCGGTCACCTGTTCCGGATTACCCCACGACAGGCCCATCTCTTTCCAAGATGTGAGCCGGGTGGGGATGCCGGATCGAAATTCGGGGGCCGCTGCCCACTTAGGGTCACGCGGCTCGGCGATGTAGAACCACCCCGATTGCCACCCTTTGATGGTTTCCACGAAGGCACCCTCGAGCCAAGTGACGTTGGCCATCTTGCCCACCATAGCGCCTCCGCACTCTGCTTGTCGGCCTTTCACAACCTTCGGCTTGACGTTGAAGATCTTCATCCATAGGCCAAAGTGAGGCTGGATGCGGAAGAAGGCCTCGCACACGACAATAAACGCCGAGATGTTGAGGATGAAGTTTGGGGCCAGATAGTGGAAGTCCAGGCCGTAATAGAACATGAGCCCCCAGACGAACGGGTGAAGAGGAAAACCCAGTCCGCGGAGGAAATGGGGAAGAAAAACAACCCTCTCATGGGGCCTGGGGGTGGGGATGAGTTGCCCCGCATCGGGAAGTCGGTGTGTGATGTCGTCAGACAGGTACCCGGCCTTCCTCAGCTTTTTGATTTGCCCCTCCGTGACGGAGGAGGCCATCCATCTACCTCCCGCTCTGGACATGATTGGAGAAGGTTGAGGTGGGAAATGCGGGCTTGGGCGTTGGAGCTCGAGCGCGCAGGACGGATAAGCAAAGGAGGAAGAAGGCGTAAATGGAAAGGGTGGATCCTTATCCCCTTATATGGGCGGCCGAAACTACGAGCCCCCACCAGCGTAGTAAAACTCGCTTATCTCCCAAGTGCCTTGGTTAATGGCGCGGTTGGGTTACCCACGCTCGTATTGATGAGAATCCCGGAATAAGGGGACACGATCTCTGTTTTGACAAGACGTGCCAAGGAAACCGCCTCGCTAAACACGCTGAGGTAGAACAGTAAAATGATTCGAATGAAAGCCTGGCCGTGAAGTCACGCTACGGAATACGTTAGCAGATCTGATTGGTGCAAATATTATTCTCTCTACGGTGGAATGTGGAACTTATTTTGCAGAGCCAGACACTATCCTGGCGTTCAAACATCTTCTATGAAGTATTCGGAGGAGGAACCCGCCTTGCAATGCCGAAGACAACTTGTGCGCTGGACTCGTCGTCATTGAAGCCTACTTCATGGGCTACTGAGGGAGTCCTGGATTAGGGGGTGTCCGGATGGCCGGACTATGACCTGTGGCCGGACTCCCGGACTATGAAGATACAAGATTGAAGACTCCGTCCCGTGTCCGGATGGGACTTTCCTTGGTGTGGAAGGCAAGCTTGGCGATACGATATGAAGATCTCCTCCCATTGTAACCGACTCTGTGTAACCCTAGCCCTCTCCGGTGTCTATATAAACCGGAGAGTTTTAGTCCGTAGGATGAACAACAATCATACCATAGGCTAGCTTCTAGAGTTTAGCCTCTTTGATCTCATGGTAGATCTACTCTTGTACTACCCATATCATCAATATTAATCAAGCAGGAGTAGGGTTTTACCTCCATCGAGAGGGCCCGAACATGGGTAAAAACATTGTGTCCCTTGTCTCATGTTACCATCCGCCTAGACGCATAGTTCGGGACCCCCTACCCGAGATCCGCCGGTTTTGACACCGACAGGGCTGCATAGCGATGACGAGGAGGAGCCCCGGCCGCCGAACAACAGAGGACAGAAGGGCTTCCCCCCACAAGTGTGAACGGTGAACATGATATACACAACCCATATCCCCAAAAGGGAACGGAAGCGTGCTCTCAAGGATGTCTATGCGTTGGAGCCAGTCGCCCCAAAGTTCAACCCATGGTCCTCCTGCCCGATCACTTTTGATCGAAGGGACCACCCCACTAGCATTCGTCATGGCGGATTCGCCGAATTGGTCCTAGACCCAATCATTGACGGATTTCACCTCACTAGAGTCCTCACGGACGGCAGCAGTAGCCTGAACCTGCTTTATTAGGATACAGTGCGAAAAATGGGTATAGATCCCTCGAGGATTAAACCCACAAAGACGACCTTTAAAGGCGTCATACCAGGTGTAGAAGCTAGCTGTACAGGCTCAGTTACACTCGAAGTGGTCTTTGGATCCCCGGATAATTTACGAAGCGAAGAGTTAATCTTCGAGATAGTCCCGTTCCGCAGTGGCTATCACGCCCTGCTCGGACGAACCGCATTCGCAAAATTTAATGCGGTGCCGCACTACACATATCTCAAGCTCAAGATGTCAGGCCCTCGCGGAGTCATTACGGTCAATTGAAACACCGAACGCTCTCTCCGAACAGAGGAGCACACGGCAGCCCTGGCGGCGGAAGTACAAAGTAACCTCTCAAGGAAAATCTCCAATCCGGCTGTTAAACGTCCGTACAATGTCAAGCACGCCCGAAGTAACCTACAACAAAACCGCCTGGCACGTTCCGAGCAAGCATAGCAGTGCGGCCCCAACCCCAGCCCTCGCGGGATTGCGATAGCAGTACCATGCATACATAATTACGCTCTGGAAATACCACGGGCATAAGTGGAGGGGCACAACCACGGCACGCCCAGAATGCGGCTCAACCGCCTATATACTTTCAGGACTCCAGCATTCGGAAGGACTGTCTGGCAATACACTCGCCGAACACACGATGCAACAGCCAGGGAGACAACAAGCCACATCAAATGTCCAGGTGGTCTCTGTAACGAGCTAAATACCTGTCTTACTTAATGTCTCGCATCTTGCCCCTGGAGGGGGACATGTCAAATAATCCCATCTCTTGCGTTTTGCACTATTTGTATCGTCCTGCTCTCATAGCAGCCCCTTTTTAATAAACAATACATAGCTCTTGTCTGTTATTGTATTCATTTATTTTTATATAAATATGTTCAGTCATGACATTATGCAAACCGTACACTTTGGTACGGCCAATACACCAGGGGCTTAAGTACCCCATAATACGGTGTGAGATGACTAAACACTCTCATGAGTGCGGCACCCCGAACTTATAGCACTATATGCATCGGCTCCGAATCATGTCTTGGGTCAATAGTTGGGTTTGCCCGGCTCCCATGTTTTGGTACCTTACGTTCTGCAATGTCGGCTAAGGTAGCGCTGGGAGAACTACTGCGATTGTGCCCTAGTTGAGCTGGGTTAACACCTTAGTAGAGAAAGCTAAAACCAACCGTCATGATAGGGAGAGAGACCGGTCGTTGTTTGAGAGGTTTTTCGAGTCCCTAAAGACTTATGCCGCTTAGAGCGAGGAGCTGGATTTATCCGGCCTAGGCATGGATAGCGCCCCGAACTCGGTCTTCCGAATACTAGGGGCTTCGCCGAAATTTAAAATTATAGAATTCTATGGCTAAGTGAGAGTAATAAAGCATTATAAATCTGATGGCCTTGTTCGTTATGCTGAGCGCCTCCCTAGACGGACCCAAGAATGGGAACAAGAGCGCTCAGGTTTATCCCGAACACCCCATCACTCGTGGCATGGGGGTAGAAGCCGACGACTTGCATCTCTCAGATTTAATAACCGGCCGCACAGAAGGTAATATTTTAAATTCAAAAAGCGTTGCTTGGCGCATATGAACAAGTTTTCAGCGCACAGGGCAAATACGAGCAAGTTTACTCATAGATTACATCCCTTGTACATTCATCCGCCACACGACGGGCACCCTTCAGGACGCCCTCATAATACATCTCGGGCCCGTGATGCTCCTTCCCCTCCGGTGGCCCTTTTGTCACCAGCTTCTCAGCATCTAGCTTGCCCCAGTGCACTTTAGCACGGGCAAAAGCCCTACGGGCGCCTTCGATGCATACGGAGCGCTTGATGACTTCAAGTCGGGGACAGGCATCCACCAGCCGCCGCACCAGCCCAAAGTAGCTCAAAGGCATGACCTCCCCAGGCCACAGCCGGCCTATCAGGCCCTTCATGGCCTGTTCGGCTGCCTTATGAAACTCGACCAGCTGCTTCAGCTGGTCGCTCAGGGGCACCGGGGATTCGGCCTCAGCATATTGGGACCAGAACACCTTCTCCGTCGAGCTCCCTTCCTCAGCCCGGTAGAATGCGGCGGCGTCGGACACACTGCGGGGCAGATCTGCGAATGCTCCTGGAGAGCTCCGGATTCGCGTAAGTAACAGGTAATTTACTTTCACGTGCTTGCTTTGCATAAAGAATGCCTTGCCCGCTGCAATCCTTTTCATCGCCTCAATTTCCTGGAAGGCTTTTTGGGCTTCGGCCTTAGCAGATTTGGCGCTTTCAAGTGCCGAGGCAAGCTCGGACTCTCGAGTCTTCGAGTCAAGCTCTAACCTCTCATGTTTTTTCACAAGAGCATCGAGCTCTTGCTGCACCTCCGCCACCCGCGCCTCTTGCTTTTCTCGCTCAGTGCGCTCCACGGCCGCATTGTCTTTGGCCTTGGAAAGCGCTTCCTTCAGGGTCGCCACCTCAGATGTCGCCCCTGCAACATTCACGTTGGTCCTGTCATTATTTGCAACCAGGTATTTTTTATATACTTACATTACATACCTTCCTTGTCCTCGAGCTGCTTCTTGGCACGACCGAGCTTATTCTCGGACCGCTCGAGGCTCTACTTCAATGCATCGACCTCCACAGTCAGTGCGGCAGAGATCCGCAGCGCAGCCTGCATTCCCATATTGACATATTTATGTTAGACTCCTGCGTATATCTTTTTTAGATCCTCAGTCCGGTTTTTCTTTCCAAACACCAAACTGAGGATTAGGGGCTACTGTCTATGCGGTAACATTTTTATATGTTTTAAACACATACCTCAAAGCTTGTTAGAAGGCTGGTACAGGCTTCTGTCAGCCCGCTCTTGGCGGACTGAACCTTCTGAATCACCACACTCATAACAGTGCGGTGCTCCTCGTCGATGGAGGCGCCGTTAAGCACCTCGAGCAAATTGTCCGGAGCCTCCGGTTGGATGGGGGCCGTCGGCGTCGTAGGCTTGCCCTCCTTGCGAAGCGGCCGCCTGCCGGACTCTGGAACCACTGCAGGTTCTGGAGCGGTGTCCGGCCCAGGGCCTGACTTAGATCCCTCTGGGGCTTCATCCCCTTTGGGCCTGGAGTCCGGGAGGTCGCCTTGCGGCGCCTCCAGGACCACCTCCTCCTGGTTTAGTCCCTTTTGGGACTCCTCCTCGGCACCGTCCGTAGGGCAAGGGGAGGAGGCCGTCGGGAGTGAAGCGCTATTCACATCCGACGAATCCAGAGAGCCGCTCGACGAATCACTTAGCTGAGCCTTGGGTGGACTGCATGATTGAATTCGGCATCAGAAGGTACTGTACAATAGAGGAACGCCATAAGTTATTCTGGTATCCGGATACTTACGACTTTGCCAGGGGCTTGACCCTGGATGGCCATTCCGCTTCGCTGTCTTTGGCGTCGGAGGCGTAGTCCGGAAGATGGGTGTTCCCCTTCTTGGACCTTCCGGCCTCCCCAGTTGGGGTGGCCAGAACCAGCAGCTTCGTCAAGCGTACATCTGCTGGGCCTTCGGGCAAAGGGGCCGGACAGTTAAACTGTTCGGACATCCTCTTCCAGTCCTATTAAAGTAGCGGGAGTTTAGATCCTGCATAGAGTCCAACTATGAAAATCAAGTGTCCTGTAAAGGACAAAAACAAGCTTACTTCAGTGACTTGGCGCTTGGCACAGTATCCGCGATCCTCAGTGACGGGAGGGGAGACCTCGGAGCTCTTGAATAGCACCTTCAAGGTGTTCTCGTGCTTTGTGTCAAAGAGCCGGGACAAAGTATGGTGCTGGGCCGGGTCGAACTCCCACAAGTTGAAGGCCCGTCGTTGACACGAGAGGATCTGGCGAAAGAGCATGGCCTGGACTACGTTAACAAGTTTAACCTTCTTGTTCACCAGGTCTTGGACGCAGGTTTGGAGTCCGGTCACCTCTTCCGGATTACCCCACAATAGGCCCGTCTCTTTCCAAGATGTGAGCTGTGTGGGGATGCCAGATTGGAATTCGGGGGCTGCTGCCCACTCAGGGTCACGCGGCTTGGTGATGTAGAACCACCCCGATTGCCACCCTTTGATGGTTTCCACGAAGGAGCCTTCGAGCCATGTGACGTTGGGCATCTTGCCCACCATGGCGCCTCCGCACTCCGCTTGTCGGCCGCCCATGACCTTTGGCTTGACGCTGAAGATCTTCAGCCATAGGCCGAAGTGAGGCTTGATGCGGAGGAAGGCCTCGCACGCGACGATAAACGCTGAGATGTTGAGGATGAAGTTCGGGGCCAGATCATGGAAATCCAGGCCGTAGTAGAGCATGAGCCCCCGGAAAAATGCGTGAAGTGGGAAGCCCAGTCCGCGGAGGAAATGGGTGAGAAACACAACCCTCTCATGGGGCCTAGGGGTGGGGATGAGTTGCCCCTCATCTGGAAGCCGGTGCACGATGTCGTTAGCAAGTATCCAGCCTTCCTCAACTTTTTGATGTGCCCCTACGTGACGGTGGAGGCCATCCATCTACCTCCCGCTCCGGACATGGTTGGAGAAGGTTGAGGTGGGAAGTGCGGACTGGGGCGCTGGAGCTCAAGTGCGCAGGAATGGATAAGTTAAGGAGGAAGAAGGCGTAGATGGAAAGGGTGGATCCTTATCCCCTTATACAGGCAGCTGAAACTATGAGCCCCCACCAGCCTAATAAAACTCGCTTATCTACCAAGCGCCACAGTTAATGGCGCGGTTGGGTTACCCACGCCCGTATTGATGAGAATCCCGGAATAAGGGGACACGATATCTGCTTTGACAAGACGTGCCAAGGAAACCGCCGCGCTAAACACGCTGAGGTGGGACAGTAAAACAATTCGAATAATGGTTTGGCTGTGGCATGACGTCACGCTACGGAGTACGTCAGCAGATTGGATTTGTGCAGATATTATCCTCTCTACGGTGGTATGTGGAACTTATTTTGCAGAGCCGGACACTATCCTTGTGTTCAAACATCTTCTATGAAGTATTCGGAAGAGGAACCCGCCTTGCAATGACGAAGACAATTTGTGCGCTGGACTCGTCGTCATTGAAGCCTGGTTCAGGGGCTACTGAGGGAGTCCTGGATTAGGGGGTGTCCGGATGGCCGGACTATGACCTTTGGCCGGACTCCCGGACTATGAAGATACAAGATTGAAGACTTCGTCCCGTGTCCGGATAGGACTTTCCTTGGCGTGGAAGGCAAGCTTGGCGATACAATATGTAGATCTCCTCCCATTGTAACCGACTCTATGTAACCCTAGCCCTCTCCGGTGTCTATATAAACCGGAGAGTTTTAGTCCATAGGACGAAGAACAATCATACCATAGGCTAGCTTCTAGGGTTTAGCCTCTTTGATCTTGTGGTAGATCAACTCTTGTACTACCTCCATCAATATTAATCAAGCAGGAGTAGGGTTTTACCTCCATCGAGAGGGCCCGAACCAGGGTAAAAACATCGTGCCCCTTGTCTCCTGTTACCATCCGCCTAGACGCACAGTTCGGGACCCCCTACCCGAGATCCGCCGGTTTTGACACCGACATATGCCGACGTTCGTGTCTACGCCTCATCCCGGTTCGAGGCACCGGCGACGTTCTACTCGCTCCCACCATGATAAGCCATCCATTGTCACATGTCGCACCCAACCCCCGACATTTGGCGCCCACCATGGGGCAAGGTGCACCGTCTCCCGAAGACCTGCTCTGGACGGGAACCCTGTTCCTTCCTGGCGAGCAAAGCCAGCCTAGCACGCCTGACGGTGTCAGCCTCGACGCGCTGCACGGTGCGGAGATCGCCTGCGCGGCGAGCTGCCTCGCCGACCTTGTTGGCGAGATCCACCTCTCCGATGAGCCGGCCTCTGACGCGGGCACCGGCAGCCCTAAGAGCCGCCTCGTCAGACTCCTCGACCAGCTCCACGCCACCAGCGAGCCTGCTGTGGACCTGGAGTCTGTTGGCTCCACCGACCCAATGATCGTCGACTCTGACACGGTGTTGTTTGACGTGTTCCCCACCAACGTGGTGGTCTAGGACGAGCCGCCTCCTCGCGAGCACAGCGGTGGGAGCACCGTCATGGAGGTGCTTGCCATCAACAGCGGTGAGCACTCGGACGAACATGCTCGAGACCCACTCGATGCGGCTCTGTGAGACCTGTCGGCGCCCATCCCAGAGGGTGCAGGTGCTGAGATGCTGGAGGCGCGTCACGTCCAGCTTCTCGAGAGCGCTGGCCGACTAGCCAGCATGCGACGTCTCTCGGACGCCTACGGGCGTGAGATGGATCGAGCTGTTGGTAGCACGCTGGCTCCTGAGGGGCCTAGCCGCCTCGGCACGATCCGGCAGCATGGCGCGACCATCGCCAGCATGTTCGGGGCCGAATGCCCCGTTTACACCACGCCTGTAGAAAACATCCGGGCCGCCCAGGCAGTGACGGATGAGCTAGACAAATATGACGACGATGAGCACCACCACATGACGGAGCGAGTCCAGCAGCTCCTAGACGTGCTGAAGTGCAGCACGAAGCCGGTTGCCGTGCTGAAGTGCCTGCCAGGTGGAACGATGAACCGCCCCCTCGCCAGGACCATGGGGCGACGTCCCGGACAGCGAATGGTGGCGCCCGCGGAGGAAGAGGCAACGAGCCGGCTGCCAGACGCAGCCGAACACGCCTTTCCATCAAGCGAGACAAAGACGACCGCCCTCGAGCGAGGGAGCAGCGAGGCGACCCACCGCCTCCTCCGCCTTGCGGAGTGAGGCACCCTACTCCGCCGCCTATCATGCACCTGACACTCAGCGACTGCCTTGGCCACCAAGAGGGAGTCGGAGAGAACGACGCTCGCCATCGGATCGATCATCTCAACCGATCCCTGGCGCTAGAAGAAGAGGATGCATTGGGCCCGCCCTGCTTTGGCCCACGAATCCGAGATGAGCCCTTTCCCAAAGGGTTCACGCTCCCAAGAGATACGCCCAAGTACACTGGCTCTGTGAAGCCGGAGGACTGGCTGGTCGACTACTCCATGACCGTCAACATAGCGAACGGCAACAAACGCGTTGCCGTGAAATACGTCCCGCTCATGCTTCGGGGCACAACCCGGACGTGGCTTAACAGCTTGAAGCCCCGCAGCATCAACAGCTGTGTTGATTTAACCGAAGCCTTCATCCGCAACTTCACCAGCACGTACAAGCGGCCTCCCAAGCCCCGACAGCTCACCTTGTGCATCCAAGGGCCCAGCAAATCGACTCGCGACTATCTCACGCGCTGGGCTGAGATGCACAACTCCTGCAAGGGCATGCACGGGTGCAGGCCATCGAGTACTTCACCGCCGGGTGCCGAGAAGGCACTCTCCTCAAGCACCAACTTCTCTGCGACGAGCCTACGACTCTCGACGAGCTGTTGATCATCGCCGACAAGCACGCCACGGCAGACTCCTCCATGAAGGCGGAAATCTTAGTTGATGCGTCCGGCAAGGTGGCACCTCAGGCTACTCAAACTCCGGCTGGTGACACCAGTCGGCGACAGCCCCCAAGCGACAACAAGCGGAAGGCTACCCAGCCGGCTTCCACCTGCCGGCAGGTGGTGACAGTCGAGGATCAACAGCCGGAGGGGCAGCCAGGGCCCAAGCGTCAGAAGGGCAGTAAGCCCAATTGGTTGCCCGCCTTCTCATACAAGCAGACTCTTGATGCCCCCTGCAAGTTCCATAGTGGTGCGAAGCCATCCAACCACACCACTCGGAAGTGTCATTGGCTCACCAGGATCGCCAAAGGAGATGGCCTCCTGCCTCCTCCGCCCGAGCAGCTGGCGGCCCGGCCAGTCGGCGCCATACAAGATGAGTATCCTGTGGAGCACGGAGCTTATGTTGTGTTCACTAGCGTGGCCGATGACAGCCGCAGCAGACGGCAGTAGCAGCAAGAGGTGCAGGCAGTGGCCTCAAATACTCCAGAATTCATGCACTGGTCTGAGAAGCCCAACAGTTGGAGCAGGGCCGACCACCTGGAAGTGATGCCTTCCCCCGGTTCCTATGCCCTGGTTCTAGATGCTACCTTTGCAACAGAAAGGCGGGCGGCTCGCTTCTCTAGAGTCTTGATAGATGGCGGCAGCAGCAACAATATCCTGTACCGTGACAAGATGGAGAAGTTGGGAATCAAGCAGAAGCAACTCCTCCCTAGTTGGACAGTATTCCATGGCATAGTCCCTGGTCTTTCCTGCTCACCAATCGGCAAGACCCAAATTGACGTCCTCTTCGGAGACAAGAATCACTTCCGCCGTGAGCCAGTTTGGTTTGAAGTGGTGCACCTTGAGAGCCCCTACTATGCGCTGCTTGGCCAACATGCCCTGGCCAAGTTCATGGCAGTACCCCACTATGCTTACCGTAGGATGAAAATGCCGAGTACCAAGGGGATCCTGACTATAGTCGGAGACTACAAGAAGTCGTCTGCCTGTGCTGCGGATAGCAGCCGGCTGGCTGAGTCCCTCGTGATTGCAGCTGAGAAGCGGCTCCTTGACCGGGGGGCGGTGATGGCAGGCAAGAGGCCGGAAATGTCACTGATCCCCAAGGAGTCGGAGGTTGAGGGCTCGTTCAAACCGACAAAGGAAACAAAGAAGATACCCTTGGACCCAGAGCACCCGGAGAGGCACGCTGTCATAGGTGCAAACCTTGACAGCAAATAGGAAAGCGAGCTTGTCGATTTCCTCCGTGAGAATCGGGACATCTTCGCATGGTCTCCCAAAGACATGCCGGGTGTTCCGACGGATTTCGCCGAGCACAAGTTACATGTCCAACCTGACGCCAAGCCGGTCAGGCAGCCGTTGCGCCGCCTGTCGGAAGAGAAGAGAAGAGTTGTCAGATAGGAGATAGCCCGGCTTCTGGCAGCCGGATTCATCATGGAAGTGTTCTTTCCAGAATGGCTGGCCAACCAAGTCCTGGTGCTGAAGAAAAATAAGCAGTGGCGCATGTGTATTGACTATACCAGCCTCAACAAAGCCTGCCCCAAAGATCCCTTTGCCCTACCAAGAATTGACCAAGTGATAGACTCCACAGCCGGATGCGAGCTGTTGAGTTTCTTGGATGCATACTCAGGCTACCATCAGATAAAGCTGAACCCGACCGACAGGCTGAAGACCGCCTTCATCACACCATTTGGAGCCTTCTTCTACCTGACCATGACGTTCGGCTTGTGAAACGCCAGTGCCACGTTTCAGGGTTGCATGCAGAAGTGTCTTCTCAAGCAACTCAGCAGAAATGCCCATGTCTATGTGGATGATGTTGTGGTGAAGACGAGAAGCGTGGCATGCTGCTAGAAGACCTCATGGAAACCTTTGAGAACCTGCACCAATTCTAGATCAAGCTCAACCCGGAGAAATGCATCTTTGGAGTACCAGCCGACCAGCTTCTCGGCTTCCTGGTCTCAGAGTGCGGCATAGAGTGCAACCCTGTGAAGATCAAGGCCATTGAGAAGATGGAGGTGCCCACCCGACTGCTGGACGTGCAGAAATTCACCGGCTGCCTGGCATCAATTAGCCGTTTCATCAGTCGGCTGGGCGAGAAGGCTCTTCCCCTGTACCAGCTCATGAAGAAGATCACTTTTTTTTCGAGTGGAACGACAAGGCGGACGAAGCATTTCTCCAACTCAAAAAGATGCTGGCAACCCCGCCTATCCTGGCGGCTCCGACTAAGAAGGAGCCCATGCTCCTCTACATCACAGCCACCAGTCGGGTTGTCAGCATAGTCATGGTGGTAGAACGCAAAGAGGAGGGCAGAGCATTACCAGTCCAAAGACGGGTATATTACTTGAGCGAAGTAATGTCCGCCTCCAAGAAAAACTACCCACATTATTAGAAGATGTGCTACGGTGTGCACTTTGCCGCCAAGAAGCTGAAGCCTTACTTTCAAGAGCACCCAATAACTGTCATCTGCACGGCTCCACTTGCTGATATTATTGGAAGCCGAGATGCTTCTGGCCGAGTGGCCAAGTGGGCTATTGATCTGGCCCCTTACACCATCTACTACCAGCCTCGCACCGCCATCAAGTCACAAGTGCTGGCCGACTTCCTCGTCGACTGGGCCGAGACCTAGTACTTGCCACCAGCACCTGACTCCACCCATTGGAGGATGCATTTTGATGGTTCAAAAAGGCGCACTGGTCTGGGAGCCGGTGTCGTCCTCACCTCTCCCAAAGGCGACAAGCTCAGATATGTGCTGCAAGTCCATTTTGCCGCCTCCAACAATGTAGCCGAGTACGAGGCACTCATACACGGGCTCCGGCTTGCCAAGGAACTCGGCATTCACCAAATGCTATGCTATGGTGACTCCGACTTGGTGATCCAGCAGTCGTCAGGCGACTGGGACGCCAAGGATGCGAACATGACAAGCTACCGCTTCCTCATGCAGCAACTCAGTGGATACTTTGACGGGTGCGAGTTCCTCCACGTGCCAAGAAATGACAACGAACAAGCAGATGCCTTGGCATGGATTGGCTCCACTCGACAAGCGATACTAGCTGGCGTCGCCTTATGCCGCCTTCTCAAGCCGTCCGTCAAGCCATCCCCTAAATCAGATTCTATCTTCGTGTCGGCCCCTCCCGAAGCAGCCGGATCCGACTTGAGGGTCCCAGAAGCTGGCACGGGGACTTCAGCAGGCGGCCCGGGGACTGCTGCTGCCGCACCCGTCTTGGGGTATCCAGAGCCCGGCCTAGGGATTGCAGCAGTCGGCCCGGGGACTTCTTCTGCTCAGCAGGCGGAAGCAGCCGCCAACCCGCCGCCTCCCAGCCCAACCGCCCTCATACAAGTCGCAGTCGTGGCAGTCAAAGAAATAGTAGCACCATCCTGGGCTCACCCAATCCTCAAGTTTCTGGTGAACAAAGAGCTGCCGTCTGATGAGATCTCGGCCCGGCAAGTGCAATGGCGGGCATCAGCTTACACCATCGTCTATAGAGAGCTGGTACAACGAAGTTTCACTGGCGTTTATCAACACTGTGTGGAGCTAGACAAAGGCCAAGCAATACTCAGGGACATCCACCAAGGCGAATGCGGTCACCACACGGCTTCAAGATCACTTGTGGCCAAGGCTTTCCGCCATGGTTTCTTTTGGCCGACTGCTCTAGAAGAAGCCAAAGAATTAGTTCAGAAGTGTCAAGGGTGCCAGAAGTTCTGCTCCAAGTGACATTTGCCGGCTTCTGCACTCAAGACCATTCTGATAGCTTGGCCCTTCGCTATTTGGGGGCTGGATATGGTGGGGCCATTCAAGACGGCCCGTGGCGGCATGACTCATTTGCTTGTTACTGTGGACAAGTTCACTAAATGGATAGAAGCAAAGCCAATCAAGAAGTTGAACGGGCCGACTGCCGTGACTTTCATCACCGACATCACCCCGCGGTACGGCATACCACATGGCATCATCACCAACAACAGCACCAACTTCGCCAAAGGAGCCTTGGCTCGTTTCTATGCAACGCAAGGCATCCGACTGGACTTAGCGTCCGTTGCCCACCAATAGTCAAACGGCCAAGTTGAGCGGGCAAATGGCCTCATTCTGTCCGGCATCAAGCCCCGACTGGTCGAGCCTCTGGAACGTTCAGCCGGCTGCTGGCTCGACGAGCTGTCGGCCGTCCTCTAGAGCTTGCACACGACTCCGAACAAATCAACCAGCTTCACGCCCTTCTTCCTCGTCTATGGTGCTGAAGCCATCATCCCGACGGACATAGAGTTTGACTCCCCAAGAGTCACCATGTACACCGAGGCAGATGCCAAGGAGGCACGAGAAGACGGCGTCGACTTGCTGGAGGAGGGCCGGCTGTTGGCACTCAGCCGGTCCGCCATCTACCAGCATAGTCTGCGCCGATACTATAACTGCAAGGTGAAGCCAAGATCCTTCCAAGAGGGAGACCTTGTGCTCCGGCTGATCCAGCGAACAGCCGGCCAGCACAAGCTCTCCGCACCTTGGGAAGGCCCTTTCATCATCAGCAAGGTGCTGGGCAACAATTCCTACTATCTGATCGATGCCCAGAAGCCCAGAGCATGCAAAAGAGATGATTCAGGCAAGGAGACGGAGAGGCCATGGAACGCAAACCTCCTCCGAAGGTTTTACAGTTGAGAGCAGTATGTATCACGCCACCTTTTGTATTATGTATGAAGACTCCGGGTCCCATGAGAAGAACTCATGTACTACCCTCTTTTATCTATATGATAAGTGTTATGCCCATGAGTATGTATTATTTTATTTCCGCCTGGCACCGGGTTCGACCAGTCGGCCCGGGGGCTCGCTGCCTTCTGCTATATGCCGCTTCCTGCAGCCGGACGAGTAGTGTGTTGGCACCAAAAACTTCCCTTGTCAGAAGCCGCAGCTTGCAGAGCGACTGCATGGCGGGCAGGGGTTGTAAAACAGTGCCCACACGAAAAATGACTAAGGAAAAAATGCATATAGTTGAGGCCGGCACCGCGCCCGTTCGGCCGGCTGCCGAGCAGCCGGTCGGTTAGCTTCTAATTCTCTTGCCAACACTTTGAATGGCTAAGTACTGGCCCTCCAGCAAAAAGCTAAGTACTCAACCCAGCCGCAGTCCGCAGAGCGGCTCTTCGGCTGGCAAGAGGATAGCCAAGGGAGGGCGGCAAAGGAAAAAAAGCAAGGAGTATAAGGCAAGGGAAGTTAGAAGCCAACAAAGCAAAGCATAAATTGCGATGAATATTTACACAAGATAAAGGCCTATCGGCCAGCATTCAGCAGAGTTTGATATACACACGAGGCCAGAGGGCGGAGATCGCCTGGGCCCCGACGCGCTGAACGCGGCGCAATATCTGATGGGAAGGCCGAAGACGGGCCTGGATGCTGAGGAGCTGCTCGTTGAGGGTCCGGGGGGCGTCATCGGCAATCTGCACGCCTTCCGCCATCTTCTCTTCGCGCTGGGCCTCTATGATCTGGTTCGCAGCAACGGAATGGCCCGGGAAGAAGTCTGCTTAGACAGAAGGCAAGGAAAGCCAAAGTCAGAAATTAGCAATAGGCCTAGAGAAGGGCCGGCAGCCAAAAACAAGAAACAAAGAAGATGAAGCTTACCATCGACCAAGTCCTCGATGCCGCTGAAGCAGGCTGTCATCTGCGCCTCCTTGTCGGCCCAGGCGGAGCGCTCGATCTCAAACTCAGCAAGGAGGTTGGTCTCCTTCGCCTTTGCCTCCTTCTGAGCCATCTTGAGGGCCTCCGCCTGCTCCGCGAGCTGAGCGACCAGCCGGTCACGCTCCTCGGCCAGTTTGGTGTACTCCGCCTCCTTGCCGCGCAGGGAGGTATTGGCTTCGCCCAGCTACTGCTGCAAGGCAGCATTGGACTCTGTAAAAAGAAATAAGAAAGAATATCAGTCAAATGATGAAGAGGGACGTAGTTGCCGGAGAGATTCAGCCCGACTGCTCAGTAGTCGGCCCAAATCAGGGGCTACAGCCCGCGGGTGCGCTATCGCGCCCCCGCAGAGAAGAAGTTTCCAGCAAAAATATATTCACTAGGAAGATACGGCCCGACTGCTCAGCAGTTGGCCCGAACCTTGGGGACTATAGCTCGCGGGTGCGCCAGCGCGCCCCCGTGAAGAAAGGAAATCGAAGCTTACTCCGGCTCTCGGACAAGTTAGCGGTCTGTTTTTCCAGCTCCCGAACCCTAGAGTTGAAGATGACCGCGCAAAGATTGTGGTAGTCCTGCGGAAGGGATATCAGATAAGTTAGCATTCGACACCGATAAGTTGAAGTTCCGGACCGCCTGCTCAGCAGCCGGCCCAAAACTTGGGGACTACACCCAGTGGGTGCGCTGGCGCGTCCCCATGAAAGATGCGAGAAGATCAAAATGAAGAAAATCAGGAAACTTACGCGGATGGTTGCTCGCGAATCCAGGAACGCCTCGTTGCAGCATTTGAGGGCTTCGGATTCGGCCCGGAGCTTGGCCTGGACGTCGAGGGACGCCTGGTTTAGGGCGCCCGTCCTCCCCTGCGTATCCAGCCGACTGGCGCGATGCTGGTCGCTTCAGTGTCGGTGACCGACGAGCTCGCGGCACCGGCCTCCAATGGTCGCGGTGCCGAGGCCGCTTTCTCAAGACAGGAGCGTACGGGTGTGCAGACCTCAGGAATTAGGTCTGTCACCACCGCGTCCCCGGATGGTGGCACCGACGGAGCGGCCGGCTGCTCGTCCTACGGTCCGCCGGTCGGCGGTCGCGGTGGCACGACGATGTCCGGCATGGTCACGTCACCGTCCTCCCTCTCCATGACTGTCTGCTCGTAACCGGCTCCTCTAGTAGTCGCCACAAACTCTGGTGGAGGTGGCGCGGAGTTCAGAGGAGTCACGAGAAGCGGCTCCTGGCGGCGCGCGACCTCTGCAAGCCACTCCTTCTCCGCGGCGTCAGCCTCTGCTCGTGCCAGCTTCCTCACTGTAGATGCGGCAGCCTTGTCCACCTCCGCCTTTTCCAGGTGGTCGGCCTCTTCCTCACGCGCCTCCTGCGTGTTTCGCTGCTGCGCCTCCTGGAGGTTGGCGGCCGGGTCGATCTGCCGACTAGTGGTTGAGGTTTCTGCCGACCCGATGACCGAGGCGGCGGCCGACTTCTCGAGGGTGAGTGGGGCCCTGAGATAAGAAGACCAGACAAAAAGTTTTTAGGACAGATCGGCAAAGAAGTGGAAGCGTAAGAAGGATACTTACGCTGACACCATGAGCGGCACCTTCGGCTGCCGCTGGAACTTGGCCACCTTGGCCGTGGCTTCTTTCCGCCTGGTCGCTGCGGCCGGGTTCTTGGGCTTCTTCGGCGCGTTGCCAAACAGGGCAGCGCCTTGCTTCCACTCGCGTTTGCCGCCTCGAGCGAGCGGCCCAATGGAGGGGCCTGCGCCAGTGTTGGCAGTGCTTCGAGGGGGTGCGGCTCGTCTTCGTTGTTGTCGTCATCAGGCAGGTCTCCACGCTGCCGCCCTCCTCGGAGTCGCCTGCTCCTTCGCCGCCGCCTGCTACGTCGTCCTCCAGGGCGGTCACCCCCAAGTCAGGGTCGTCCGCATCACTCACTGCCCGGTCCGGCAGGTAGTCACCACCAGGCCCCATGATGGCGGCCGTCGCCGCGGACATGTAAATCTGCACTCCAGAAAAAAGAGTCATGTCACACCAGGCGCAAGACTGAAAGTCAGAACTACAAAAAAAGTCAATGGACTTACGGCAGGCGGCGGGTTGTCGCGAGAATACGGCCGCTTCGCGAACTGCCAGTCTCCCTCCGACACCTTGAGGTCAGAGATCTTGTTCACCATCCTCCCAACCTCAGCAGTCGGCATCTCCTTCGCGCACAACCTGCTTGGATCGCGGTGCCCGCTCATCCGGTAGATCAGGTGAGGGCGGCCCTGTAGCGGAAGGACTCGGCACTCGACGAAGGCGATGAGGAGGTCGGAGGCCACGAGGGCCTCCAACTCTTGGAGCACCCGGAGTCGGCCGATGGCAGCTGTCGCGTTCGCCGACGCCGGCTTTGGCTTGTAGCCCCAGTTGAGCCGGGACCCGACTGGGGGGCCGGCCTCGTAGGCCAGCAGGTTGATGAAGTCGACATTCAGATCAACATTCTCAACATAAAAATAAGACTGCTGCCATAGTTTAACTGACTGTGACAATTTGATGACGGGGAAGGCATTCCTTTTCGCCAGCCGGCGCACTGCGACGAACCTGCTGCATTCAGCCGCCGTGTCCTTGGCGGAGGTGCCGAGCTTGCCATAGAAGAATGTTCCCCACAGCTCAATTGTGGGGAGGATGCCGATGTAGCCCTCGCACGTCGTGATGAAGGCGAAGAGCAAAGTCACGGTGTTGGGCATCAGATGATGCAGATGGACATGATAGAAGTCCATGAAGAGCGGAAGAAGCCGCTCGCCGAAAGGCCGAAGCCGCGGAGGATGTGCGAGCGGAAGACGACCCGCTCGTTCCCCCTCGGCGCCGGTGAAATCTCCTCCTTCGGCGGCACCCGCGCCTTGACGAACGCCGCATTGGGCATCCGGCGCGTATCCTGGAGGAAGGAGATGTGGTCTTCAATCACCGTCAAGCCGTCCCAGTCGCCACCTTTCTCACGCACCATGGTTTCAGGCGGGGCTGTGATGAGAGGAGGCGAACGGCGGCGGCGAACGGCGGCAAGCATGGGCCGGCGACAACAACAATGGGGGAAAGAGCGAGAGGAGTAAGAGAGTGTGGGGAGGAGGG
The DNA here is from genome assembly GCF_002162155.2 of Triticum dicoccoides. Taxonomy (NCBI): domain Eukaryota; kingdom Viridiplantae; phylum Streptophyta; class Magnoliopsida; order Poales; family Poaceae; genus Triticum; species Triticum dicoccoides. Next base: position 587,925,557 of record NC_041385.1, read on the forward strand.
CGCACGTGCTCCGCCGCTCCCCTTCCCCCCATACTTATAGCCCTCGAGCTACGAAGCCGAGAAGACGGGGCGCGGGATCGTGGGATTAACTGCGCCCACGACCCCACGACCCCCCGTTTACCGCGCACAGTTACTGCGCCTTGAACGCCAGTGGGAATCGCAACCGCCCACCTCGGCGCTGCGGATCCGCCCGCGTGCCGAGGCCTGGTAGTGGCGGGCCCGGCCCACTATCACGTCCCATCAGGAGCGTGGGGTGGCAGGCTGGTCGGGTCGGCGCGTGCCGCGTGGCGTGGTTGTGGCGGGAGGCGACACTGGGAAGCTTAGCAGGCACGCCACCTGTTTTCCCGCCTTGGAGTTCAAAATTGACAGACGATCCTGCCTTGTCAAAGCCAGCTCCAGCAGTCGGCACACCGCAAGGCGGATCGAACATTCTCCTGGAGCTCGGCGAGGGGGGAAGCCATTGAGACTTCGCGGCCCCTCGACCACAACGCCTCACCGGCTTTGGGGACTACTATCGGAGTAATGGGCCATGGGTAGCCACACCCGAGCCCTTGGACATGACAAAAGTTTGGGCCAGCTTCGCCCCACAGCGACCCGAGCTGAAGCACCGCCCTCAGGGGGCCGGCTGGCTCAACGGTCGGCCACCAGAGGACGGCCAACCACCAGCCGACGGCACCAAGAGCGGCCGGCTCCAGACGGCCAGCTCCCAGAGAGGGCAACGTCATGCAGGAGGCCACCTGGCACCCTCAGAGTTTGTGCCCCCCTCAAGAGGATGAGGTGGAGCATGGCTACAGTGGAGCCCCTCACCCCCAAATCAGGGCTAGGCGCGGCCACAGTGCCCTGTACAGGCGGAGATCTCCGCACGACGTGGCACTGTTGCCGCTCCCTCCTGTCGGTACGGCCCGCAGGCTGCGGGCCCTATCGGGCAGTGACGCCACATAAGACGGTGGATGCCGAACCAGTTGGACCAGGGGAAGGCCGGCCTCCAGCAGGCGGCCGTCCTTTCCCCTAAAGCAAGTGCACCATTAACCTGATAAGACCAGGTGTGGCTACAGCGATCACCCGCCAGGCGGCGGGACTGTAGCCACACTGGGCTGACCAAGCCCACATCATTAACAACACGGCTACAGTGAGCAGCCGCCGACCAGGCCCGCCAGCAGCGGGAGCGGCCTGTCGGCTCCGTACTAGACCAGCCGATAGGGCCCACTAGGCAGTGGGCCCCAATAGTCGGTGGAGAAGCCGGAGGCCGAAGACGCTGAAAGTCGGGCCCAACACCCGGCTGGATTACCATTGTACCCCCGGGGGGTAGGCCTATATAAACCCCCCAGGGCACCCATGCAAAGGGTTCCCATTCCCTTAGAACTAGCCATTACCCTAGGGCAGGAGAGAGCTAGCCTTGCCTTCGCCTACCTCTAGCAGACAGCTCAAGGAGCAGCTTTGTATCACTTGTGCCTTAGTGATCATGCGGAGACCCCGCAGAGCAGGAGTAGCGGTATTATCTCCAAGGAGAGCCCCCAACCTGGGTAAAGTACGCCGACGTTCGTGTCTATGCCTCATCCCGCTTCCAGGCACTGGCGATGTTCTACTCGCTCCCACCATGATAAGCCATACATTAGCATATGTCGCACCGAACCCCGGACAGGACGCTATCAGATAAAAGCCAACAAAGGTTTCGGCGGTCCTTAGGGGATCTGATGTGAGCATCGGTACTCAACCAGGGGGAGAAGCAATGCAAGGAGATCAGATTATAGAAACAATTGACTAATTCAAAGCTCAAAAAGCTAAAGAATTATGATTTCCAAATCAAGGGATTAGAGGCAATCGCTCTAATGAAGAATGGATAAGTTGGGTAGGCTTAGGGGTACAATCGATGGCAATTTGGTTGGTCGAGAACCAGCTCCTAGTCAAAATGACGTCTGAGCCAGAAGGATAAATTCGAGGATTCGACTGAGGATTGTGAGCAATTGTAACATATAGAATCAAGGAGCTCAAAATTATAATGATGAAGGATACTAATGAATATTTCTCGCCATGTGGAACGCAACCATAATGCAAGCAGACAAGTATTTGCAGAGCAATAGCGGGCAGAGGATTACCGAAAGGTCAGATAGTATTTTGATGTGTCTTGTAAATCATATGAACAACAGGGAAACAACGTATACTCGCTAAGTGCGAGGAATTATCCGTAGGGGGTATTCATGTAGAAAGAACTGCAAGGCAGTAAGCTCAAAGGAATAGAGAGAATTTCGGGGTATCTTGTAATAACAAGATCAACTCAGAATAAAAGTAAGAACGACATGTCTATGTATTTATCCATAGGGATATTTTGGTGGTAGGGAATTGCAAAAGAAAGAAACGGGCACAAAGTCTCGAGAGAACATCGAAGAGTATCTTCAGAATCCTTCGGTGTAGAAAGCAATCATCTGGAGTGAGGGCTCTCTGGGAGGAAGTAACTACGAGAACCTAGAGTTAGAGTTAGCAAAATCATTTAACCCGAATAGAAGAGAGATCAGAGTCCCAGAGTATAGATGAGGAATAAAAGATCCTAATACCACCCAATGGCGACATGGGCCCGTAAGACACACAACCATGTTAGTAAAAGTTTTGAAATTACTAGACTCGACTTCGGCCAAGGAGTGTGGAAGGGGGATTCCTATAGGAAGTTGGCTCTAATACCAACTTGTGACGCCCCCGATTCAATCGTACACTAATTATGCACGCAAATGTGTACGATCAAGATCAGGGACTCACGGGACGATATCACAACACAACTCTAAAAGTAAAATAAGTTATACAAGCATCATATTACAAGCTAGGGGCCTCGAGGGCTCGAATACAAGTGCTCGAACAAAAACGAGTCAGCGGAAGAAACAATATCTAAGTACAGACATAAGTTAAACAAGTAGCCATAAGATGGCTAGCATAAACTAGGATACAGATCGAGCGAGGTGCATGCCTCCTGCCTGGGATCCTCCTAAACTACTCCTGGTCGTTGTCAGGGGCCTACACGTAGTAGTAGGAACCTCCAATGTAGTAGGAGTCATCGTCGATGGTGGCGTCTGGCTCCTGGGCTCCAACGTCTGGTTGCGGCATCCGAGAAAAAGAGGAAAAAGGGGGGAAAGAGGGAGCAAAGCAACCGTGAGTACTGATCCAAAGTACTCGCAAGCAAGGAGCTACACTACAGAATGCAAGAATGCCATAATGCCAGAATAAGAGGGACTAAACTGCAGAATGCCAGAATAAGAGGGGGATAGCTAGACCTATCGAAGACTACACTTCTGGCCGCCTCCATCTTGCAGCATGTAGAAGATAGTAGATTAAAGTCCAGCAGGTATCATCGCATAGCATAATCCTACCCGGCGATCCTCCCCTCGTCTCCCTATGGGAAAGCGATCACCAGGTTGTCTCTGGAACTTGTCTGGGTGTGTTTTTATTAAGTATCCGGTTCTAGTTGTCATAAGGTCAAGGTACAACTCTGGGTCGTCCTTTTACCGAGGGACACAACTATTTGAATAGATAAACTTCCCTACAGGGGTGCACCACATTTCCCAACACGCTCGGTCCCTCTGGCCGGACACACTTTCCTGGGATATGCCCGGCCTCGGAAGTTCAACACGTCACCGCCCTACCTAGGCACAACAAAGAGGTCAACATGCCGGTCTAAATCCTATGCGCGCAGGGGTCTGGGCCCATCACCCATTGCACACCTGCACGTTGCGTACGTGGCCGGTGAGCAGACCTAGCAACCTCCATTACAAAGGAAGTTGCGTTACGCGGTCCAACCCGGCACGCGTCGCTAAGTCGCTGACATCAAGAAGGCTTCGGCTGATACCACGACGTCGAGTGCCCATAACTGTTCCAGCGTAGTTGGTTAGTGCGTATAGGCCAGTGGCCAGACTCAGATCAAATACCAAGATCTCATTAAGCGTGTTATTTTGAAGTAACCGCAGACGCCGACCAGGGCCAGGCCCACCTGTCTCCTAGGTGGTCTTAACCTGCCCTATCGCTCCACCTCAAACTAGCACTCGGGGGGCCATCGAGAATCCAGGCCCACCATTACCTGGATGGAGCCACCTGTCCTTTCAGCTCCCATATCTGAATCACTTGCGGGTACTCTGTAAGCCGACCCGACTTTAGTCACCATCTGTATAGTATGTATGTATGTATAGTATATACCGGTGATCACCTTCTGAGTGATCATGACCCGATAGTATAGCAAGGCAGACTGACCAGAATGTAGGCCACTGACGATAAACTAGCATCCTATACTAAGCATTTAGGATTGTGGGTAAGGTATCAACAACTATAGCAACAATGACAGGCTATGCAACAGAATAGGATTAGCCGAACAGTAACATGCTACACTACTCTGATGCAAGCAGTAGAAGGAAGAATAGGTGATATCTGGGCCTGGTTGCTCTGGCAAGAAGGAGGGGTCGTCATCTCCATAGTCGAACAGGGCAGCAGCACCGTCAGTCTCGTAGTCTCTCGGAGAGAACAGGGGGAAGAAACAAGAAATACAATGCAAACGTAAGCATGAAGATGCATGGCATGACAATGAGCGGTGCTAGGTGTGCCCTAACGTGGCAGTAGATGGTACCGGCAAAGGGGGGAAACATCTAGGAAAGTATCCCCGGTGTTTCGCGTTTTCGGATAGATGAACCGGAGGGGGAAAGTTGTGTGTTCTCTATGCTAGGGATGTGTGGCGGACGAACGGGCTTTATATCCGGATTCGTCTCGTCGTTCTGAGCATCTTTCATGTACAAAGTATTTTCATCTGAGTTACCGCTTATTTTATATTAATTTTTAAAATTTTCATCATTTTCTAATTACTGCATTTTATTTAATTCGAAAAACAATAATTACTTAATTGCTATGGATACATAGAGAAGTGTACCTAGGGATGTCCTAGTGAGGCTGACAGTGGGCCTGGTCAATTGCGGACTCAGCATTTACTATTGACTTGGTCAAACAGTGAACAATGTTTGTGGGACCCGCATGCCACTGACTGGGTTATCCCAGTCAGCGGTTTGACTGGTCAATGGGGCCAGTGGGACCCATGTGTCATAGGTACACATTTTAAAATGGCTTTTTAATAGTTTTAGTTAAATTAGTTAACTTGTCGATCCAAAGGTCAGTGAGTGCTTTAGGTTATGGTTTAGCACTAAACAAGATTAGGCCCAAACTAATACGTAACTCGTCAGCATGGGCCCACGCATCGGTGACACACCCGACGGTTCGAACGCCGGCAGCCACATAGCGCAACGGAGGAACGCCGACAATGTCTTCGATGACTAACTTGTCGCCCATGAGGCTCCACGCGATGCGGACAGCGCGGTGCATCTATCTATGGTGTCAGTGTGGTCGGGGATGACCAGGAACTACGACAACGTCGACGGCCAAGCGGCGACGCGGTCGCGCGCAGTTGGGCGAGCGCGCATGGGCGAGCGAGCATAGGAGCGCGCTTGGTCGAGGCTAGGCGAGAAGGGGTGACGGGTAGGGCTCCCGCGTGCGTTGGGCGCGGTCGGCGTGAGCACGGGGAAGGCATGCGCGACACTACGCCGTCTGAGAAGAGGGGAAATCAGGAGGGAAGGGGAATCGTGGTGGTTGCTCACATGGAGCACAGGGGCAAGCTCGGGACATGTCGGGGAAGCGCTCGGGGAGGCCGGCGGGACCCTGCCGACGAGGTCCGGTGGCCAGACGAGCCGGCATGCACGAGGGTGAAGTAGAGGTGCGGAGGAAGAGGAGCCGCGATGAGGAGGCCGTGGAGTGGGGCGGCCTTCGCTGCCGGCGGTTGGCGGCCTCGACGGTGCGGGGAAGACAGCGATGGGGCGGAGGAGACGTGACAATGGAGGGGAAACTCGCGACGGCGGCGATGCTCTGCAGTAGGAGAAGCACAGGGAGACACGGCGGATGCGTCGTGGTTGGCGAGGGGATCGGGCATGGGGAGCTCCTCTCCCAGGCATGATGCGTGCGTGTAAGTGCATGCGGTGCGAGGTGGGGGGCAACGAGGGGAGAGATGGGGATCGGGAGGGAGTGTTGTAGTGCGGTCGGGCTAGGGTTTTCCCAGGGGGAATTATGGGGAGCGGGTGGGGCGCGGCTGGGCAAGCCTGGTTAGCACGATTGCCAGCTAGGCCACGGCCCAGCAGGGGGGAGGGTTCCTTTCTTTTATTTTTATTGCTTGTTTTGTTTTATTTTCTTTTATTTTATTCTGTCTTTGTTTCCTGTTGTTTTAGTTTTTGTAAAAATATATACTTGGCACCTAATTTAGTAATTCAAGTTAGTTCACCGGCACAAAAAGTCTAGTCCCCAAATGATTTAGTTTGATATTTTATTAATTAGTAAAGGCATTTAAATAATTAGGTTTGCTACTGCTTAAATCATTTTAGTGCAGTTAAGCATTTCATAAAAGTTTGGTTTCACCAGCATAATCACCTATGCATTATCTGGCATGACCTGAACATTTTAGTTTATTTGAAAGCTTTTGTTGTTTGCCTAATTTTTAATCTGAATTAGAATCGGTTTCGAACTAACGCGAGGTTAGGAACAATAATTCGAGGTGACGTGGCATCATTAGCAGAGGTTCACTGTAGCTTAAGTATTCGGGCGTCACACAATCTTTACCTCTCCACCATTTCAAGACACCTCGTCATGTCCATGATCTCATCCGGGACTCCGAACAACATTCGGTCACCAAATCATATAATTTATATAACACTATATCGTCAACAAATGTTAAGTGTGCGGACCCTATGGGTTCGAGAACTATGTAGGCATGACCGAGACACCTCTCTGGTCAATAACCAATAGCGGAACCTGGATGCCCACATTGGCTCCTACATATTCTATGAAGATCTTTATCGGTCGAACCGTTATGACAACATACACAATTCCCTTTGTCCATCGGTATGTTACTTGCCCAAGATTCGATCATTGGTATCTCTATACCTAGATCAATCTCGTTACCGGCAAGCCTCTTTACTCATTCCGTCATACATCACCTCGTGACTAACTCCTTAGTCATTTACTTGCAAGCTTATGATATGTATTACCTAGAGGGCTCATAGATACCTCTCAGATACTCGGAGTGACAAATCCTAATCTCGATATGTGAAAACTCAACAAACACCTTCGGAGATACCTGTAGATCATCCTTATGATTACCCAGTTATGTTGTGACGTTTGATAGTGCACAAGGCATTCCTCCGGTATTCGGAAGTTGCATAATCTCATAGTCGAAGGAATGTGTATTTGACATGAAGAAAGCAATAGCAATAAACTAAATGATTGTTATTCTAAGCTAACGAATGGGTCTTGTCCATCACATAATTCTCCTAATGATGTAATCCCGTTATCAGATGACAACTCATGCCTATAGTGAGGAGACCTTAACCATCTTTTGATCAACGAGCTAGTCAAGTAGAGGCTCACTAGGGAAACGGTATTTGTTTATGTATCCACACATGTATTTAAGTTTCTGGTCAATACAGTTCTAGCATGAATAATAAACCTTTATCATGATTAATGAAATATAATAATAACCATTTTATTATTGCCTCTAGGGCATATTTCCATCAGTCTCCCACTTGCACTAGAGTCGATAATCTAGTTCACATCACCATGTGATTAACACCCATAGTTCACGCCATGTGACCAGCACCCAAAGAGTTTACTAGAGTCAATAATCTAGTTCACATCGCCATGTGATTAACACCCAAGAGTACTAAGGTGTGATTATGTTTTGCTTTGTGAGAGAAGTTTAGTTAACGGGTCTATCACATTAAGATCCATATGTATTTTGCAAATTTCTATGTCTACAAAGCTCTGCATGGAGGTACTCTAGCTAATTGCTCCCACTTTCAATATGTATCCAGATTGAGACTTAGAGTCACCTCAATCAGCATCAATGCTTGAATCAACGTAACCCTTTACGACGAACTCTTTATCACCTCCATAACCAAGAAATATCTCATTAGTCCTCTTAGGTAACTAAGGATAATTTTGACCGCTATGCAGTGATCTACTCTTGGATCAATATTGTACCCCCTTGCCAAACTCATGACAAGGTACACACTAGGTTTGGTACACAACATGACATACTTTTCTAGAACCTATGGCTGAGGCATAGGAAATGACTTTCATTCTCTCTCTATCTTCTCCGTGGTCGGGTTTTGAGTCTTACTCAACTTCACACCTTGAATACAGGCCAGAACCCTTTCTTTGACTGATCTATTTTGAACTCCTTCAATAAATTTGTCAAGGTATGTGCTTTGTGAAAGTCCCATTAAGCATCTTGATCTATCTCTATAGATTTTCATGCCCAATATCTAAGTAGCTTCACCGAGGTCTTTCATTGAAAAATTCTTATTCAAGTATCCTTTTATGATATCCAGAAATTCTATATCATTTCCAATCAATAATATGTCATCCACATATAATATTAGAAATGCTACAGAGCTCCCACTCACTTCTTGTAAATACAGGCTTCAACGTAAGTCTCTATAAAACCATATGCTTTGATCACCTCATCAAAGCGTATATTCCAACTCCGAGATGTTTGCACCAGTACATAGATGGATCGCTGGAGCTTGCGCATTTTGTTAGCACCTCTAGGATCGACAAAACCTTCTAGTTGCATCATATACAACTCTTCTTTAAGATATCCATTAAGGAATGCAAATTTTACGTTCATTTTCCAGATTTCATAATCATAAAATGTGCAATTGCTAACATGATTCGGACAGACTTTAGCATCGCTACGGGTGAGAAAGTCTCATCATAGTCAACTCCTTGAACTTGTCTAAAACCTTTTGTGACAAGTCGAGCTTTGTAGACAGTAACATTACCATCAGTGTCAGTCTTCTTCTTGAAGATCCATTTATTCTCTATGGCTTGCCGATCATCAGGCAAATCCACCAAAGTCCAGACTTTTTTCTCATACATGGATCCTTTCTCAGATTTCATCGCTCAAGCCATTTATCGGAATCTGGGCTCATCATAGCTTCTTCATAGTTCATAGGTTCGCCATGGTCTAATAACATGACTTCCAGGACAGGATTACCGTACGACTCTGGTGCATGATACGTCTCCATCGTATCTACTTTTCCAAACTCTTTTGCTCCTGTTTTGGACTCAAATTTGCATGATTTGAATGGAACCAACCCGGACTGACGCTGTTTTCAGTAGAATTCCCATGGTGTTATTTTTGTGCAGAAATAAAAGTTCTCAGAATGACCTAAAACTTCATATAGATTATTTCTGGAATAAATAAAAAATATTGGCGAAACAATCAACCAGAGGGGACCCACACCCTATCCACAAGGGTGAAATGCGCGCCCTATTGTCTTGTGGGTCCCACAAAGCTCCACCAACCACAACTCCAACTCCATATATTCACGTTCGGGGAGAGAAAAAATAGAGAGAAGGATTCATCGTGTTTTATGATACGGAGCCGCTGCTGCCTCCCGTTCTTCCTCTGGAGGGCAGATCTGGAGTCCATTTTGGGCTCCGGATAGTGGAAATCGTCACCATCGTCATAATCAACCATCCTCCATCACCAATTTCATGATGCTCACCGCTGTGTGTGAGTAATCCCATAGTAGGCTTGCTGGACGGTGAGGGGTAGGATGATATTTACCATGTAATCGAGTTAGTTTTGTTAGGGTTTGATCGCTAGTATCCACTATGTTCTGAGATTGGTGTTGCTATGACTTTGCTATGCTTAATGCTTGTCACTAGGGCCCGAGTGCCATGATTTTATATCTGAACCCTTTATGTTTTCATGAATATATTTGTGTTCTTAATCCTATGTTGCATGTTATGGTCACCTACTACGTGTTATGATCCGGTAACCCTGGAGTGACAATAGTCGGGACACTTCCCAGTGATGACCATAGTTTGAGAAGTTCATGTATTCACTAAGTGCTAATGCTTTGGCCCGGTTCTCTATTAAAAGGAGGCCTTAATATCCCTTAGTTTCCAATAGGACTCCGCTACCACGTGAGGATAAGACAAAAGATGTCATGCAAGTTCTTTTCCATAAGCACGTATGACTATATTCGGAATACTGAAGGAAATATGCCCTAGAGGCAATAATAAAGTTGTTATTTTATATTTCCTTATTCATGATAAATGTTTATTGTTCATGCTATAATTGTATTAACTGGAAACTTGATACATGTGTGGATACATAGACAAAACACCGTGTCCCTAGCATGCCTCTACTTGACTAGTTTGTTAATCAAAGATGGTTAAGTTTCCTAGCCATAGACATGTGTTGTCATTTGATGAATGGTATCACATTGTTAGGAGAATGAAGTGATGGACAAGACCCATCCGTTAGCTTAGCATAATGATCGTTCAGTTTTATTGCTACTGCTTTCTTCATGTCAAATACATATTCCTCCGACTATGAGATTATGCAACTCTCAGATACCGGAGGAATGCCTTGTGTGCTATCAAATGTCACAATGTAACTGGGTGATTATAAATATGCTCTAAAGGTATCTTCAAAGGTGTTTGTTGTGTTGGCATAGATCGAGATTAGGATTTGTCACTCCGAGTATCAAAGAGGTATCTCTGGGCCCTCTCGATAATGCACATCATAAGAAGCCTTGCAAGCAATGTGACTAATGAGTTAGTTGCGGGATAATGCATTATGGAACGAGTAAAGAGACTTGCCGGTAAGGATATTGAACTAGTTATGAAGATACCACGATTGAATCTTGGGCAAGTAACATACCGATGACAAAGGGAATAACGTATGTCGTCATAACGGTTCGACCGATAAAGATCTTCGTAGAATATGTGGGAGCCAATATCAGCATCCCGGTTCTGCAATTGGTTATTGAGCAGAGAGGTGTATCGGTCATGTCTACATAGTTCTTGAACCCATAGGGTCCGCACGCTTAACGTTTGATGACGATTTGTATTATATGAGTTATGTGATTTGGTGACCGAATGTTGTTCGGAGCCCCGAATGAGATCACGGACATGACGAGGAGTCTCGAAATGGTCTAGAGGTAAAGGTTCATATATAGGACGATAGTATTCGGACACCCAAACTGTTCCAGGGGTACCGGGTACGTATCGGGTCATCGGAAGGGGTTCCGGGCAACCCTCGGCAAACTACATGGGCCTAATGGGCCAAGAGGGAGACAGACCAGCCCATAAGGGGCTAGTGCACCCCCATGTCGGCCTAATTGGGGGGGGGGGATGGGAAGAGAGAAGGAAGGGGAGGGATTTGGCCTGCCCCTTCCTTCCCTCCCCCTCCTCCTTCCTTCCCCCTCGACACTTATGGAAGGGGGGAGCCCGACTTGTGGGAGGCGCCCAAGTAGGATACTCCTACATGAGGAGCCCCTTGTTGCCCCTCTCCCTCTCCCACCTATATATATGTGGGGGGGGGGCACCGCTAGAACACACATCATTGATTCCTAGCCGTGTGCGGCGCCCCCCTCCACAGTTTACGCCTCCGGTCATATTCACGTAGTGCTTAGGTGAAGCCCTGCGTGGATCACTTCACCATCACCGTCACCATGCCGTTGTGCTGACACAAATCTCCCTCAACACTTTGCTGGATCAATAGTTCGAGGGACGTCATCAAGCTGAACATGTGTAGAACTCGGAGGTGCCGTACGTTGGTGTTTGATTGGTCGGAACGAGAAGAAGTTCGACTACAGCAACTGCATTAACAAACGCTTCCGCTTTCGGTCTACAAGGGTACATGGACACACTCTCCCCCTCTCGTTGCTATGCATATCCTAGATAGATCTTGCATGAGCGTAGGAATTTTTTTGAAATTGCATGCTACGTTTCCCAACTAATACATGCCTACATTATATTGATGAATTGGAGCTAGTTCTGTGTCACCCTAGGTTATAACTGTTGCATGATGAATGCCATCCGACATAATTATCCATCATTGATCCATTGCCTACGAGCTTTTTACATATTGATCTTTGCTTAATTTACTTTTCCGTTGCCACTGCTACGATTGCTACAAACTGCCACTATCACTTCTGCCACCGTTATCGTTACTTCCATACTACTTTGCTGCAGATATTAAGTCTTTCGGTGTGGTTGAATTGACAACTCAGCTGCTAATACTTGAGAATATTATTTGGCTCCCCTTGTGTCGAATCAATAATTTTGGGTTGAATACTTTACCCTCGAAAACTATTGCGACCCCCTATACTTGTGGGTTATTGAGACCTTTTTCTGGCGCTGTTGCTGGGGAGCATAGCTCTATTCTCTGAGTCACTTGGGATATATATCTGTTGATCACTATGAGGAATCTCAAAGACAACAAAACCAAGATTTGTCCCTCTACCAAGAGGGGAGGTAAGGAAGTGCCATCTAGCTCCGCACTTGATTCACCTTCTGTTTTGAGTAAGCTTGCGACACTTACACCTCCTATTGATTCTGATATGTTGCATGTTATTGATGATGCCACTTCTGCTAAGCATGATGCTTATGAAGATAATACTTCTTTGCTTGATAATACTGTGCCACTAGGTGAATTTCTTGATGAAGAACTTGCTAGGGTTAGAGAGAATGAAATTACTGAAACTGATGATATTATTGAAACTGAAGATTATGATTCTCCCTCTAGATATGAATTGCCTGTTGTACCTGAGGGTTATATTATGGATGAGGAAATTGCTCGAGACTGTCTTGCTTGCAATAATAGAGATGATCTTAAGAAACGGTTAGCTAAGCTGAAAGATAGGTCTTTGAATGCTAGAATGCAATATGATCCTAAGTTTGCTACTTCGCCTATCTTTGTCACTGATAAGGATTATGAATTCTCTATCAATCCTGAGTTAATTACTTTGGTTGAATATGATCCTTTCTATGGTTATGAATCTGAAATGGTTGTGGCACATCTTACTAAACTGAATGATATAGCCACCCTATTTGCTCATGAGGAAAAAATTCGGTGTTACTATATTATTAAGTTGTTTCCTTTCTCACTAAAGGGTGATGCTAAGATATGGTTTAATTCTCTTGCTCCTGCTTGTGTGCGTAGTCCCCAGGATATGATTTACTACTTCTCTGCAAAATATTTTCCTGCTCATAAGAAACAAGTTGCCTTACAGGAAATATTTAGCTTTGTGCAAATTGAAGAAGAGAGTCTCCCACAAGCTTGGGGAGGCTTCTCCAATTACTTAATGCTTTGCCTGATCATCCTCTCAAGAAAAATGAAATACTTGATATCTTTTATAATGGACTAAATGATGCTTTTAGGGGCCACCTAGATAGTTGTGCTGGTTGTGTTCTCAGGGAACAAACTATTGAGCAAGCTGAATTGCTATTGAATAATATATTGAGTGATGATAATGATTGGATACTTCCTGAACCAACTCCTAAGCGAACTCTGAAGAAAAGGGGTATTCTATTTCTTAGTCCTGAAGATATGCAAGAGGCAAAGAAATCTATGAAAGAAAAAGGTATTAAAGCTGAAGATGTTAAGAATCTACCACCTATTGAAGAAATACATGGTCTTGATAACCCAACACAGGTAGTAGAGGTAAATTCTCTCTATAGATTTGATGAAGGTGATATTCCTCATAATAAGTCTGCTAGTCTATGCTTGGATGAGTTTGATAATTTTATTGTTAAACAAGAAAATTTCAATGCTTATGTTAGTAGACAATTGAAATGTAATGCTTACATGCTTGACCACTTGGGTGATTATATGAGTAGAACAGTTAATGATCTTATGCTTATTAGTAAGCATGCTTCCATGGTTACAACTCAAGTAGAACAACTATTTAAGGCACATGATGATTTCCTTAATGAGTTGAATCGTTAGAACAATGATAATGTTGTTAGGGTTATGACTAGAGGTGGTAAAATGACCCAAGAACCTTTGTATTATGAGGGCCATCTTGAGAGGGTTGAGCAATATTCTCAGAGAATTAATACTAATACACCTAGTCCTTCTAAGAAAAATAAAAATAAAACTGATAAGACTTTGCATACTTCTAGTGAACCTGTTATTGACACACCTGAGATGTCACACCCTAGTTAGTTCATGCATTAGAGTGTTGCATCATATTTACTCTTTCATCAGAAACCTGAAATGGGGATGACAGAACCCCCAGCCCCCTCTGAAACCAATTAGGGTTTACTAAAAACTTTTTCAATGAACCTGAAATGCCCTTCTAAAATGCCCATCATTTTTGTCTTGGTTTAGAACCTCTGCCAGAAGTGATGCACATTTTCCTAGGCCATCTTAGGGTTTTTGAATTAAATCATAAATATTTGAATTTGGGCATTTAAAATTATATAAAATATTTAAATGCTCAAATATCTCCAAACTAAAATGTTTCATGTTGGAAATAATCCAACTATGGACCAGGAGTAGTTTGGTGATTTTAGGAGTTGCCTAAGTATTTTTATTAATTCAACAAAGTTGCAGAGGTATTAAAAAAACAGAAAACAGAAAAAAATAGAAAAACCTTACCTGGCACCCAGCACCCGGCCCACCTGCCGGCCCAGCCCAGCGCCGCTCCAGCGAGCTGCTTGCCGGCCAGGCAGGCAGGCAGGTGCCCGACGGCGACCGCAGCGCGCGCCACGCACCTGCTCGCCGCCTCGCCGCTCCACTCGCCGGGTGATGTCGTGGATCGCTCCCCCTCTCTCCCCCGAACCCCCCAGACACCCCCTCTCCTCTCCAGCTCCTCCCCCTCGCGCGCCCCAGCCATGGCCGACGCTACCGCCGCCGTGCCTACGTCGTAGCCGCGCTCCCCGCCGCCCGTGCGTCCTCTCGTCGTGTCCAGGAGCTCCGCCACTGTCCACTTCATCGAGCAAGCCGAGCCCCGAGCGCTCGCAACGCCCGAGTCCACCGCACCGACCTCGCCCGAGTCCGCCGTCGTCGGAGATCCCCTTCAACGCCGTCGTCGCTCTGGTCCATCCCCGGCCGCACCAAGGGCTTCGTCGCACTCACTGTGAGCTTAGCCATGTTCCCCTCCCTTCCGTTCTTGCTCCCGAGCCGTGTAGCGACCTCCCGGAGCTCAACCGCACCCACCGCCGTGGAGCTCGTCGCCGACGTGCTCCCGGTCATCCTCCGGCCACTCCACGGTGTCCATCATGCTCACCGCGTCACGTAACACCTAACTAGCTACTCCCCGCACCTCACCGACCCCCCTAGCGACAAGTTCGACTTCGGCCGAACCCCGGTGGCCGCCAAAGTCGTCGCCGGTGCCAACTCCGGCCACCCCGACCCCAACGGACTCCACCAAGAGCTGCGGCCCGTCCTCAGCTCCACTCCGGTGGTCTCCGCGACCCATTTGGTGGCCGGAACGACAAAAATCACTTCCGCCGCCGCGTCGGGCTCGCCGGCGGCTAAACGCCGGTGCAGCCGACCCGAGTTTGACCACGGGTGGGCCCTGGTTGACTCTCCTGAGTCAATGACATGTGGGGCCCAGCCCTGTTAATTAAACAGGTTTAGTTTTAATTAAACTTTAACTAATCTAATCACACTGACACGCGGGACCCACTGTCAGGTTTGACCCGGACGTGTCCCGTTGACCTGCTGACGTCACACTGACGTCAGGCTGACGCAATAATTGATTTTCTGGATTTAATCTAATATAGGAAATTCCAGAATACAGTTTAAACTTTAGAAAATTCATAACTTTTATTCTGTAACTCCAAATCAGACAAATTATATACGAAAAATGATCAGAAAAATCCAATCTATCCATCTGTACTATTTTCATGCATGATTAAACAAGTTAACCTGATGTTTAATGTAGAACAAGGAAAAACACTTTAAAGGGCCATGTTTGAGTTTGAAATTTGAATCTTTGATTCAAATTGGTTCAAACCCTTCTGGTCTTAGTTGCATTAGCCCAAGACACTCATATTGCCATGTTTCATGCATGCATCATATTGTTGCACATTGTTTGGTGATGGTTGTGTATCGGTGTTCTTGCGGCAGGTTCTGCCTCCGAGGAGTACCGTGGTTACCCTAACGAAGAACCGTATCAGTGCATCGAATCATCAGGCAAGCAACCAACCATTTGATCATATCAATACAATCCCATGTTCTCGCTCCTGCTCTCGTTTACTGCATTAAGACAACGCGTTTCAAACTGCTGTGTGTTACAGTAGTTGAACCCATTTCCTCTGCATGACCTGTCATTGCCACAGTAACTAGATGAAACCCACTAGCATGTGTAGGAGTTGTTTGAGCCATATGTATGTGTTGTTCCTACCTTGCTATGCCTGCTATGCTTAGAGTCGTGTCAGGTCTGGTCCATCTGGGTGATGGACTAGAGTGAAATGATTATGTCGGTAATGAAAGTGGTGTGGCGAACATGATTTGGTAAAGGTATCGATGAGAGGCCATGTAGGAGTACATGGTGGGTTGTTTCATTGAAGTCGACCTTAAGCACTGAGATCTGTATGTGTGATTTAAGATTCAGCTACTACCATGCATTGGGCCCGAAACCAATGGACCCTCTCGACTTCTTATTCACCCTAGATCTCTGTCCAGGAGTTGCAAGTAGTTTCTGGTGTTTGTAGTATACTGGAGGCCGTGGACAGCGCTGAACGAAGGGGTGGGCTGTGATGCGGTAGGTACGTGGCACGGTGTACCGAATACCCGTTAGGTATCTCGGGAACCCTGTTCACATCGTTTGGGGCTGTGAGCGATACCTCGGCCGGATCTCCTCATGGATGGAACCCGAATAGGCGATAAACCTGGACTAGAGACTTAGGTGATTAGGTAGGTCGTGGCCGACACCCACGTTGGGCTTCCGCTTGAAGGTTGCCGAGTACATGTCGTGTAAACGACGGTAAGTGGTGAGAGCGTGTATGAAGAAGTACACCCCTGCAGGGTTATCATGATCTATTCGAATAGCCGCGTCTGCGGTAAAGGACTACTTGGTTGCCTATACAGTTCATAGACAAGTAAATGGAAACTACTAAAAGCCTCAAGATAAGTGTGAGTGCCGAGGATGGCTCTTCCGTAGGAAGACGGAGGTGGATCCTCGGTAGTGTATTGAAGTGGTGATTAGTGGACTCGTGTGCGCAAAACCATTTCAAGTTGGAGTCTCGTAGGATAGTCTAGCCAAGAGTCAAAGCTGGCTTGCTGCAATAACTCCACCAACCCTTCTTGATAATGTGCATGTATGTAGGACCTGATGTAAGTCTTGCTGAGTACCTTTGTACTCATGTTGCTATAATCTACATTTTCTACAGAAGACGCTGCAACCCCTTCTGATGGGTTCTTCGTAGACGTTGACATCAATGAGTAGGCTAAGGCCCAGGTGGTGATCCTGAGCTTGTGAAGGACCACGTAGTATAGCTAGGCTTTCCAAGCCTCTTTTATTTTACTAGTTGTCTGTACCCAGACAAGTTACTTCCGCTGCTGGTTTGTATGACTGTATGACTTGAATGTTGGGTCGTGTGACCCGTATCTATGTGTATGTTATGTATGGCTCTCTGAGCCTTAAATAAAGTACTTGTGTCGTAGAGTCATGTTGTGATGCCATGTTGTATTTGCACATATCAAGCATATTGTGTGTATGTTATTGAAATGCTTGGTATGTGTGGGATCTGACTATCTAGTTGTTTATCCTTAGTAGCCTCTCTTACCGGGAAATGTCTCCTAGTGTTACCGTTGAGCCATGGTAGCTTGCTACTGCTCTGGAACACTTAGGCTGGCCGGCATGTGTCCTTCTTCGTTCCTGTGTCTGTCCCTTCGGGGAAATGTCACACATTGAGTACCGGAGTCCTGTTAGCCCGCTACAGCTCGGTTTACCGGAGTCCTGCTAGCCCAGTGCTACAGCCCGGGCCCACTTGCTGATGACCGACACGTTCGAAGCTGGGTCATGGATGCCTGTCCCTGTAAGTCTATGCCACTTTGGGTTTACGACTAGTCATGTCAGCCCGGGCTCCTTATCATATGGATGCTAGCGACACTATCATATACGTGAGCTAAAAGGCGCAAACGGTCTCGGGCAAAGGTAAGGCGACACCCGTGGGGATACCGTGCGTGAGGCCGCAAAGTGATGTGAGGTGTTACAGGCTAGATCGATGTGACATCGAGTCGGGGTCCTGACATGAGAATTCCAATGATATTTCTATTTCTAATGCTGAGACACAATCTGGTAATGAACATGAACCTAGTGATAATGTTAATGATGATGTTCATGTTGATGCTCAAGCTAGTAATAATAATGATGTATAGATTGAACCTGTTGTTGATCTTGATAGCCCACAATCAAAGAATCAACGTTATGATAAGAGAGACTTCGTTGCTAGGAAGCACAGTAAAGAAAGTGAACCATGGGTACCCATGCCTTTTCCTCCTAAGCCATCCAAGAAAAAGGATGATGAGGATTTTGAGCGCTTTGCTGAAATGATTAGACCTATCTTCTTGTGTATGCGTTTGACTGATATGCTTAAATTACCTCCTTATGCTAAGTATATGAAAGATATTTTCACTAACAAAAGAAAGGTACTAGAAGCTGAAATTTCCACCATGCTTGCTAATTATACTTTTAAGGGTGGAATACCAAAGAAACTAGGAGATCCAAGGGTACCAACTATACCATGCTCCATTAAAAGAAACTATGTTAAAACTGCTTTATGTGTCTTGGAGACGGTGTTAGTGTTATGCATTTCTGTTTATATCATAGACTTGATTTGAATAAGTTGACACCTACTGAAATATCTTTGAAAATGACTGATAAATCAACTGCCATACCCATTGGTATTTGTGAGGATGTGTCTATTGTGGTTGCAAACGTTACTATATTAACGAACTTTCTTATTCTTGATATTCTCGAGGACGACAGTATGTCGATCATCCTTGGTAGACCCTTTTTGAATACTGCAGGGGCTGTTATTGATTGCAACAAAGGCAATATCACTTTTCATGTTAATGGTAATGAGCGTATGGTACACTTTTCGAAGAAACAACCTCAAGTTCATAGTATCAATTCTATTGGAAAAATTTCAACTATTACCATTGGAGGTTTTGAATTCCCTCTTCCTACTATCAAAAAGAAATATGATATTCTTATTGTTGGGGACATGCATATCCCCATTGAGGTAACCTAGTGTTATTCGAAAATTCTCCGGTTTCATGTTATTCTAAAGAAGTTTGTTAATAAGACTTGATCAACCTTGTTAATGGATTCCTTTTGATGAGCATGAGATGGATGAATTTAGAAAGCACAACTTTCTGTACCCTCCTTTTACTTTCTATTATTTGGATTAAATAAAGCAAAAGTAGTAGTATTTGTCTGTTTTCTGAATTATCCGTGAAATAAAAAATGTCCCGAAAATAAAAGTTCTCCAAGTGCCCTGAAAATTTAGTATGATTTTTATAGAATATTTTAGAATTTCTGGCACTAAGAACACACCAGGGGGCATCACTAGTGGGCCACTAGGATGGGAGGTGCGCCCTACCCCCTTGGGCACGCCCCCTGTCTTGTGGGTCCCACGTTGGCCCCCTCACTTATTCCAGCACCCATCCACTTTGTCTTCCTGTAGAAAAAATCATCCCCTAGCTCAAACCCATGTTCTTGCTCATTTTGCTGCCATTTTCGATCTCCTTGTGCAAAGCTCCATTGACAAAACTGCTTTGAGGGATCGTTCTTCGGTATGTGACTCCTCCAATGGTCCAATTAGTTTTTGTTCTGGTGCTTTATTTATTGCAATTTTTTGCTGCTATTGTGACCCTATTCTTGAGCTTGCATGTCAAATTTATATGGTCCAAAGTAGTTTTGATGCAGGATATAGTCTGTATACACTTGTAGGAGTAGTTGCTTTCAATTTTGTTGAGGTTCACTTTTATTTTGAGTCACTAAAAATTTCAAAAAAAATTAGAGGAAGAAAATTACGAGGAGATTGTTGAGGGGCTCTTCAAGTCAGGGTTCGAAGGAAAAAGAAAATGAAGAGAAGGAAAAGCCCAAGTACAACCTTCCTCGCACCGCGGAGGTTCGGCCATGTGAATGGCCAAGTGATGCATTCTTGGAAGCAGCCGGAATTTATGAGGATTTCTATTACTTGCCTGAGAATGCAGGCATCACTGCCGTCCTCCACGACCAGTGTGACCAATACCTCCTACTCAATAATACTTTTGTGCAAAATTTTCATTTTCATGCTAGGATATCACCACCCGCGGTAGAATTTTATTTATATGATGAGCATAAGCAGATGATGCTTTATGATTTTTGTGAGGTTTGCAAATTACCTTTTGAGGGCAGCGTTGAGGAACCACGTCCTACTGATGTGTAAGATTTTATTAATGAAGTTACCGTAGGGGAAAGGCGAAAGGTGTCGGAAGCGAGGGTGTCTAGTTTACATTTTTCCTATTTTGTGCTACTACTCATTATTTGCTTGGAGGTGTTTAATTGGTCACGGGGAGAGTGGAAACCTTAGTGCCCCTGACCTTGCTATTTTTCGCCATGCTTTACTTTGTGATAAATCTTTCAGTTTGGGCGCTATGGTTGCTCGATGGTTGAGTTTAAACCATATGAAGGGTCCTATCTTTGGAGGTATATATGCCTCCCATGTTGCTAAACGCTTTGAAATACATGTTAGGCTCGATGAAAAAGAGGATAAGTTGTTGCCGACTACATACTTAGATTATGGCAGTATGGTAGCACATGATTTTACTAAGAAAGATGATGACAAGAGACTCTATAACCTTGTATTTAGCGAGAAGACTTGTTAGATTATTACCTTACCTGTACCTTCTTTGTTCGATATTCATTCAGGTAGGTACTTCATTTTGCCCATGGACATCTACGCATACTAGGAGGGGACGCGATCCCCAGTTCCTGAGCCAGAGCCATCACCTGATCCATATCAGGAGTCTATTTATCACTGGGAGCCACAGGAGCTCGCTAACCAGTGGAACACCCAGGATCCTCCTCAGTACACCGGAGAGGGCTACTTTGATCCATCAGCTTAGAACAACTTAGGCCAAAAGCCTATGCTTGGGGGAGTACGTATTTCTCACCGACATTACATTCATGTTCACACACTCATTCTAGTTGTCGGTGTTCATACTTTTTCATTCTATTGTGCATGCTAGTTTACTTTCTTTTGCTCACTTTCTTCTTGTGTGTTTGAAGAACTTTGAGAAAAACCGAAAAAATAGTTGTAGCTTCTAGCTAGTTTACTTTCCATGTTTACTTTGTAGTAGTACTAAAAGAAAAACCCAAAGGATTTCTCGTTCTTCTTTTGCTTGTTGGCAGCTTTCCCGTGTAAATAGTGTTTCTCGTTCTAGGTTTACTTCCTTCAGAAAACAAAAACTCCAAAAACATTTTAGTGTGTTTCTCTGAAATTCTTTTCTTTTCTTTGGGGGTCGAGAGGAGAAGACCACGATGAAAATGAGAGTGGCTCTCATATGCATTATTTTTGATCTAACAAAGAGCCCATATTACCTTGTCTTCTCCTTTGGATAAATGTTTGTAGATTCCAGCTTAGTCCAATGCACGTGCACTATTATTATTATCCACACCGTTCGGTCATGCAAGTGAAAGGCAATAATGACGATATATGATGAAATGATTGAGGAGGAAAAGCTGGTATTAACTCGAGCTATCTTGTTTTTGTAAATATGATTAGTTCATCATTTTCGATTCAGCCTATTATGAATGAAACATGTTTGCAATGAAAATTAGAGACTATAATTACTCATGCCATGCTTAATTAGCTAGGAGTTTATAATGATTTACCTTGCGTGCCAACATGCTATTGAAGCTGTAGTATGATAAGATGGTATCCTCCTTTGAATGATTCATGTGACTTGACTTGGCACATGTACACGCATGTAGTTGAAACAAAATCAACATAGCCTCCACGATATTTATGTTCATGGTGATTTATATCCTACTCATGCTTGCCTCAGTGTTGGTTAATCTTAATGCATGTTTATGACTGTTGTCGCTCTCTAGTTGGTCGCTTCCCAGTCTTTTTCTAGCCTTCACTTGTACTAAGCAGGAATACTGCTTGTGCATTCACTTCCATAAACCCAAAGTTGTTCCATATGAGTCCACCATACCTACCTATATGCGGTATTTACCCGCCGTTCCAAGTAAATTTGCATGTGCCAACCTCTAAACCTTCAAAGGATAATCTATTTTGTACCTGGTATTAACTTGAGTCGCTCATGTAGCAACTAGGGTTGTCTATATCTTCCATGCTAGGTGGGTTATTCTCATGATCAGTGGACTCCAATTATCATTCACGAGAAAATGGTTGGTAATCGGGATGCCCAGTCCCATGCTCAAATCAAATCAAAATATAATTGCAAACAAAACTCCCCCAGGATTATTGTTAGTTGGACAGTACTCGTTGTGTCGGACCAGCCATGGAATGTGCTTGTTGGTGGTGGGGGAGTATAAATTTTACCATTCTATTTGGGAACTGCCTATAATGTATGTAGCATGGAAGATACCGAGATCTCTTGGTTGTTATGTTGACAATGAAACCATACTGCTCAAAATATTATTTATCTCTATTTCAAAAACTCAAGCTCTAGCACCTCTGCAAATCCTTGCTTCCCTTTGCGAAGGGCCTATCTATTTACTTTTATGTTGAGTCATCATCCTCTTATTAAAAGCACCAGTTAGAGAGCACCACTGTCATTTGTATGCATTGTTGTTAATTGATATTGAGTATGACTTTGACTGGATCTCTTTTGCCATGAATTACAATGTCTAGTGAGTCCTTGATCTTCACGGGTGCTCTGCATTTATGTTTTACAGTCTCAGAAAGGGCTAGCGACATACCATCTTGTTATATCATATCATGATTGTTTTGAGAAAGTGTTGTCATCTGAGATTTATTATTATTACTCGCTAGTTGATTATACCATTGATATGAGTAAATGTGATACCTAAATGTTATGGTGAATATCGTTAGTTCATAATCTTTGCGGAAAACTTGAATGTTGGCTTTACATATTCGCAACAACAAGATCAAATAGAGTTTGTAAAAGTTTTTATTTGTCACTTTCAGTTTATCAACTGAATTGCTTGAGGACAAGAAATGGGTTAAGATTGGGGGAGTTGATACATCTCCATCGTATCTACTTTTCTAAACTCTTTTGCCCTTGTTTTGGACTCTAATTTGCATGATTTGAATGGAACTAACCCGGACTGACGTTGTTTTTAGCAGAATTGCCATGGTGTTATTTTTGTGCAAAAATAAAAGTTCTCGAAATGGCCTGAAACTTCAAGGAGATTATTTTTGGAATAAATAAAAATTATTGGCGAAAGAATCAACCAGAGGGGACCCACACCCTGTCCAGAAGGGTGGAGGGCGCGCCCACCCCCTATGGAGCGCCCTCTGGTCTTGTGGGTCCCATGAAGCTCCACCGACCTCAACTCCAACTCCATACATTCACTTTCAGGGAGCAAAAAATCAGAGAGAAGGATTCATTGCGTTTTACGATACGGAGCCGCCGCCGCCTCCTGTTCTTCCTCGGGAGGGTAGATCTAGAGTTTGTTTTGGGCTCCGGAGAGGGGAAGTGGTCCCCATCTTCATCATCAACCATCCTCCATCAGCAATTTCATGATGCTCACCGCCGTGTGTGAGTAACCCCATCGTAGGCTTGCTGGACAGTGACGGGTTGGATGAGATTTACCATGTAATCGAGTTAGTTTTGTTAGGGTTTGATCCCTAGTATCCACTATGTTTTCAGATTGATGTTGCTATGACTTTGCTATGCTTAATGCTTGTAACTAGGGCCCAAGTGCCATGATTTCAGATCTGAACCTATTATGTTTTCATGAATATATTTGTGTTCTTGATCGTATCTTGCAAGTTATAGTCACCTACTACGTGTTATGATCCGGCAACCCTGGAGTGACAATAGCCGGGACACTTCCTGGTGATGACCGTAGTTTGAGGAGTTCATGTATTCACTAAGTGTTAATGCTTTGGTCCGGTTCTCTATTAAAAGGAGGCCTTAATATCCCTTAGTTTCCAATAGGACCCCGCTGCTACGGGAGGGTAGGATAAAAGATGTCATGCAAGTTCGTTTCCATAAGCACGTATGATTATATTCGGAATACATGCCTACATTATATTGATGAATTGGAGCTAGTTTTGTGTCACCCTAGGTTATAACTATTGCATGATGAATGCCATCCGACATAATTATCCATCATTGATCCATTGCCTACGAGCTTTTTACATATTGATCTTTGCTTAATTTACTTGTCCGTTGCCACTGTTACGATTGCTACAAAACTGCCACTATCACTTTTGCCACTGTTACCGTTACTTCCATACTACTTTGCTACTAAATACTTTGCTGCAGATATTAAGTCTCTCAGGTGTGGTTGAATTGTCAACTCAGCTGCTAATACTCGAGAATATTCTTTGGCTCCCCTTGTGTCGAATCAATAAATTTGGGTTGAATACTTTACCCTCGAAAACTGTTGCGATCCCCTATACTTGTGAGTTATCAGTGCGGATCGTGCTCTGGTCGACCTACAAGGTTCAGTAGTAACTTGGTCCGAAGTTTCATGATCATCATCATTAGCTTCCTCTCTAGTTGACGTAGGCATCACGGGAATAGATTTATGTGATGTGCTACTCTCCAATTCGAGAGAAGGTACAATTAGCTCATCAAGTTCTACTTTCCTCCCACTCACTTCTTTCAAGAGAGAACTCCTTCTCTAGAAAGGACCCAATATTAGCAACAAAAGATCTTGCCTTTGGATCTGTGGTAGAAGGTGTACCAATAGTTTCTTTAGGATATCCTATGAAGACGCACTTCTCCATTTAGGTTCGAGCTTATCAGGCTGAAGCATTTTGACAAGCATCGCATCCCCAAACTTTTAGAAATGACAACTTAGGTCTCTTGCCATACCATAGTTCATACGGTGTCGTTTCAACGGATTTAAATGGTGCCCTATTTAACGTGAATGCAGCTGTCTCTAATACATAACCCCAAAAACGATAGTGGTAAATTAGTAACAGACATCATAGATCACACCATATCTAATAAAGTACGGTTACGACGTTCGGACACACCATTATGTTGTGGCGTTCTAGGTGGCGTGAGTTGTGAAACAATTCCACATTATTTTAAATGAAGACCAAACTCGTAACTCAAATATTCGCCTCTGAGATCAGATCATAGAAACTTTATTTTCTTGTTATGATGATTCTCCACTTCACTCTAAAATTTGAACTTTTCAAACGTTTCAGACTTGTGTTTCATCAGGTAGATATACCTATACCTACTCAAATCATCTATGAAGGTTAGAAAATAATGATACCCGCCATGTGCTTCAACACTCATCAGACCGCATCAGTATGTATTATTTCCAATAAGTCATTAGCTCGCTCCATTGTTTTGAAGAATGGAGTTTTACTCATCTTGCCCAGGAGGCATCGTTCGCAAGTATCAAATGATTCAGAATCAAATCAAATGATTCCAAAAGTCCATCCGCATGGAGATTCTTCATGCGCTTTACACCGATATGACCTAAAATGCAGTGCCACAAGTATGTTGCACTATCATTATCAACTTTGCATCTTTTGGCATCAATATTATGAATACATGCATCACTATGATCGAGATTCAATAAACCATTCACATTCGGTGTTTGATCATAGAAGGTTTTATTCATGTAAACAGAACAACAATTATTCTCTGACTTAAATGAATAACCGTATTGCAATAAACATGATCAAATCATATTCATGCTCAATGCAAACACCGAATAACATTTATTTAGGTTCAACACTAACCCCGAGGGTAGAGGGAGTGTGCGATGGTGATCGTATCAACCTTGGAATCACTTCCAACACACATCGTCACCTCGCCCTTAACTAGTCTCTATTTATTCTACAACTCCTATGTCGAGTTATTAATCTTAGCAACTGGACCGGTATCAAATACCCAGGGGCTACTACGAACACTAGTAAGGTACACATAAATAACATGTATATCAAATATACCATTATTCACTTTGCCATCCTTCTTATCCGCCAAGTATTTGGGTTAGTTCCGCTTCCAGTGACCATTTCCTTTGTAGTAGAGGCACGCAGTTTCAGGCTTGGGTCTAGCTTTGGACTTCTTCATGGGAGAGGCAACTTGCTTGCCATTCTTCTTGAAGTTCCCTTTCTTTCCCTTGCCCTTTTTCTTGAAACTAGCGGTCTTGTTAACCATCAACACTTGATGTTCTTTCTTGATTTCTACCTTCGCCAATTTCAGCATCGCGAAGAACTCGGGAACCATTTTCGTCATCCCTTGCATATTATAGTTCATCACAAATATCTAGTAGCTTGGTGATAGTGACTACAGAACTTTGTCAATCACTATCTTATCTGGAAGATTAACTCCCACTTGATTCAAGCGGTTCTAGTACCCAGACATTCTGAGCACATGCTCACTGGTCGAGCTATTCTCCTCTATCTTATAAACAAAGTACTTGTCAGAGGTCTCATATCTTGACACGGGCATGAGTCTCAAATACCAATTTCATCTCTTGGAACATCTCATATGCTCCATGGCATTCAAAACATTTTTGAAGTCCCGGTTCTAAGCCGTAAAGCATGGTGCACTAAACTATTAAGTACTCATCATATTGAGCTTGCCAAACGTTCATAATGTCTGCATCTGCTCCTGCAATAGGTCTGTCACCTAGTGGTGCATCAAGGACATAATTCTTCTGTGCAGCAATGAGGATAATCCTCAGACCACGGACCCAATCCACATCATTGCTACTATCATCTTTCAACTTATTTTTCTCTAGGAACATATCAAAAAATAAGGGCGCTATATCGCGAGCTATTGATCTACAACATATATATGCAAAACTATTTAGACTAAGTTCATGATAAATTAAGTTCAATTAATCAAATTACTAATGAACTCCCACTTAAATCAACATCCCTCAAGTTGTCTAAGTGATACATTATCCAATTCAACTAACCCATGTCCGATCATCACGTGAGATGGAGTAGTCATCAATGGTGAACATCTCTATGTTGATCATATCTACTATATGACTCACGTTTGACCTTTTGGTCTCTAGTGTTCCGAGACCATGTCTGTACATGCTAGGCTCGTCAAGTTTAGCCCAAGTATTCTGCATGTGCAAAACTGTCTTACACCCGTTGTATGTGAACGTAGAGTCTATCACACCCGATCATCACGTGGTGTTTCAAAACAACGAACTTTAGCAACGGTGCATACTTAGGGAGAACACTTTTATCTTGAAATTTAGTGAAGCGATCATCTTATAATGCTACCGCTGTACTAAGCAAAATAAGATGCACAAAAGATAAACATCACACGCAATCAAAATATGTGACATGATATGGCCATCATCATCTTGTGCTTTTGATCTCCATCTCCAAAGCATCGTCATGATCTCCATCGTCACAGGCTCGACACCTTGATCTCCATTGTTGCGTCATGGTCGTCTCGCCAACTATTGCTTCTACAACTATTGCTAATGCATAGCAATAAAGCAAAGCAATTACATGGCGATTGCATTTCATACAATAAAGATACAACCATAAGGCTCCTGCCGATTGATGATAAATTACAAAACATGGTTATCTCATACAATAACGTATATCACATCATGTCTTGACCATATCACATCACAACATGCCTTGAAAATACAAGTTAGACATCCTCTACTTTGTTGTTGCAAGTTTTACGTGGCTGCTACGGAGTTCTAGCAAGAACAGTTCTTACCTACGGCAAAACCACAACAGTGATTTATCAAGTTTGTTGTTTTAACCTTCTTCAAGGAATGGCCATAGTCAAATTCGATTCAACTAAAGTAGGAGAAATATACACCCGCCAGCCACCTTTATGCAAAACTATTTGCATGTCTGTCGGTGGAACCGGTCTCATGTACGTGGACATGTAAGGTTGGTCCGGGCCGCTTCATCCCACAATGCCTTTGAATCAAAATAAGACGTTGGTGGTAAGCACTATGAATATCACTGCCCACAACTCTTTGTGTTCTACTAGTGCATATCATCTACTAGTGCACATGCAACATCTATCCATGGAGATGCATATCAACAAGAGGGGAGAGTGTGTCTACATACCCTCGTAGACCGTAAGCGGAAGCGTTTGATAACGCAGTTGATGTAGTCAAACTTTCTTCGCGATCCAACCAATCGAGTACCGAACGTATGGCACCTCCGTGTTCAACACACATCCATCTCGGTGATTGATGACCCACAAGTATAGGGGATCAATCATAGTCCTTTCGATAAGTATGGGTGTCGAACCCAACAAGGAGCAGAAGGAAATGATAAGCGGTTTTTAGCAAGGTAATGTCTGCAAGCACTGAAATTATAAGTAACAAGTAGTTTGATAGCAAGATAATTTGTAACGAGCAAGTAACAATAATGGTAACAAAAGTATAGCAAGGTAGCCCAATCATTTTGAGGCAAAGGACATGCCAAAACGGTCTCTTATGATAAGCAAAGTGTTCTTGAGGGCACATGGGAATTTCATCTAATCACTTTCATCATGTTGGTTTGATTTGTGTTTGTTACTTTGATAATTTGATATGTGGGTGTACCGGTGCTTAGGTACTGTTATTACTTGAACAAACCTCCTACTTATGATTAACCCCCTCGCAAGCATCCGCAATTATGAGAAAAGTTTTAATAATAAATTCTAACCATAGCATTAAACTTTTGGATCCAAACCAGTCCCTTACGGAATAGCGCATAAACTAGGGTCTAAGTTTCTGTCGCTCTCACAACCCATCATCTAATAACTACTCCGAAATTCATTCCCTTAGGCCCAAATATGGTGAAGTGTCATGTAGTCGACGTTCACATGACACCACTAAGGGAATCACAACATACATACCATCAAAATATCGAACACATATAAAGTTCACATGATTACTTGCAACAAGATTTCTCCCGTGACCTCAAGAACAAAAGTAACTACTCACAAATGATAAATCATGCTCAAGATCAGAGAGGTATTAAATAGCATAATGGATCTGAACATATAATCTTCCACCAAATAAATCATAAGTAATCAACAACAAGATGTAATCAACACTACTAGTCACCCACAAGCACCAATCTATAGTTTCGGTACAAAGATTGAACACAAGAGATGAACTAGGGTTTTAGAGGAGATGGTGTTGTTGAAGATGTTGACGGAGATTGCCCTCCCCAAGATGGGAGAGTTGTTGGTGATAATGATGACGATGATTTCCCCTTCCGGGAGGGAAGTTCCTCCGGTGGAATCGCTCCACCGGAGGGCAAAAGTGCTCCTGCCCAAGTTCCGCCTCGAGATGGTGGCACTTCGTCCTGAATGTCCTCTCCTTTTTTTTCTAGGTCAAAATGACTTACATACCAGAAGCACAACAAAAAAATACACTTCCGTGATGATACATGTTTTTCACAGTAGGTCGCGTTTTTTGTCATGCATGTACATCCATGACGATTTTATGATAGAATCAAGATAGTCATACCTATGCTGTCGTAGAAGTGTTCCATGACATTACCAAAATTATCATCACGGAAGTGTCCACTTCCATGATGATAAATCGCGCGTCATGGAAGTGCTTTCGTCAAGGGTGATCGACACGTGGCATCCACCGTAATGGAACGTCGTTAAGCTATCGGGTCGGGTTTTGGATCCGATAACCCATTAACAGCCGGACCAATGGGAAATTTCCACGTGTAAAATTCTGATTGGCCGGAGGGAACACCTGTCAGCTCGTCAGTGGGCCAGATGTCGCCCGTCCATTGGAGGAGACATGCCTATGATACGTTGACACATGGCTGGGACCAACCGAGGCCCATATAGGTTAAAAATGTCGGCCCAGTCAAAGGCCCGTAGTACTTAATCAGGTACTAGTGGGCCAGCCCAATAACAACATGTTTAATAAAGGCCCATTTACATCCCAAAGCCACATCTGGCCCGTTAATTGTTCGCCCAATATTTGGGCCCATTTACGGCCCGAAGCCAGATCTGGCCCGTTAATTGTTCGCTGAATATTTGGGCCCAACTACAGCCCAGTGACTTTAGGCCTGTTAGAGGCCCGATGTAGACATGGGCCCATTTCAGCCCGGTTTGACTTTTGGCCTCGGAATGGCCCGTGCTGCCCATGGGCCATATATGGTCTGACGATACATCGGGCCCTCTAATGGCCCGTGCTAAAGGTGGCAATAGTTAAGCCCAACGTGACTTTGGGCCTGTTAAAGGCCTATCGCATAATTCGGCCCATTGATGCTTGTACTAAGCTTTCGGCCTCTTAAAGGCCCATGATATTAGTGGGCCAACTAAGGCCCGAGATATGTTTCGACCTGGTAACGGCCCGTGAGCTAACTGGGCCCAAAAAGGCCCGGTCTACATTTCAGCCTGCTGAAGGCCCATCGACGACTAGTGAAAATTGAGGCCCAACATGCATTTCGGCCTGCTAAAGGCCCGTGGTTTCATCTGGGCCGTAACAGGCCAGTACAATATTCAGCCTGTTAATGGCCCAACGCTACCTGGGCCAAACTAAGCGTTGGGTCGACAAAAGGCCCAACTAAAATATAGGCTGGTGTAAGTTGTGGGCCTGGCGCAATGTGTGAAGGCCACAATCATTCGGGCCCAAGAAAGACGTAGGCCGGTCCAATTGTGGCCCACTAAAAACCCAGCCCGTTAGAATCGAATGTTTTGGCCCGGTCGACTACATCTGATTTTTTTTTAGATAGCGAATGATGGCAGTAGTAGGAATTAAGAACAAACCTACTCTATACAATAAAGAAATTACGGCATAGTAACTAAGAATAAACCTACACTATACAATAAAGGATTTAAGGTATATTACATCCACTAGGCATCGAAGTTCGCCGCCGGTGATCATAAAGCGCAACAAAGAAGCAGATTACAAAATTTGGGCACCATTGCAGTGTAACAAAATAATACTGAATCGAGACCACTTCCAAGACAGTTCAAGAAAGGTTAGCCTTGTGGGGGAATTGCTGCGCAAGTTGCTGAGAAAGGCTGTGGGACCAGCCTAGCATGTCGGTCATAGCTTCCAGGTGTAGCTATTTAGCGATGAGGTTCTCATTGGTGTTCTCCGCAATCTTTCTTAGAGATAGGACTTCAAGTCGAAGTTGAGTTGCAGAATGCCTTTCTGCTAGAACTTGGGACTGAAGAAGTCGAACTGATTCAGACAACGAATTCTGTGAGCTTGTCTGACTGCTAGTCTCAAGTAACTTGAACACTGCATCAATACAAGACTTTGGGGTTGTCTCACTATCTTCAAGATGTTTTGCCTTCTTTGCTGCAATATATGTTGGGTTTGTCTCACAGCCTTCAGCAGACTTGTGCATGCCATCAGGCATATCACCCTGAAACAAACCAGAGAGAAGACATGTTTTGCACGTGTATAAACAAAGATGATAATTGTGCTGTCAATTCCATCCAATTTCAAATTAGAAAATTAAGAGTAAGTTCAAAATATCAATAGCATAATTTGGCATTGTTCATAATGCGGGGAGCTTCACCACACTACTGGATTACCATGTCAACATAACAAGCATAGATGAAGGGCAAAGAAAATCATTGTATCTATTTTGGTTAATGTGCATGGCATGTTGTTCATATCATCAGCCACATCAGTAAGATAAAACAGGAGATGACAAGGTCCAAAGTTGGGCTGCTTCACCACACACTGGATTATAGATCCACAAAAACAAGCATACATATAGGGAGTATTCAGTAATGTGCATGGTATGAATAAGGAATTTGGTTTTACAAGTAAAACTTAGAACTTACGATTCTTGCGAACATGCATTTTGGTAGAAATAGCAAACTAAACAACAATAAACGATAGGGAGTATGAGCAAATTAAACAACAGTTGAGGATAAAGGCTTTAGAAGGACTGACTTACATTAATAGTTAACACCAGCTTTATAATGCCCTTCTCCATGTCAAGGGAAGGATAACTCAAGAATTTCGGCATAAAATCTTCTTCATAAGCATTGCGTCTACTCTACATTTTGTAGAGAGTAATTATAGATATGATAATAATGGAAGGGATAGAGGATAATGAAGATAAGATGCAGATTGATGCTACATAATCAACTACCAATCCTTAGAAGTACAAGCGTTACAGGACAAAATGTACTGACAAGAGCAATGGGCTACACTTCTGCACTGGCATTGTCTGTGTATTCTACTTGTTGGTAAGATTAAATATAGATCTGATCTTTTTTAGTAAATGGTGGGAGAGGGAGATAAGATGCAGAATGCTACACAATGAACCAATCCCTCTTCCCATAATACAAGAGTGTTTTGAACACTGGTGTACTGTACAAAACATTCTTATATTATGGGACGGAGGGAGTAGCTGTTAATGTAAGTACAGTGATAGACCATGTTCAGTCCTTACAAGAGGACTGCAGAGCTAAACCTCTTCAAAAGCATTAGGTTGATTCTAAATTTATGTAAGAGTCCATACACATCTTATAATGTCCACCAAATGGACGATTACGAGGCTAACATGTGCAGTGATGCTACATAATCAAACAGCTAAGAAAGTAAGTATGGTCATATAGGGCAAGAGGTACTCACAAGAGCAATGCAGTGTGCAGTATAGTTGTGAGATTCTGTGGTCCCTTGAGAATGAATGTTCTTCTGCTAACAGTTTTCGTACAAGTGAGACATTAAGACAAATGCAGAAATGTAGTTCAAATTGTGATGTGATATCATAGACAGTACCTTATGCTGCAGCCGAGACCAATGTGTAACAAGATTATTCCAGTCACCGTTGGATAAATGTAGCACCGGAGACTTTACAGAAATTTCGTTCAGAGGCTTGCCATCGAAGTGCGCTTGCCTCAGGTAGGAACGATACACTTCATCAACGAGTGCTTGAAAAGTTCAACCAACCCTTGCTCGTCTTCACAATCCAGTTTGCTCCTCGCCTGTTTAAGAGAATGAAATCTGGTGTCTTCTGTCAGGAGAAACATATGCAGTAATGACCATGAATAACATTAGTACATTACTTACGCGTAAGTTGCGGAGGAAGACTGGAAATTGTTCTGTGTTTGTGGTATAATCTTTCCATGAAGGAAAGATGCGCACAAAGTTCCTCACAACAACATAAGCTTCATCTTCTAAACTGGGAAGAAATAGAACAACGGTCCTATTTTCTGCAATTGGGGCTCTCTCTGGTTCGAAAAGGGATTTGGCAACTGGATTTGGTGTACTCTTTGCTAGAATGGGGGTTTTGCGTCGTAGAGCTAGTGCTATGTCAACTGGCATAATCATACTATTTGCTGCAGTTGGGGTCTGCTGAGTTGGGGCATCAGAAATGACCAGTGTAGTAGGGGTAGAGTCTGCTAGAGTTGGGGTGTTTTGTGGGTCAGGTGATATTGCAACTACACCTAATGGGCTAATTGATTTATCAGGTGCCACTACCTTTTCCAAATACTTTGCTTGCGCTCCTCCATGATCAGCAATCGCCCTCTTCCTTTTGAACGTCTGATACACAAGAACAGCATTTGAATGGATAAATATGGTATGATGATAGATGGAATATGTACTAAAAATGGATAGGCAGGGCGTATTCACATACATGATGTGTAAACTAAGCAAATGGCAGTTCAACAAAGTAGAAGCAATGCAACACATCAGTTGCAAGATATGTGCGACCAATGTAACCTTGGAAAGTTAGAGCAACCACCTTGATCGGTGAATAAGATAGGGCATCTTCCTCTGACTCCTCCACTAGGGAGCTACATTGACTTAGGTATCCCTCTAGCTCAGAATCACTGTTAGGATCATATTCTGAGCATGAATCTGTAGGTGGAGAGCGTTTGCATTGCATTGCATCCATACTTGGTTTCAGTCCCTTAATGCCAAGTTTGACAACCATGGCATTGTTCTGCTTTATTCTTTTCATGTGCGCAAGCTCATAATCACTATGATTTTGATCAGAATCTAAGATTCATGAAAACATAAAAAAGTAGTCACATTATCTATGGAATGCATTGCGGATTCAACTCAAAGAGTGTCTCGCTATAAACCCCTGCATATGCAGTTCACCCCCCAACCATGCTGACCAGACCACACACAGAAATAAAAACCCCTTATGTCTCTATAACAGGCAGACACACATTTCAAAACTGAAGTAGGAACATTAGAATCATATGAAATTCGTATTTGAACAAATAAACTAAGGAATTATGAGTGGCATAATGTTTAGCTTCAAGGGTGGAGTGTTGGTAGTGTGACACAAAGCAAGTAGGCAGATTGTATTTGTGGTGACCGGTTTTCCGGGTATTAATTTCCCAGAAAATGGCCTTTGTGCTCACCAGCCCCAGGATTACTGTTAGTTGATGAGGCACCAACTTGTTACAGAAACTCCAAGCAAAATACAAAATATGTAGTACAAGACCATTCTGTTCTATGAGTACAACAAATGGTTTCTAGTGGTTGATGGCAGAAGCGGTTTGTGGATCATCAGTGTCTATGGGACTCCATTTCCCACAGGAACAGCTGACCAGGTTAAATCCTATCTTCGCGGGGCTGCTATCACCATTGCGTAGGTTCCGGGGCTGTCACCACGGTCGCTCCTCTCCGCGCAAGAAATCTGGCCAAGACAATAGCCAGGGACAAGCCAGTGAGTACTTTGAATGTACTCGCAAACATTATGGACACGGTTATAATATAACAAGATGTCCTGGAATATCTAATGTTCATGATGTCAGTCACAAAAGATAATAAAATCTCTGATGCATGCAAGTAGGTTTTTTATGAATATGCAAATACATAGTTATAATAAAATGCACCGATCGGGTGTCTGAAGTGACGCCTCGAAAGGTTAGTAAACAAAGAGAAATGCCTCAGTCAGGCGTCTGAGCGACACCACATAAAGGGCTTATAAAATAAATAACATGCATGCCACAGTCGAGCATCTCAGCGACACCTCGTAAAGGGCTTATAAAATAAATAACAAGCATGCCACAGTCGGGCGTCTGAGCGACACCACATAAAGGGCTTATAAAATAAATAACAAGCATGCCACAGTCGGGCATCTCAGTGATACCTCATAAAGGGCTTATAAAATAAATAACAAGCATGCCACAGTCGGGCGTCTGAGCGACACCACATAAAGGGCTTATAATGTAAATAATTGATAGGCATGCCACAGTCGGGCGTCTCAGCGACACCAGATAAAGGGCTTATAAATAATCACAGCGAGTATCCAGGAGGTAGAACCATCCCAGGGATATTCGATAATGCTAATAATATAACGGATTAGTCCACAACAAAATAATAATCATAATCATCACAAGTCTCAAGTCGTGATCCCAGTTCTGGTTTAACAGTTTCTCCTCTGAAGACCGACACTAAGACCGACACTTGACCCATCCCAGACTGTAATCCTTAACCATGGACACGGCTATTCGAATAGGTTTAATCTCTACAGAGGGTGTACTCTTTACCCACGAGTAACGGATTCCTTTAGTCCATCGGGACTAATTCCGTCTACGGTCTTCTAATTGAAAACACACCTGACCTTCACACACCAGCTTAACTCACAGGTGTCTGGAATCACCCATGACACCTGTCAATCAAAACTCTAAGTGGGGAGGCTACAACCTCGCGTAGCATGGGATCAAATTTATATCGCGCGCTCTAAGGGGTGGCCTCCCCTCTCGGTCTCAACCGGAAACACCCATGCCCCCAGACCAGGTGGCCTGCCTACCAGCTACAACCGGTATCTTCCACCATGGCCTCTCTGTACGGTGTGTGCTAGAAAGGGGTTGATGACTTACTGAATCGTACCCTACTTGTTGTAGAGACGAGTGGTAGTACGAAGCAAGTATGGGGGTTACTAGCACAAGACTCGATCTATGGTCGACTCAGGAGGTTTTAAGTATTCCCTGCATGATTAGCATGACGAATATATTTCATCCAACAGACAGAATCACCACTCATCATACCCCTCATGCCTTGCTGGACACACTCGTCTCGACGAGGAACTGGGGACAAGCTCGGGTCTACCCAAGACAGAGAATTTCCCGTTTTCCTTCCGGTAGGCACAAAAGACATACGAGGATGATCATTATTACAAACATGTCCATTTCCAACAGCAAGGAAATTTCCAATAAGCATTCATGCAAATGATCATATCACCACATAAAATAAAGAGTCCTATGTAATGAGGTGGTGTCATGATCGTGTCAAACAATGCATGCAAAATATTATGCCAGGGTTCAGAATGCTTGCCTTCAATATGTGGAAAGGCAGGGTGCACTCCAAAACTTTTGAAAGTTTGCTTCTCTCTCTCCAAGTCCTATTTTAAATAAATTTGAATTAACACAAAATCTCAAAACAGCACAAAAAGTTGTTTTGAAAATTCTCAAATAAATCTTAAAATAAACTAGACTAAATTTGAGAGAGGTAGGAAAAAGAATCAATTCAATTGGAGTTATCATTAAAAAGTTATGGACAGTCAAAGTTGTGGTCAAAATCTGTTTTTTTTTAAATAGAATAAAAAGAAAACGTTTCGAAATGTACACGTCGAAAACGTACTTGCCCTTTACGCCTTCACTTAACCCACGTGGATCGGGCGGTGTGTCACTGACAGTGGGCCCGGGGGACCCACTGGTCAGGTTTGACCAGTCGACCTCCCTCCTCTTCCTCTGCCTCGAGCGGAGGCGGGACTCCGGCGATGCTCGCCGGAGAACGGCGGCACCGTTCGGGAAACGGAGGCCATCCGCGGGCTCATGGGATCGAGATGGTCACTTCGGTAGTCGTTACGGTCTCTGGGGTGGACGGAGCTGCCGGCGGCGAGCTTCGCAGCGGACGGTGGCCGTCGGGCAAAGTGATTTTTCTCCCGCGACGAGTCCCGATCAAAGTCGAGCAGGGGGATGGATTCACTAGGGGGAGAGGAAGCTCCTGGTGAAGAGAGTGGAGAGGGCGAGGCTCTGGTGGCGCCGGAATGGCCGGGAAGGTGGCGGCGGCTGCAGTTGCCGGAGATGGGGAAGAAGACCTCCCCGGGTCGATTGGCTGTCACGGGAGAACTAGGGGAGCATGCTGAGGCTGCGTGCGGAACGGAACGTGCTCGGGGGCCTCTTCTTATAGTGCAACGAGGTTGGTTTGCGGCGGCCGTGGATAAGTTCGCCGGCGAACCGCCTCCCTGTTGCTACAGGAGGACGTGGCGGCAATGAGCGCTTGCAGACGAGCGAGGGGATAAGCTTGGACTGCTCCATAGGGTAGGTGGCGAGTGGCTGTGGCTTGGGCGGCACCGACCTGGCAGAGATGCGCTGCTGACGCCGACGTGCCGCCAAGGGGCTCTAACGGCGGTGCTGCAGGGCACCAGGGCTGCTTGGCGTGTTTTGGTGAGAGGGAGAGTGCGTGGCGCGGCTCTGTGGTGTGGGAAAAACCAGGGGCGCGACGTGGCGGCTCGGGCACGGCACGTGCAAAATGCGTGCTCTGCTCGCGCTCTGGGCGTGCACGGCACTCGTTCGACGAAATGCCAGGGCGTCTAAGGTTGCTAGAGAGCCACTGCAAATCCACAGGACTAGGTTAGAGACATGTAGAAGGCTACTGGACAACTTGGTTTGAGGCAAGGGAAAAGTTCACAACACAAAACCTTCAACCATGCCTAATCTGTTCATGCACACAGGGTGTTCGACAAAATGCCAGAGGCATCTAGGAAGTACTTGGGATGGTCAAAACTTCCAGAGTGGGGTCTCTTTAGATGCAAGAGAGGGTGGTGAGGTTAGTTTGCCAAAAGAAGAAACTTGTTAGTGCAAGTTTTGAAAAACTTCAGTTCTGGACAGAAAGAACAGGGCATGATTGCATGTACTAGAATTGCTCCAATGAGTCCAACCTCCTGGACCTAAGGTTCTAGCAGGGAGGGCTACAAGTAGGAAAAGGAATCACAGCAAAAGGAGCAAGTTAAAATATAGCTGTAGTACAAACCATTAAGTTGGACCAGAATGAAGATGAGGATGGTTCACTCAAATCTTTCAAAGGACATCACTGGGTTTTTTGCAAAAAGTTGATTAATATACTCCTGTTGACATCCCAAAATTTTGGTAGAATTTTTGAAGAAATATTTAATTAGGCTGTAGTGCAAAACTGTCCACTGGACCAGATTTGAAAACTTGGTGTAGAACTCAAAATATCCAAGGAATGAAATATATTATTGCACAAAAGTGATTTAGAAACATCACATGACATCTCCAATTTTTGGTGGAATTTTTAAATAAGTTTATCAAATGGTTGTAGTGCAAAAGAGGCCTTGAAGCTTATGAAAAACCAAATTAGAGAAATAAGGCTCAGGGGAAAAATGATTATATAAGTAATACTACTGATAAAAGAATTGTTTTACTTGAGAGGGAACATAAGTCCAACAAAATTGGGAAGTTTTTCACTTGAGGTAAAAACTCCATAAAAATAAAGGGAAGAAAGGTTCTGAAATCAAAAGAAAATCCAGAAAACAAAATGTTAAGTTTCCTGGCAAAAATTTTATTAATAAAACCAGGTTAAAATTTTGTGGTGTCACGGTATTCCATGTAAAAGATCGAAACCTATGTAAAAGCTGGAAACGACACTTTCTTTCTATACAATGCAGTGTTCGTTGCCCACACATGATGGAAGAGATCACATAGAGAAATACTATTCACTCATGTCTATGGTTCCAATATTTTGAAATAGGGTGGTCCACCCTAAAAGAATATTGACAACAAATATGACAAGGCAAGCATAGATGTAGTGAATCAATCATTTACTTGTGAGCTTACTAGGATAAGTATGCAGAATTGTAACTACAGTAAGAGACCGTCCAAAATCTGAATGAAGAAGTTTGTCTAGCACTTATTGTTTGCAACTAATCGACGTGAATAATTGGATATTATATCGAATGAGTAAGAAAGACAAGTAAAATTGTCAACAAACCTGGCTTGCAGTAGTAATCTAGGTCAATGTCACTATGACCAACAATCCAAAATGACTAGTGTTTGTTCCGAGGGCTGGAATTTTGAAAACCCTGTGAACTTTAGTGGTATTAAAGATTGCCGAAATACATCTGAACCATTAGGTGTAGGTAGCACTGAGCACACAACAAACCCTAATGATAGTCTTGCCTAATGAGTAATGAATCAATTAGAAAACGGGTGATGAGGAGTGGCTGCTGAGTGTTGAGGATGTATCTCAGGATAAATCGGGTTGGCTTGGTGGGTGTTGCACGCCTGAGCCCTGAACGGACTGGGAAGGTAGGCACGGCGGCGCGCCCGGGTAGCGGTGACGTTGTTGGGAGAGCGGCTCCTAACATCCTGTTAGTCCGGTGTCTCCTCCTAGAGTCATGTGGTCCGGGGATGTCAAGTCGCCGGCCAGGCAGGCGGCTGGGGGCGAGTAGAGATCGGAAGCGCGCAGCAGAACAGAGGGGAATCGGGGCCTGGGACGACCCAAAATCCCAGGGTGGGCCGGCCCACCGTGGGCACCCTGTAGAGATACACACCCGAGCGGCAAACATGCATTTTTGAAACTAATTTAGGAACATTTAGCTGACAATTAAACGACTCTATTTTAATAATATCAGATTCGTATTTGAACTACTAAGGTAGTTTAGCTTGATGGGTGGAGCAGTGTTATTATGACACGAAGTACGTATTCTGATCATATAGTGATCATAAAAGGGGGAAACTCTAAGCATATTTTTTTAGCAAAAGAGGGTTTCCCCTTCGATTTCTATTGAAGAAACCACCACAGAACCAACATGATCAATTAAACCCTAAGCATGATCAATTAAACCGTATTATGACTGTGCCATGGTAAATTTGAAGCTGCAAATCGAAGAAATGATATTTAGCATCCATTATTTGCTTCGAACTAAGAACTAAATTCTAAGAGCTGAAAATAAAGTAGAGTAACCAAGTTAAGATCTATTTTCTGGTTGAGTTCAAAAAGTTGAGGAGATATGAAGTACCACCTCTCTTGCGGCGTCGTGTAGGCATTGGGGGTGCG
This sequence comes from Triticum dicoccoides, assembly GCF_002162155.2. Classification (NCBI taxonomy): domain Eukaryota; kingdom Viridiplantae; phylum Streptophyta; class Magnoliopsida; order Poales; family Poaceae; genus Triticum; species Triticum dicoccoides. Next base: position 587,965,525 of record NC_041385.1, read on the forward strand.
ATGGCTGTCGGTGGCATTGAAGCAGATCTGCGACGGTAGATGGGTGCATCGGGGGACAAGTCCCGTTGCGGTGGAAGAGAAGGTCATGTGAGTGGCCTCGGCAAAGAGGACGACGACGCCGATGAAGCGAGAGGACGCGATGCAAGGCTATTGGTCCGTCACCGTGGATGAGAAACGTCCATCTCTAGCAGTGGACGACGTGGTCTTGGTAGGCGCTCCGGCATGGTGGAGGACGGTGGCGATGGATGTGGTGGAGGACGACGACCATGGATGGGGTGGCGGACGGAGGCTGGTGTGGGGATGGTGTTCTAGCATGGATAGTGTATGAATGGAAAAACGGAGGGAGAGGTATGGGGAACCATGTTTTTTAGACGCGCCTGTTTGAAATATGGGAAAGTTACAAACTTAGCCCCCATTTAAAATTTGGACGTCTCGTCGGTTGGGGATAGGACGGTAATCTCGCATCTCGCCAATATTTGCCTAGAGCGATTTCGGGCGAGGAGAGGGTGGTTAGCACCCATGGTTGGCGCCCACGGTGTATGAACGGGGGTGACAGGTAGGGTGGTTGTGTCACGGCTGAGTGAAGTTACAAACCTGCCCCTATTGAAAATATTTGCCTACATCGATTTCGGCCGAGTCGAGTTTGTTTTGCCGCCCATCATGTATGAATGGGGAATGGAGGGAGTAACAGAGGTCTTTCGGACAAGCTTGAATCAAATGTGTTTTGCCGCCCATGTTTGATGTCCACCGTGTCGGAATGGGCTCAGAGGCGATCGTGTCACGTCTAATTGAAGTTACTAACCTACCCCTATTTAGAGCAGTGGAAATCGGGCCGATGGATTGTCCGTGTAATGGGTATACAGTAATTTCCATCTCCCAAACACTTGGCTTCGGGCAGCCGACGTGGGAGTGGACATTTTGCCGCTTCTTTCAAATTTTGGGACAATAAGCACCCACGTTTACCCTGGCAACTAAATTCGGATCCATTTTGTATTCATATATGAATCTTTATAAATCATTCTATGTATTTTTATATATCTTCAAAAGGACGACAAAGATGTATTCCACTGTCATATATGAATATGGTTTCCAAATGCCGATACTCAAATTCAGAAGCTAGAATCCAGTTTAAGGTGTATTCAAATATTTGGAACACTTCATGTCCAACTCAAATGTAACACGCAGCATAATGTGTACTCCCATTTAGATATGTACACAAGCGATGTATCAAGATTCAAATACCGAGTCAATCAACCAAGAATGTACAGAACTAACAGACATATAAACACTTATAGAGTATATGGATCAATAATATCAACTACCATACATAAGCCATGCCGCTATTTTTTTGCTACAACAACATCCTTTTTTTAGCCAGCATCTTGGCCCTTTCCGACGCGTGCCACTTATGGTCCATCTATACCACTATTATTGTTGAATGCACATTCAGCCCGATTGGCATATTTGTAGGTCTGGCACAGCAATCCAAATGAAATGTCTCCCAGTCTTATCAATTAATACAGACTCGTGCTCAAATAAAATTACAAACCAAAAAACAAAAAACAAAAAACAATTATTATATGATCTCTAAAACAAATGGTTTTATTGATTATATGAACAAACAACACAAAGGTTATTCAACGATGGAAAGAACATTTCACCTATGATTTACCAAGTGGGAATTTAATTTCCTTTTTTCCTTCAAGACCTTAACAATCTGGTCAGTCTCAGCTTGCTTCATTTTGAAATCCACCAAATATTTAATGGTTGTCTTGAGTATTGCTTGCAATTGTGTTGTTGCTTCCTCAACATGTCAACTTCATCTCTAATTGCAGAAGTAGAATCTCTTTCTACCACTAGTTTAGCCTCTAGAGCATCAGCAGCTGGCAATTCATAATGCATGATTGGGCTGGTGCCACTGCTGTGGGGTGATGCAACGTCCATGGGGACCTCGCTCTTTGATCTTGGGCTAACCTGTTTTGCCATTAAAGTTCCGATTGGATTCAGATAAGTTGAAGTTAGCAAAACATCTCAACTGGGAGTTATAACAGCAAACCAGTTGTGGCACCCCGGCTCAGAGCAACCAGTTTACCATGCATTGCCAGCCCAGAGACCTTGTCTTCTCGCAACACACAACAACTTGGTACCGAATACAAACGCTTTATTGATGCTAGCGGATCAGAGTTTATATTACAATAGTTGGTGAGGCCAAGCGGCACACACGGTGCGGCTGAACAATATGTACATTATTTAGTGAACATAAAGGGGCCTTGATCATGGCAACTACGCGGCAGCGGAACAACGTCGTAGCGGAACTCCATAGCACAGGGACACCAATGTGGACACGATCTAGACGCGGACAACACTCCTTTCCAACGGGACTTTCCTAAAATCTGGCATGACACGCCAGGTCAGTACGTTGAATGTACTTGCAAGCTCACAACAAGCATAAACAAAATGACAAACAATATCATGACAATTAACCAATTTAAAACAATGCAACAATATATCCAACATGCTATGACCATGCTCTTGTGATAATCGTCCCTCGGACTAGCTTACCAAACGTGATCGTTCCTGGATCACAAATGTACCAGACTAGAGACATCTCGTGATCCTTACGACGATCACAATCACGACCAATATTTGGCCACAAACCGTGATCCTTACGGCGATCACAACCAGACTAATATTTGGCCCGTGATCCTTACGGCGATCACAACCACGACCAATATTTGGCCTGTGATCCTTACGGCGATCACAACCACGACCAACATCTGGTCCCAATCAACACGATGGCCTTCCCACCACCAACACAAGGCAAACTTCAAACTTAGTGTGCAAGATTTATTAAATGTTGACCCATGGTGTGACCAACTTTCGAGTGTGTCCTTAACCATGGACTCGGCTATCGATAGATTAATACACTCTGCAAAGGTAGCACACTGGACCCACACCACGGAACCCATGGCCTCGCACTCCCATTCGGGTGGACCAACAGCATTCCGACAAAACCCCTCCATTGCCATGACACTCTCCCGGCCACTCGGACTCACTCGCCATCGGGCTAGTCCTGGATGGCCCCGTGTCTACCAAAGTCACAATGACCACAGTCATGGCCAAACGATCCCACACGGGGACCCGATACGAAAAACTCAACAACAGGCACACAAGGTTATGTTTGCTTACGGGGCCAGGGTACAGCACGCCCATAACCTTCCCTAGTTGGAGGCACCGACCAAAGGCATGACAATGAAACAAATAAAGGCCGTCCCATACCGGCAAATGAGCTTGCACTGGGAAAGACTCGATTCAGCGGCACCATGACCCGGTCAACAACATATTCAAGTTGAGTTATTATCAGGTTCAACTTAAAGTGAAAATAACCAGCGTCATAATGACATGACATGCATCACCAACATATGCATCACATATCAACGGAAATGACTAAGTCAACTACGCTCACCCTAAGGATGAACAACTCATGATACTTCTCTGGTTAAGATAAAGCCTCACTTCAACCAGAATCTTTTCTAGCAAATTTATCATTTTTACTCATGCAAAAAATAATTCCACTAACTATACATATCCATCGCCATATTAATCTTTCGTCACCCAAAAACTAAATCCTTGCTAGTTTACCAACTAAGTTCACTTCAAACTTTCTGTATGTCAAGCATATTCACTTTAACAAGCATCTAACAGAATATAACTAATATATTTAATAATTTAAATGCATGGATAATCATTTGTTCAAGTAGAAAATCACAAATATTGTAGTGGCACTATGAAAATGTTGCTGTGGCTTGCCTTAGTGCAGATGAGGTTTACAATCCTCCTGGTGATCCTCAAGACAAGCTTGACCTTTTGAAAATAATTAAAAACACAAAAATAAATCATCAAGAAACATTCTGAAATTCACTAGAAAATCTAAACAGTAGGGAACATCCCATCTTTGGTGAGGTGCTAGATTTTTGAACAAACAACACAATGCAAAAAGAATCAACTCATTTGGACTTATGGTTAAAAAGTTTTGGCCGTTTGAAGTTCTCTGGATTTAAATGAAATTTGAATTAAAAATAAACAGACTGGGGGGTGACATTGAAGGCGTAAAAGCCCAGGGCACCACCACTCGTACCGCTTCGCGCACGTACAGAGCGGCTGACTAGCGGGCCCGTTAGTCAGGTGAGGTTGAGGGGGAGAGGGACACAGGTAGCGGCGAGGTTTTGCCGCAGCGCACGCCGGCGGCAAGAGCTCTTGGGCCAAAACGAGAGGGGGGATCGAGAGAGGAGACGAAGGCGCACCTGCCCGTACCCGTAGAGTGGCTAGGGGTGGTCGGACGGTGCCGGAAACAGCCTCTCCAGTGGAGGCAGAGAGCAGTGGTCGCTGGAGATGAAGACGACAGTGACTAGGGGCGGCTCCAGGGGCTCCAACCGGGCTGAACGACACCACCGGAAAGTGGCAGAGGCCCTGGAAGGGTTGCCCTGGCCTGGGAGGGGCTGGAGCTATGGGGATGACCCGAGGGGATCACCGGCGAGCTCGAGCTCGGGGACGGCGGCCTGCGGCCTGCCCGGCTGGGCTACGGATTTCTATGAGCTTGTGGAGCGTGTGGGAGTGGATGAGGGTGCTCGAGGAGGCTGGGGGTGGCCGTATTTATAGGCGAGCGGTGAGGGGGGTTCGGGCTCCGCCGTTGGAAAACTGTCCGCGGAGCCCGACGACGAACAGCGCCAGTGAGAGAGGGGGAAGAAGACGGAGCTCACACGGGGACTGTTGGTGAACAGGGACAAGCACAGGGGCGAGGAAGACGATGAGCACAGTGCACCGCGCAATGTGGCATTGGCCGGACCACGCCCGTGCCTGCTGCAGCGAGCTCCGGCATCAACGAGTGCCATGGCGGAGTTAAGTGAGTAGAGACGGTGATGGTGGCGCAGTTTGGCACGCTCGGGCAGGCGGGGCAGCGAGCACGCGCGCAACAGAGTGCTCGGTGTCACTTAGAGTGCGTGTTTTGCATAACAGCACACTTGGACGAACACGGTCACCATGTGAACTATGACATCAGGCCGACCTAAGCCCAAATATCATGTCTGGCGTGTTGACCGTGGTAGTTTTGAGTGTTACCACGCTTGGGTTGGGTTCCAGGTGCAGTAGAAATGAGTTTACACTCCTGGTAAGTTTCGGGACAATAACTTTGGAGGTTTACTGTGGTCAAACCACTGGGAGTTGAGGGCTGAGCTTTGGAGGCTAGCCAACATTTACTAAGGTGAAGATGCACAAGAAAAACCAGCTACAGTGGAGCAAGTAAAATGGTAGTTGCTGTAGAAACTACCATTTCTGTCCAGAAATGAAAATATTTTTTGTAGCCAAAATATTCCAAAAAGTAATGAAATATTTTTGCTCAGAAAGGTGCCCTAGGGTTCAAAGAATAATTGGGATTTTTCTCAGAATTTTATGGGCAAGAAAAAATGGGGTTGCTTTGGAGCACATTGAGCTAGCTAGGGTTTGGGAGGGGATAATGAATATTTTTCATTAAAGAAAAATATTCCAAATGATATTTTGAGATGAACCAGAGATGGAGTGAAGGTTTGGGAGGGAGATGAAGCACTTGGGTGAAATTCAAGGGGTACTCAAGTGGTTAAGTCCAAATGAAGAGATTCAAAAACTCCAAACTCAAATGCAAACCAACTGAAAATCAGGCAAAGAAGAGGGAGCAAAAATGAGGCTGTCACAAACCTCCCCCACTTAGAACGAATCTCGTCCTCAAGATTTGGTTGCTTGGGAAAACCATTCTGGATAATGTGCCCTTAGAAATTCTTCTGATTCCCATGTTGATTCCGACTCTGTGTGATGCTTCCATTGGACTTTTTAAAACTTCCTTCCTTTACTGCGAGTGACTCTTTCCATCTGATCCAAGATTTTAACTGGCCTCTCTTTGTAGGTTAAGTCCTTTGCCAGCTCTATTTCAGTCCTATCGGTCTTTTTCTCAAGCGGTGATATGCATCGCCTCAACTGTGAGACATGAAACATGTTGTGCACGTCCGACAATTCAGGGGGTAGTTCCAACTGATATGCAACAGTACCCACTCGTGACATAACGGGAAATGGACCAATAAATCTGGGTGCCAACTTTCCTCGAGACTGAAATCTCTTGACTCCTTTCATAGGCATGACTCAAAGGTATACGTGTTCTCCAGGTTCAAAACTGATTTGTCGGTGCTTTGCATCATAATAACTCTCCTGTCGAGATTTGGCCAACTGCAATCTATCTCTGATTTCCTTGACTTGCTTCTTGGCTTCCAGCATGAGATCCCTTCCGAAAATACGGCTATCTCCAGTTTGAGACCAATTTAAAGGAGTGCGACACTTATAGCCATACAAAGCCTCATACGGTGACATCTTTAAACTGGTCTGGAAGCTATTGTTATAAGAGAACTCAGTATAAGGCAAACCATCTTCCCATTTAGGTCCTTAGGCCAAAGCACAGGCTCGCAGCATATCTTCGAGTATTTGATTTACCCGCTCTATCTGTCCATCAGTCTGAGGATGATAAGTTGTACTATATTTCAATGCTGTCCCCAAGGCTTGATGGAGATGGGACAAAAAAGCAGAGGTAAAAAGTGAACCTTGGTCAGAAGTGATGGTTCGGGGGACTCCATGCAAATTGACTATTCTAGATACATACAGTTGTGCAAGTTCATCTGCTCGATATGTGGTTCTGATCGGGATAAAGTGGGATACCTTGGTTAATATATCCACGATGACCCAGATTGCATCATTGCCCCGTCGAGTCTTAGGTAGTCCTGTGATGAAATCCATACAGACATCATCCCATTTCCATTGTGACACTGGCAGCGGTTGGAGAAGTCCGGCTGGCTTCTGATGCTCTGCCTTTACTTTGTTGCATATATCGCAACAGGCCACGAAATATGCAATGTCTTTCTTCATTCCATCCCACTAGAATGTTTGTCAAAGGTCTTCGTACATTTTTGTACCTCCAGGGTGAATTGAATACGAGGATTCGTGTGCTTCTGGCAGGATCTTCTATTTTAAATCCGCTTGATTGGGCACACAAATACTTCCCCGGAGTCGGAGGGTACCGAACTGATCCTTCGAGAAATCAGAAGTCTGACTTGCTACCATATGCTTGGCACGTTTTTGTAAATCGGTATCATCCAACTGGGCCTTGCGGATCTCTTCCTCAAGTGTGGGGGTAACTTCTAAAATATTAGCAAGGCCAGCATCAACTATGACCAGGTTGAGGTGAGCAATCTCTTCTTGAAGTTCAGGAGGCAATGATTCCAATATGACATTTAGGCTGACTGGCTTTCGACTGAGCGCATCGGCAACCACGTTGGCCTCACCCGGGTGGTAATTTATTCCAAGGTCATAATCCTTGACTAACTCAAGCCATCTTCGTTGACGGAGATTTAAATCTGGCTGAGTAAATATATACTTGAGACTTTTGTGATCTGTAAAATTTTGGCACCTCTTCCCGATGAGATAGTGTCTCCAAATTTTTAAAGCATAAACCACCGTGGCCAACTCCAAATCATGAGTAGGATAATTTTCTTCGTGGGCTCGTAGCTGTAGTGAGGCATAGGCTACTACCTTGCCGTCTTGCATAAGTACGCATCCAAGTCCTTGTCTGGAAGCGTCATAGTACACATCAAATCTGCGGTAGATATCTGGAAGAGTCAATACCAGGGCAGTTGTCAGCCGTATCTTTAACTCACTGAAACTTTTCTCACAGTCCTCTGTCCATTCAAACTTCTTATCCTTTTTTAGTAGCTCTGTCATGGGTTTAGCAATCTTGGAGAACCCTTCAATGAAACGACGGTAATATCCGACTAATCCAAGAAAACTCCGGATCTGAGATACGGTTGTGGGTGGCAACCAATCGAGTACACCCTTTACTTTGCTCGGGTCCACGGCTATACCTTCGGCGGATATCACATGTCCAAGAAATCCAACTTGCTTGAGCCAAAACTCACATTTACTAAATTTGGCGTATAACAGATGTTCATGGAGTCGTTGTAACACTGCTTGGAGGTGTTCTTTATGCTCTTCTTCACTTCTTGAGTACATAAGTATATCATCGATGAAGACTACCACGAACTTATCGAGGAAGTCCATGAATACTTTGCTCATCATATGCATGAAGAAGGCAGGGGCGTTGGTGAGACCAAAAGACATAACTGTATATTCATAAAGACTGTATCGAGTGGTGAAGGCGGTCTTAGGAATATCCTCCTTCTTAATCTTGAGCTGATGGTATCCGGTCCTTAAATCAATCTTGGAGAATACCTTGGCCCCACTGAGCTGATCAAACAAGTCATCAATCCTTGGCAACAGATATTTGTTTTTGATTGTGACGTCATTCAGCTGACGGTAATCCACAAACATGCGAAGGCTGCCATCCTTTTTGTCCACGAACATAGCAGGTGATCCCCATGGCAAAGAGCTGGGACGGATATACCCTTTCTGGAGCATTTCGTCAAGCTGTTTCTTTAGCTCCTCTAATTATGATGAAGGCATTCGGTAATACTTCTTGTGTATTGGGGTGCTCCCAGGCACAAGATCTATTGCAAACTCAAGCTCTCGATCAGGTGGCATGCCTTGCAGTTCTTCTAGAAATACATCAGGAAACTCACTGACGACAGGAATTAATTCCAATTCAGCCACCGCGGTGAAGACCATTTCTTTTGTGCGTATGCTTCTGCGAGCATGGAACTTTGTAGTATGCCCTTCTTGGCTGGTCAAAGTGACTTCTCGGGTTCCACAATTTATGCATACTTGATACTGAGTTAGCCAATTCATACCCAAGATAACATCCAACTTATAAGACTCAATAAGTATCAGGGAAGTTGGAAAACAGACTCCATTGATATTGACTTCCAGATTACGGCAGACCAGATTGCTTCTGATTAGGGATCCCGGGGTTTGTACCAGCATATTCTTTCCCAAAAGCGAACAAGGAAATTTGTTTTGGGCAACAAAACTCCAAGAAATAAAAGAGTGGGAAGCCCCAGAGTCAAATAAAATCACTGCAGGTATGTTATTAACAGAAAACATACCAATGACGACTTCGGGGTTCTCTTGGGCTTCATCGGCGGAGAGGTGATGAACGTATCCCATGATGTTTTGCTGGTTCGGGCATGCCTCCATAAAATGGACTTGTGGCCTGAATATAGCATTCAACCTGTTGTTCTTGGGACATTGTTTGGCATAATGTCCGGTTTGCCCACAGTTGAAGCAAGAATTGTTGCGCAGACGCTCCTCTTGCGCTGGGTTGGATACGACATTCTTGACTTGAGTGGTGGTCTTGTTAACATTTTGTTGCCAATTGGGCTTGTATTCCACATGAGTCTGTTGCCAGGTACGAGCCTTTTGCACTGGTTGTATCTCCTTTCCTTGGCTCAAACTTGCACTTGTGATCGTTGTTAGCAGACCTATTATCTGATACAAGCTTGTACTCCCGTTCAGCAATGAAAGCCTTATTCACCAGGGTTTGGAAGTCTGGTAAATCGAACATACTGAGAGTACACATGAGTTGCGGGTTTAATCCACCAAGAAATCTGTCAATCTTTCTTTCTTCAGCGGCCACGTCATACAGGGAGTAACGTGACAGATGATTGAATTTTTGCAAATATTCACCCACAGACTGATTTCCTTGGAGGAGCGCGAGAAATTCACGCTGCTTAGACTTCATATTTCCTGTAGGGATATGATATTTTCGGAATCGTTCCTTGAATATTGACCAGGTGACTTCTTCATCAGCATACCACATGGCTCTTTCATTTTCCCACCATATGGTAGCAGCGCCTTCAAGATAATGAGTTGCAAATCGAACCTTATCTCCTTCTTTAGTACGAGCAATCTCAAGTTTCTTCTCCATAGTTCGCAACCAATCATCTGCATCCAAGGGGTCAATAGCCTGACTGAAACTGGGAGGCTTGGTCCTTTGAAAATCTGACAGCTTGGAGTGATGACCGGGCTGATTTCCATCCTGTCCAACCACAGCTTGAACACTTCTTAATATTTCAATCAGATCATTATTCTGTCTTTCCCAAACATACGCAGGATTTGCTCGGTGGAGGCGGTGGTGGAACATACGGCTCGGGTGAGTGTCCTGCCTGTCATGCGGAACGACGAACAGGAGAACCCTCGTGAACGTTGCTACTGCAGCCTCCCCGCATCATTCTATTGTGATTTTTCCCAAGGCAATGCAACTGAGATGAGAAGCATTCAAAATAAACTGGGGAAAAGCCAACAACAAAAGCCCGAGAAAAACCGAAAAGACAAAGAAAATGCGGCGAATAAAATAGAGTTCCAACATAATTATACATAGACTCATACACGAAAGATAACAACATGCCAGGTTCACTACTCTCATACTTGAAACGAAACATCATGACTCGTACGACTACATCCGTACACCATCCTGACGACTGCGGATACTCGGAAGCTCTATTGCTCTGCTGGTGCTGCAGGGTCATCTCCTGAAGCGGACTTGGATCCTGAACTGACATGGTTAACTGAGACCTCCGGGTTAAAGGTGACACGATGACGCTGCCTCGAGGGCTCTCCCTCCGGCACAGGTGTAGGGTGAAGCATCAGGGCTACAGGAGTGGCGAGAAGTGAAACCCAGTCAGCAGGAGCACAAGCGGACTCACTGTCATGGTGCCCGAGCTACTCGGAGGAGTAACCAGTGAAACAGGAGAATTAGAACTAGCTTGAATATAGGGAGTAAATCCCACAGATGATGGAGTAGCGACATATCTAGTAGAGGCTAAAGCAATACGGGCACGAGTCAGCTCTCGAGCCAGCTCGTTGATCATAAGATAGCTAGCAGTGATATAACGAGAAAGGCGGCTAACAACACTATCAGACTTCGGATCAATGATAGGGAAACGAACACGACCATTATCATGCAGAGAAGGATAGTAGAAGAAACCTGGGTGGTTATGCATCCAGACCTCATTGTAGCGAATCTCAACAAGGACCTCGAATGCAGCAAAATGGACAACCTGAGAAGCGGTAGAAGCGTAACCGCTCCGAGAGGTACGAGTGTAAGTACTGGAATCGAAACTAGTGCGCAGAGTAACTACTGCGTGATACTCATACACTGAGTCAGATAGACGCTCCCGGTACACACGATAGGTTGGGTCGTCACCGAGGGGGTACAGCCGACGCCACATGTTAGGAAGGAGATGCAGCGACGTGTATGGCATCAGCTGCAACTGGCATGGATACGGCACCAGAGCCATCTACACTCACAACCGTTAGCAGGTTAGCATAAAAAATAAAACAGGTGCATGCAATGCAACAACTAGCTACAAATGCTACCGGCACTCAACTACAACTCGTATCTAGCGCCCGGTTAACACGTCGTAGTCTAGCGTGGCCTACAGTCAGCGTGGCTCTGATACCAAGTGCTATGTTACCCCGGCTCATAGCAACCGGTTTACCATGCATTGCCAGCCCAGAAACCTTGTCTTCTGGCAACAAACAACAACTTGGTACCGAAAACAACCGCTTTATTGATGCTAGCGGTTCAGAGTTTACATTACAACAGTTGGCGAGGCCAAGCGGCACGCACGGTGCGGCTAAACAATATGTACATTATTTAGTGAACATAAAGGGGCCTCGATCATGGCAACAACACGGCAGCGGACCAACATCGTAGCGGAACTCCATAGCACAGGGACACCGATGTGGACACGATCTAGACGCGGACAGCACTCCTTTCCAATGGGACTTTCCTGAAATCTGGCCTGACATGCCAGGTCAGTACATTGAATGTACTTGCAAGCTCACAACAAGCATAAACATAACGACAAACAATATCATGACAATTAACCAATTTAAAACAATGCAACAATATATCCAACATGCTATGACCATGCTCTTGTGATAATCGTCCCTCAGACTGGCTTACCAAACGTGATTGTTCCTGGATCACAAACGTACCAGACTAGAGACATCTCGTGATCCTTACGACGATCACAATCACGACCAATATTTGGCCACAAACCGTGATCCTTATGGCGATCACAACCACGACCAATATTTGACCCATGATCCTTACAGAGATCAGAACCACGACCAATATTTGGCCCGTGATCCTTACGGCAATCACAACCACGACCAACATCTGGTCCCAATCAACACGATGGCCTTCCCCCCACCAACACAAGGCAAACTTCAAACTTAGTGTGCAAGATTTATTAAATGTTGACCCATGGTGTGACATACTTTCGAGCGTGTCCTTAACCATGGACTCGTCTATCGATAGATTAATACACTCTGCAGAGGTAGCAAACTAGACCCACACCACGGAACCCATGGCCTCGCACTGCCATTCGGGTGGGCCAACGGTATTCCGACGAAACTCCTCCATTGCCATGACACTCTCCTGGCCACTCCGACTCACTCCCCATCATGCTAGTGCTGGGTGGCCCCATGTCTAGCAAAGACACAACGACCACCATCGTGGCCAAACGATCCCACACGGGGACCCGATACCAAAAACTCAACAACGGGCACATAAGGTTATGCCTGCTTACTGGGCCAGGGTACAGCACGCCCATAACCTTCCCTAGTTGGAGGCACCGACCAGAGGCATGACAATGAAACGAATAAAGGCCGTCCCATACCGGCAAATGTGGTTGCACTGGGAAAGACTCGATTCAGCGGCACCATGACCCGGTCAACAACATATTCAAGTTGAGTTATTATCAGGTTCAACTTAAAGTGAAAATAACCAGTGTCATAATGCCATGACATGCATCACCAACATATGCATCACATATCAACAGAAATGACTAAGTCAACTACGCTCACCCTGAGCATCAACAACTCATGATACTTCTCTGGTTAAGATTAAGCCTCACTTCAACCAGAATCTTTTCTAGCAAATTAATCATTTTTACTCATGCAAGAAAATAATTCCACTAATTATTCATATCCATAGCCATATTAATCTTTCGTCACCCAAAAACTAAATCCTTGCTAGTTTACCAACTAAGTTCACTTCAAACTTTCTGTATATCAAGCATATTCACTTTAACAAGCATCTAACAGAATATGACTAACATATTAATAATTTAAATGCATAGATAATCATTTGTTCAAGTAGAAAATCACAAATATTGTAGTGGAACTATGGAAATGTTGTTGTGCCTTGCCTTAGTGCAGATGAGGTTCACAATCCTCCTGGTGATCCTCAAGACAAGCTTGACCTTCTGAAAATAATTAAAAACACAAAAACAAATCACCAAGAAACCTTCTGAAATTCACCAGAAAATCTAGACAGCAGGGAAAAATCCCATCTTTGGTGAGCTGCTAGATTATTGAACAAAGAACACAATGCAAAAAGAATCAACTCACTTGGACTTATGGTTAAAAAGTTTTGGCCGTTTGAAGTTCTCTGGTAAATGAAATTTGAATTAAAAATAAACAGACTGGGGGGTGACGTCGAAGGCATAAAAGCCCAGGGTGCCACTACTCATACCGCTTCACGCGCGTACAAAGTGGCTGACTAGCGGGTCCCGCTAGTTAGGTGAGGTGGAGGGGGAGAGGGAAACAGGGAGCGGCGAGGCTTCACCGGAGCGCACGCCGGCGGCGAGAGCTCTTGGGACAAAACGAGAGGGGGGGTCGAGAGAGGAGACGAAGGCGCACCTGCCCGTACCCGTAGAGTAGCTAGGGGTGGTCGGACGGTGCCGGAAATAGCCTCTCCAGCGGAGGCGGAGAGCAGCGGTCGCCGGAGATGAAGACGACGGTGACTAGGGGCGGCTCCAGGGGCTCCAACCAGGCGGAACGGCACCACCGAAGAGTGGCGGAGGCTTTGGAAGGGTTGCCCTCTCCTGGGAGGGGCTGGAGCTACAGGGATGACCCGAGGGGATCGCCGGCGAGCTCGAGCTCGGGGACGGCGGCCCGCGGCCTGCCTGGCCGGGCTACGGATTTCTATGAGCTTGTGGAGTGTGTGGGAGTGGATGAGGGTGCTCGAGGAGGCTTGGGGGTGGCCGTATTTATAGGCGAGCGGCGAGGGGGATTCGGGCTCCGCCGTTGGACAACTGTCCGCGGCGCCCGGTGACGAACGGCATCAGTGAGAGAGGGGAAGAAGACGGAGCTCACGCAGGGACTGTTGGCGAACGGGGATGAGCACAAGGGCGAGGGGAAGACGACGAGCATGGTGCACCGTGCACTATGGCGTTGGCCAGACCGCGTCAGTGCCCGCTGCGGCAAGCTCCGGCATCGGCGAGTGCCAGGGCGGAGTTAAGTGAGTAGAGACGGTGATGGTGGTGCGGTTTGGCATGCTCGGGTAGGCGGGGCAGCGGGCACACGCGCAACAGAGCGCTCGGCAGCACTTAGAGCGCGTGTTTTGCATGTCAGCATGCCTGGATGAACGCGGTAACCACGTGAACTATGACATGAGGCCGACCTAAGCCCAAACATCATGTGTGGCGTGTTGACCGTGGTAGTTTTGAGTGTTACCACGCTTGGGTTGGGTTCCAGGTGCAGTAGAAATGAGTTTACACTCCTGGTAAGTTTTTGGACAGTAACCTTGGAGGTTTATGGTGGTCAAACCACTGGTAGTTGAGGGCAGAGCTTTGGAGGCTAGCCAACATTTACTAAGGTGAAGATGCACAAGAAAAACCAGCTACAATGGAGCAAGTAAAATGGTAGTTGTTGTAGAAACTACCATTTTTGTCCAGAAATGAAAATATTTTCTGTAGCCAAAATATTCCAAAAAGTGATGAAATATTTTTGCTTAGAAAGGTGCCCTAGGGTTCAAAGAATAATTGCGATTTTTCTCAGAATTTTATGGGCAAGAAAAAATGGGGTTGCTTTGGAGCACATTGAGCTAGCTAGGGTTTGGAAGGGGATAATGACTATTTTTCATTAAAGAAAAATATTCCAAATGATATTTTGAGATGAACTAGAGATGGAGTGAAGGTTTGGGAGGGAGATGAAGCACTTGGGTGAAAGTCAAGGGGTACCCAAGTGGTTAAGTCCAAATGAAGAGATTCAAAAACTCCAACTCAAATTTAAACCAACTGAAAATCAGGCAAAGAAGAGGGGGCAAAAACCAGGCTGTCACACCAGTTAAAGAACAAGGAATTAAAGAGTTTCGATTGGATGCTGAAAAGTAGTTATTAACATCATTGTAACCCGCTGTTGCAGCAGCAAAGCAGTTAAACAAACAAGTAGTTATTTAAGTTAAGGCAAATAGGTAATTCTTAACAGTAAGTATCAAACACATAGATAGGCGCAGTCTACAATAGGATTAACACGTTATGGCATTATGTAATCAGTAGCAAACTAAATTAAGCCAAGCAACATAAGTAAACAATTCTGCAATAAGTGGCTAACTAAAATTCCAAGAAGCAGGTAACTGAACTTACGCTAGTTCTTTGTACACGCACACTACAACTTCTTTTTCGCTTACAAGGTTGTACGAAGGAGTCCATGGCATAAATTGATTGGATACGTTGTCCCAATACTTCTTTCTTCCCACACTGCATTAGTAAGTCGAATGGTTAATCTGGTAAGATGGTGCATCCTTGATATGTTATATGAGGACGTGTAGTCACACTAGTTGTAGCCACACACATCACATTGGCTTTTACTGTATATTTCATGCGATTAATTTTGGCATATCGGGATCTACGTAATCTACAATAGGATGAAAAGACTGGCATCCTTCGCATTATTGGCGAACTCAGTTCATACAAACAAGCAATTCAACCATTCTGTGGGTAAATCAAAAGCGCCACTGCAATATTTTTCACTACCCAATCATACACGCAAAAAGGGGTGATGCCACCATAGGGGCTGGTATGGGCGGTCGCCTCAGGTGGCTGGAAAGTGTGCACCTAGTTTGAGTCATCCAGGTTGGCCCAGGCTAGTTTTGTTCGTCCCAACGCACGAGCAGGCAATATAAAAAATGAAGAAAAATGTTTCAATTTGGATGGGCTAATAACATAAGTGCAAGGCAGGCCCTATAGCAGGCTCGCGTCCCAAATGAGTGCCTCCCATATCGATCGACAACAGGAAAAATCCCAATTCATTCGCTCCAGCCTCCAGTCTGCTTCGCTCCGAACCTAACCGCCGCTGGACAGACCGACACAACACTTCCTCGCGCCCTCGTTGGAGGGCGGTCACCGGGCTTCAAGAGAACGGAAGGACAAGAAGATGCAGATCCAACCCTAGGTGTAGCCTGCGTGGGAGGCAGTGGCGGCAACACGAGCATGGCATAGAGCTTGCGCAAACGGACAGTCACAACTTGCAAGAGTAGCATGCACAATGAGCAGGTACATCACATCCCTGATTATATTTAATTCAACTCTTCAATTTCTGGCCAATAGTTAAACCGGACGGCGTTGTAAAACTGCTTGTATGTAGGGAATCTATGAGAAACCGAAACCAATTTCTACTTATTTTATAACTCCCCCAATCAATACTAAACTGACTGAATCTGATGTATCTAATCAAGTTTCCGGTGCAAACATACAAGCTCATGTTGTTCTTGAGCCTGAAGTGTCTAATGAACAGACTACTGATGAAGGATTTGATGCAAACATTTTACATGCTCCTGGTGATGAACATATAGTGTCTTATGAGGGATCTAATGCAAGCATTTTGCAAGCTCATTGAAGGATTTAGTGTCCAATGATGATATGCTATGTTGAGAGAGACAGGTATTTGCAGGCATTGATGACAAGAATATTATAGTGCATTTTCATAGCTTGAGGAAACATCAAGGCCATCTACCAGAAAGTACCTGTATCATGACAACATAGCATAAATACTTTTCTAATCTGTTGTTTGAAACTATTGGCATACTTGTGCGGGATAGATATATTGATATGCAGTTTGTGCACTGGTTATAGGTGCAATTATACTTCGATATTTTCAGCCAGAGAACGAATAATTCAAGCAGGTACAGACCATGTTTGTAGTCCTTGTACACCATGTTGCATTTTGTGTTTTTTGGTGCTTGCATCATTTAGTGTTTATAATCTGAACTACTTTGGATCATTATCTAGTTTTCAAAGTGCATGTAGCTTCACATTTCTCAAGTTATGTTGATTTCCGGAGTGCAAGTGCCTTTGTATTTTTTAAGTTAAATGTTCGCCCCTGGTAACTTGAATTCATGGATCCGCTACTGCACACAAATCATACACGAATGCTAGTACGAGTTAAATGAAATGCATGGACTTACGCTAGCTCGTTGTACAGGCTCACTGCAGCTCTGCTTGCGCTTGGGATGTTCCATGTACAAGTCCATGTTACCACTTGCTTGGATGTGCAGGCCTTGTGCTCCTTGTATCCCCCTCTACATTTTTGACGCGGCGAATGGTTGATCAAATAAGAGGAATCGACCTTGATATTGTACCGGAGGACAAATACTTACAAGGTTATACGAGTGTGCGGGATGTGTACGAGATCCCGTAGCACCGTCATGCTTCTCTAAAAAATGGATTTGCTTGTTTCAGATGATATCTCCAGAAGAAATAAGAGTTAAAGTCAGAGTTGCATAGGCGTGTAAGCTAAGAGAGAAGTGAAAGGATATCCAAACATCGTCGGAATAGTGCACAAGCGAGTGATGTGTGGATACCTAGTTCTGGCCGGCGTTTGGGCATGCTCGCCTAGCTAGAGTGCGGGTCACTTCAGAGCCGTTGAGGGTGATGCGCTGGCATTGGCTGCCCGCGCACGGATGCAGATCTTGAGTGGCAGCAGAGCACTACGATGCGGTGGACGAGACCGTTGGTGAAGCCCCAACGGCCTCGGGGGGCGGAGGTGCGATGATGTGCTTGGTGAAGTAGCCCCGATGAGCTCGGAGACGGTGTCGGTGAAGCACACCTGATGTGGTGGAAGTTGGTGTCTATGAGGCGCGTCGGTTGCGGCGGCCGACGTTGTCGATGGACCACCCAGTGCGGTGGATGAGGGCATAGATGAGGTACCTCTGGTGCGGTGGTGAAGCGTGATCGTCGTCTTCGTCGTCGTCGTCCGACACAGAGGTGGGGAAAGAGATGAGATGAGGGGCGATTCGAACTTTGCTTGGGTTGACGGCGAATTAGGGATTTGAGCAATCTGTGCGCGGAAGGGGACGGTGGAGAAGGGAGATTTTCAAGGGCTAGAATTGGGACCGCCAGATATTTCAATCAGAAATGTGGAAGCGCGAACTAATTTTGTCGTAGTCCTTTGGGGGGAGTGGGGGAGGAACGGAGGGGGTGGGTGGCTGGGTGCTACGCGTCCGTCCGACACACGCGACCACCCCGAAACAACCCTGGTCTTCCTGGTGCGCCTACATTTGAGAATGCAAACAAATCTTCTTTCATTTACAAACGAATCTGTATGTATTACCATGCCCGTGTTTTCCTTGCAATAATTAGTCATTCGAAACGAGATACTCCCTCCGTTCACTTTGGTAAGTCATTTCAGACAACTTAAAATGAACTATTTTGCACATTGTCTGAAATGTCTTCAAGGTCTTATCAAAGTGAACAGAGGGAGTACTATAAATTAATTAGTGAGGAGTTATTTGAAAAAAAATCGAAACGGTATGCACGCTAACGTGGATTAGAGTGTGTCACATAATTAGTTATTTGAATTAGAGTGTGTGTGTCACGTAGCGATCTCCAATTCTAACGTGGATTTTGCATTTCACTGTATCCATCCTACTTTTTTAATACAAATTCATATGTATATGATGAACACCATGGTAGTAAGAAAATTTTTAGATGGATTCAAACATATGACCTACAAAATAGCATAACAAATTGAGTCAATGTCAACTTTTCGAAACCTAGTATGGCACGAATTCGAAATAATTACCCGTATGCATGGTTCTCAGTTCAAATCTTACAATGTACACCGAATTGAAACATTGATATTAAGTCTCGTACTATGTACATTCAAATGTTGTTTTTAGCCCCCCCCCCACACACACACGCTACATACTTCCTGTATCGGTCAATCTTCCTCTCCTAACCACCTTAGGAAGCTATGGGTTTCCAACACACATTCATTATTTCTCTCCATGTTTTGATCTCTAAGTCTCTCAACTACACAACCGCTTTTTCCACTCTGTTACCGGATGTATTTACCTCATACACCCGCCATTGCACACCATGCCAATCTCTCTCTCTCCCT
>NC_041385.1:587984812-588003417 GCF_002162155.2 Triticum dicoccoides
GTGTGCACACACGCATGTTGTCTATCTATGTCACTCCCTCAAGACTGTCTCACTCTTTCTTCTGCACGGCGGGCCACACTCGCTCAATCTCTCTCTCTCTCTCTCTCTCTCTCTTTATCTGAGTCTCGTTTAACCTCGTTTTCTTTCACACACAAATGATATATCTCCCTGTTCGGGCCTCAATCGACACACTCTATACTCTGTCACGCAGATTGTCTATCTAGGTGAAGGAAATATGCCCTAGAGGCAATAATAAAGTTATTATTTATTTCCTCATATCATGATAAATGTTTATTATTCGTGCTAGAATTGTATTAACTGGAAACATGATACACGTGTGAATACATAGACAAACATAAAGTCACTAGTATGCCTCTACTTGACTAGCTCATTAATCAAAGATGGTTATGTTTCCTAACCATAGACATGTATTGTCATTTGATTAATGGGATCACATCATTAGGAGAATGATGTGATTGACTTGACCCATTCCGTTAGCCTAGCACTTGATCGTTTAGTATGTTGCTATTGCTTTCTTCATGACTTATACAAAGTTCCTGCAACTATGAGATTGTGCAACTCACGTTTACCGGAAGAACACTTTGTGTGCTACCAAACGTCACAACGTAACTGGGTGATTATAAAGGTGCTCTACAGGTGTTTCCGAAGGTACATGTTGGGTTGGCATAATTCGAGATTAGGTTTTGTCACTCCGATTGTCGGAGAGGTATCTCTGGGCCCTCTCGGTAATACTCATCACCTAAGCCTTGCAAGCATTGTAACTAATGAGTTAGTTATAAGATGATGTGTTACAGAACGAGTAAAGAGACTTGCCGGTAACGAGATTGAACTAGGTATTGGATACTGACGATCAAATCTCGGGCAAGTAACATACCGATGACAAAGGGAACAACGTATGTTGTTATGCGGTTTGACCGATAAAGATCTTCGTAGAATATGTAGGAACCAATATGGGCATCCAGGTTCCGCTATTGGTTATTGACCGAGAATAGTTCTAGGTCATGTCTACATAGTTCTCGAACCCGTAGGGTCCGCACGCTTAATGTTACGATGACAATTTTATTATGAGTTTACAAGTTTTGATGTACCGAAGTTTGTTCGAAGTCCCGGATGTGATCACGGACATGACGAGGAGTCTCGAAATGGTCGAGACATAAAGATTGATATATTGGACGACTATATTCGGACACCAGAAGTGTTCTGGGTGATTTCGGAGAAAACCGGAGTGCCGGAGGGTTACCGGAACCCCCCCCCCCCGGAGAGTTAATGGGCCACATGGGCCTTAGTGGGAAGAGAGAGGGGCGGCTAGGAAGGGCCGCGCGCCCCCTCTCCCTCTAGTCGGAATTGGACTAGGAGGGGGGCGGCGCCCCCCTCTTTCCTTCCCCTCCTCTCCCCCTTCCTTCCCCTCCTAGTAGGAGTAGGAAAGGAGGAGTCCTACTCCTACTAGGAGGAGGACTCCTCCTCCTGGCGCGCCCAACAAGGGCCGGCTGGCCTCCCCCCTCCCTCCTTTATATACGGGGGCAGGGGGCACCCCATAGACACACAGGTTGATCTACGGATCATTCCTTAGCCGTGTGCGGTGCCCCCCTCCACCATATTCCACCTCGGTCATATCGTCGCGAAGTTTAGGCGAAGCCCTGCGCCGGTAGAACATCATCATCGTCACCACGCCGTCGTGCTGACGGAACTCATCCCCGAAGCTTTGCTGGATCGGAGCCCGGGGATAGTCATCGAGCTGAACGTGTGCTGAACTCGGAGGTGCCGTACGTTCGGTGCTTGGATCGGTCGGATCGTGAAGACGTACAACTACATCAACCGCGTTGTCATAACGCTTCCGCTTACGGTCTACGAGGGTACATGGACAACACTCTCCCCTCTCGTTGCTATGTCATCACCATGATCTTGCGTGTACGTAGGAAATTTTTTGAAATTACTATGTTCCCCAACACTAGGTCAGTCCATCCAAGCCACCCCACTCTTTCAACCTTATGGTGGGCCACGCTCTCTCTCTCTCTCTCTCCCTCTCTCTCTCTCTCCCTCTCTCTCTCTCTCTCTCTCTCTCTCTCTCTTTGTATGTCTCGATTGACCTCGCTCTTTCTCGGACAAAAACGATATATCACCTTGTTTGAGCCCAATTCGACCTATTCACATTGTATACTCTCTCACGAACATTGTCTATCTAGGTCACTCTCTCCAACCCGTCTCACTCTTTCGATTGCACGGAGACCCTATGCGATCGATTGACCTTGCTTCCTCCCACGCACAAAATATATATGCACGTCTATGACTGGATCATCTCTCAAGCTCTATCTTACATCCCACACCCTTGCCAAAAGATCAATCGGACAATATCTCTCCAGAGCATATATATCTGTCCAATGAATGTCGGACCACACTCACTTTGTCTCTCTATCTATATGTCTCTCGATTGACCTTGCTTTATCACACCGTATCCTCCACGCATTAAAGCTACCTCTCCATCCCTCGCAAAGCCGGAGTTATTTACATTGCGAGGGGCACTCCAACCTTGGATTAATTTGTGTAGGCATTTATTCCGGTCGGTTTAGATTATATTTTCATAGCATTCGGCCCACAACTACTCCAAACACCGTTGCAACCCTCGCAACTCCCCTAGTTGATTTCCCTCTGGCTCGGTCATCGCTCTCTCGCACGTACTTTCTCGCCTTCAACGTCGCACCATGGTATTATTGCAAAAAACTCCGTCGTTCTCTTTAATTATTATAAATAAGCTACAAAACTACACACCGATAGTCCACTTGGAATGGAAGAAATTTCGACCCACAAATTAAAGTGCTACAAACTACACACCGAGGGGCCCACATGTCATGAAACAAATTCGGACCCATATACAAATTAAAAAATAAAGGACGAGGATCGAACATGCGACCAGGGCCTTCAAGCCACACGTCAATAGGCAACATACGTAGAACAGCAATGTTTGTTGTACCCCCTTTGTTCACATAATGTTTTTATATTACCACAGCCTATTTAATGGATAACATGTAATATTATTTTTAGTACTATTCGCCTTCACTTACTAGTGGGTTCCATGTGTGCTCTCTCTCTCTCCTCCCCTTTTGCGTTTAGACGCACGGGCAAGCACGAAGAACTCGCGGGCGATGTTGCTGTTGACCATATTTGGACGCGTTCACAAGTTACGGCACCAGTTTCACGTACTAGCAGCACGTTAATTTGGAAGTATATTAAGTGTATCGGATATTAAGTAGGATATTATTTGCGTGTTATTATGTGATTAGCACTATTTTTGGCATGAAATTAACTACACGCTAAACGTGTTGAGCGCTCGACATTGAAGCAGTCTAGGTCGTTGGATGGCAAGGAATACATGTGGCTTGATGACGTTTTATATTTAATTTGATACGGCTCTAGCAGAACATTCAATCGATCAAACAATAGATTTCGTTCAGTCTGACTCCGACTTTAAATTATACGACGATCGATATAAAATAAACGGAAATGATAAACGTTCGGATTTTAAGCATGCCAATCCGAACGTTTTTCATGGCAAATTTAGATTACACGGCAGCGGTGGGGGCATCTTGCGGTGGGAAGCGGCTCCTCTGCCGTGCTCTGTGTGTCGTCGGGCCACTGACCAACGGTGACGGCATCGTCTTGCGCCGTTGTTGGCATACTCCTGGACGTTGGCCTAGCTTCAAGGAAGGCCAAAATGTTCTGGACTTTGGAGCGAGTCAACTGGCGGGAGGAGGCGACTGGCGTTGGTGCAAGGAAGAGGTCGACAGGGGCCATCCATGCCGCTGAGGGGGGCACTGGCACCCGCGCGGGGACAGGCGCTGTCAACGGCACGGCGAAGACATTCATGTGCACAGGCACCAGCACGGGCGCACACGTCAGTGCACGCATAGGCGCATGCGCTGGCAGGTGCACGGGCACTGGCACGGGCGTGCGCGTCAGTGCACGCGCAGGCGCATGCGCTGGCAGGTGCACGGGCACGTGAAAGTCAGTGGGGACCTCGTGGAACCCCGTGGGATCAAGCTCGGCGACAGTGTGCAGCTCCCAGCCCATCAATGCCACGAGGATGGGCGCTGGCGCAGTCGGGGCGACGGGAGCCGGAACAGGAGCGGCAACAGGCGCGGCGTCTTCCCGCAAGGTCAGTTCAAGCTTGTCCCAAAGCGCCTTATGTTCTTGGGACTCCGGCTGGGTGTCTTCCTCAGGAAACAGGAAGACTAAGGCAGACCATCGTGATGTGGCATGGCGTACGTTTAGGTCAGGCTAGTTGGAGGTAGACGACAGGAGAATTAGAGAGGAAGAGAGAAGATTGTAGCGATACCGGGTAGTGCAGGGTTGATTTTAAACTGCGGCGCCGGGACATTAAAAGTGGGAGCAGTTGGGACGAAGGTGGGCGGCGGAGCCTGGTCAAAGGGCTCACCTCCAGGTGAGCTTGCACCGCGGTCTGCTCGCATGCCTCCCTATCAGCCGGCACAGCGGTCTGCTCGCACGCCTCCCATCGACTCACACGCTTGCTCGGACGGCATCTGCCGATGAGAAGCGGGGACTCGTGGCGGCACGTAAACACCCACAGTTTCAATAGTGAAAGCGTTCGCCTTAACGTGACAGGTCTTTGTTCCAAAATACCTTGGCTCTTCATTTGTGCAACTTGTCATAGGCATCTTGTCTCAAATTGAAGAAAAAACTTACGAAGTAATATTTGCGCCATATCACGTGACCATGCTCAGTTTCAAGAATTTATGCTCACTTTTGGATTTTCTGAAATTTAAGATCTAGGATTCGAAACAATATCATAACCTGCATCATGCAATAAATTTTCAGGCCGTACATCTGTCCTGTTGTATTTCTAAAGAAAGGATTTGGTCAAACATTTTTCTTAGTTAGACATTAGACAAGTTATATATGCAGAGTAAAAGGATAATCCCTCCGTACCAGTGCATTGCCTGATATATTAACTCAAGTACTAGGCACGAACAAACGGGCTCAATTATGTGCTCATCCTGTAGTAGTAGTAGTAGTAGTAGTAGTAGTAGTAGTAGTAGTAGTAGTAGTAGTAGTAGTAGTAGTAGTAGTAGTAGTAGTAGTAGTAGTAGTAGTAGTAGTAGTAGTAGTAGTAGTAGTACAAGGCAATGCAGTCGACGGGTGACCTTGATGAACGGCGGACGAGGGAATTGAACCGTGCTCGGCACGGTAGGTAACGTTGTCTAGTTACTAAAGCATCCATCCGTTCTTCATCGGTAGTCATTATGGACTAGGGACATGAGGGGAATTTCCTAGGGCTGGAATTCTGGCCGCCAGATATTTCGACTTGAAACACTGAGGCTCGACTGGTTGGGATTGCCTAATGTGCATACCACGCACGCCACCAAAGGACACGAACCCATTTTTTAGGATCAACACGAGCCAAGGTCTGGCTGGTATGCCATTGGGTCCTACCATTCTCAACGTGGTAATTGATTTATGACAAGTTGTTGAATTAGAGTGAGTTTGTGATATAGTGATCTCAATGTGGATTTCACATTTCATGGTATCCCTAGTAAATTTTCCAATGCAAATTCAAATATAAAAGATGAACAATATGGAGGTGAGAAAACTTTGTATGTATCAAGCATATGACCACACACACACGGAGAGAGAGAGAGAGAGAGAGAGACACGCGCGAACACAACAACAATCCAATAAGTATAGTGCATTTATTTTTGCAAACCATGCATGTATGACACGAATTCAAAAATACTCCTTCTATTCCTAAATATTAGTCTTTTAGAGAGTTCAACAAGTGACTACATACGGAGCAAAATGAGTGAATCTAGACTCTAAAATATGTCTATATACATCCGTATGTGCCAGTCAATTTGAAATCTATAAAAAGACTAATACTTAGGAATGAAGGGAGTAAAATGTAAGACATGCATGGTCCTCACTTCAATATTTAAAATGAACATGAAACTGAAACATGAATATTAAGTCTAGTACTACAGTACATGCAAATGTTGTGTTTAGGCGGAGCTATGATTGTCGGGGGTCAACCCCTCGACCTTAGATAAAATTGTGGAGCTCTGTTTAGGGTTGTTTAGATTATATTTGTCCCCACCCTCCATACCACCGATTGGTTGTGCACCCCCCACCCCTCCTCCCCGGGAGAATATCATGTGCCCCCATACCTTAGATGTTATATGCCGATACGAGTTGCTTGGAGCTTGTAGATCTGAGATATATATAGAAGCTCACGTGATATGCTTAATATTTTTACAGGAAACCTTGATGAGTTTGAGAATTGCACACAATTTGTACAAAAACTACTCAGATGCCCTTGGATCCCATATCCAACAACCTCAAAGCTCGTATCACCATAGCATCTAAGATGAAGGAGGATATCATATTCTCCTGTATGTAAGAATATCATGTGCTACCACACCTTAGATGCTTCGGTGATACAAGCTCTTCGGAGCCGTTGGATTTGTGACCCAACACCTCCTCGGTGGTTCGAATGGAGTTTTGCTGAAAAGCCCCAAAAGAGTTCGGCCAGTGCTTACAAGCACAAAGACTGCTTAGATGCCATTGGATCTCAGATCAAATAACCTCGAAGCTCATATCACCATAGCATCCAAGCTGCGATAACACCTTATGTTTTCTCGCACGGGAGAATATGAGGTTCTCCCGCACCGTAGATTCTATGGTGATACGAGTTCATTGAGATCTAACAACCCACAGTAGGAGGTTTGAATGTTTTTGCAATATATGGCTGAGAGAGTTTGGGAAATGCGCAGAAAGTACAAGTACTACGCATGTGCCATCTGATCACTGATCATACGACTTAGATGCTCATATCACCGTAGCGGGTAATTAAGCTACGGGGAGCACCTAATATGAGCAAGGGGGAGCCGTTGGATCGAAGATGCAGCGGCACACACGAGGCCTGAATGTTTTATTTGCAAAAAAAACTTTGGAGAGTTTGGAAATTGCGCATAATTACAAAGACTACTCCGAAGCCATTGGATCTCACTTCCAACGGTGTAAAAACTCGTATCACCATAGCATCTAAGCTGCGGGGTGGATGTGATATTCTATGCCGTTGTCATTTTTGTTCGTAAACTTGCAAAAAACGTGCAACTCGTGTCGTTACTTGTCTAACCACGCAAAGTGTTTGTTCAAAAAAACATCCTACACTGAAATATCAGAACAACACACGGGGATCCCACTTGTCATTAATCAAATTTGGACCTAACCTGGACTACAAAGCGTAAGTCGATAGTCTGAAACAAGAACAGTTCTTGGCTTTGTCCCATAACTTGATTTTATACAGTATTACGTTGAGTAGAGTAGAGGGAGTGCCTCGTCAACACGTGCATGACCGTTGACTCACTTACTGGTGGGTCCCAGGTCTGCGATCTCAATCTCTCTTCTCTCCATTGTCTAACCTTTGCACAGGCACACACGAAGAGCAGCGCTAGCTTGTCGTGGTCTTATTAAAACTAAAAAAATCTTGGAAAATAGAAGAATCGCCTAGAACAAGAGACGTTGTGGCTAGTCGAGATGGAGCTAACCACATCTATCTTCCATGCCACGTTTGCATGATGAAGCTGTATGCCTAGTGGGGTGTTTTTGACCGACTGGCTGGGTCCCGAGGTCAAACCATAGGTACTATGTCTGATACTGTATATTTTTACACGCACATTTTTCCTCCGTGTCGAGACGTGGCACACCCTACCGCGCGGTTTCGGGGTCCTCCCGGGTGGTGCACGCATATATTCTTCCTGACGTGGGACGACCTACCGTGCGTTTTCTAGGTCCTCCTCAGTCATAGCCCCGAAGCAAGTAAATGAGTCGTCAAATCACGAAAGACCACCTTTCCCACCGAGTACATCAGTGAAGCACGATGGCTAGCTAGTTGGGCTAGTTCGACCGATTAGCTAGGCTGCCACCACATTTGTTTTTTCACCCCTTTTTTTATCTACTTGCCGGAAGGTAAATTTAAAGATCCACCGCGGCGTTGCTATGGTGTTTGGGTGCAGCAGGATTTTTTATTTTTTGATTGACGGGAGCAGGCATGACATGATTTTTAATTTTTTGATTGACGGGAGCAGGCGCGGCAGCAATTAGTCACGATGACTCCGCCTGTAAAACACACTGCTCCCTGATGTGAGAAGTCGTCGACTGGTGTTTTACCATGGTGAAAACCAAAAGATTCCCCGCTCCTCGACTAGCTCCCTCCACCTTCCCGTAGATTGCATTGCCTTTCAGCCGTTTTGCCCCCTTTGCTTCCTCTCCCCATTGCTTCTACCTGGTGCCATGGCGGCGCAGCAGATCATGGAGTCTGAGATGAGGCGCCTGACATAGGAGCTCCAGGGCAAGGATGCGGAGCTCAGGGCCAAGGACGTGGCGCTCCGTGAGCTCAAGGAAGAGAGGAGTGCCATGCTCCTCCGTTATGTGCGGGAGTTCATGGAGCTTTGAAAGCGGCAGGCGTCCACCACAAAGATGCTCGAGGCGTCGGCGGCGTTGCTGCAGAAATCGGGAGATACGATAGGCCATCAGGGGAGCCGGCTGGAGCGCGAGCGTGCCGATCGTGATGAGGTCCAGGATTGCCTCAGCCACTTGGTGAACCAAGTTGCCACACACGTGTTGCGGCTGCGCGATGCCTACCGTCGTGCCAGTGCGATGATGCCGACCGTCGGGCTAAACCCGTTCGACCACCCGGTAGACTTCAACGAGCTGTGGCTTCCTGACCTGGTCTCCTTCTTCACCTATATCTCCGAGGAGCTGAGCCATCTCTGCGCGATGGTGGGGGCTGAGCTGGACAAGGAGGAGTTGAAGGCTGCCGTCGCCGTTGCCGGGCGAATCCTTTCGGGCTCCCTCACCGGAATCCATTCGTGCCATTGGATGCTGTCTTTGACGAGCAGGCTCCCGTCGACCAGGAGCGGGCTCTGCGGGCGGTTGCACCCTGCATCACCAACATCGTGCTCCTCGAGAAGCAGAGGGACTTCGGTGGTGTTTAGGCGCCCTCTGCATGGGCATGTCCATGTCTCAGTGCAACATGACCGTTGGATCAAACTCAGACGGTGCAGATCAGTCACTGTAGCACAAAGCGAGTGGGTGTGTTTGGTTGCATTGTCATCTCAATATAGTTGTTTCCTCTTCATGTATTTTTGGTAACCTACTAGTGTGGACTCATGCACCCTTCATGCACTTTGCCAAACACCCAAAAGTGGGTCGAGAAGGGAACTATTGCTCCCATCCCGTGCACCCTTCATACACCCTGCCTAACACTATTCCTGCTTCATATGGTTCATGTTTTGTGGAGTACTGTAGCACCGTACTCTCCGTGCGCTGTAGACCTAGTTCTGTTAACATTGATATCACCATTCATTCTCGATCGGACAGTCGAAAAAGCAGTACTATGTTACATATAGTTGACATGCGCACAACATCATTTGTTATCGTCATATCTTACTGCACTAGCAACAAGATTATGTAGTACTGACATATGAACCACTGCACATGCCTAGTAGTAGGAGCACTGTGTATGTTCAAGTGGCTGTTGTGTTTCACACTCCTCCGTCGTAAGAGTGGAAACGCTTGCTGTAATCATTTTTTTCTTCAGAAAAACAGTGGATGCGCTCTACCATGTGGATCCTCCTCCAGCCATGCACTAAATTACTCACTTTCGCCGATGTGTGGAACAGCCAGCACCTGGGTCCACCAGCCATGCACTAAATTACTCCGTGACGGTAGACTACCCCGATCGAAGCGCCGCAGTAATGCCCAATGAGCCGTCAAATCACAAAACCCCCTCCTTTCCAGCAGTAAGTTGGACGGACGAAGCAACTATCATTTCACTCTTCTCTCTCAACTTCCTCTCTTGAAGAAAACGCCCACTTGCCTCGCTTCTCCCTCATCTCGTTCCTCCTTTCACTCTTCTCTCTCAACTTCCTCTCTTGGATGGACGCTGGAGCACCGGCCGACGTGATGTCTATGGCTCTGGCCAAAACCGTCGAGGCTCATGGTACGAAGAAGCGCAAGCATCCCGCCGAGACTACCGCAGACAAGCTCAAAGCCATCGCTCTGTCAAAGCCCCCCTCTCCGGGATCCCTCATTAAGCAAGTCCAGGTAATGTCTCTTGTTGACAATCTTTTTCTCGATCTTGATTGTTTTTTTTCATCTAACACACAGTACTAGTACTGGTAGTACAACTTTCTGGGTGATCTTGCATGTGATTTTAGTGTGCCAAATGACGGTTCTAAATTCCTCTTTTGACCAAAACATGCGAGAGGTTGACACTGATTTCTTATAGATTACTTTCAACTACTCCCTCTGTCCCAAATTTCTTTTCTTAGATTTGTCTAGATACGGATGTATCTGTGACTTGATACATCCGTATCTAGACAAATCTAAGACAAGAATTTTGGGACTGAGGGAGTACTTTATGAACATCAATGCTACCATTGAAGAGGGTATATTTGCCGTAGTAACTTGTGTTATGGATATTGTAAGTAATCCCTCTGCTCTCAAGCCTTTGAAGACATGTTCTAGTGTTTTTGTTCACTCATTTATGTGCGTATATGTAGTCATATATGGAGTATAATATCGAAAATCATCTTATATTTCTGAACGAAGGTAGTAATAAAATTTGGTTTCTGTTTGAATTAGAACCAGGTCCGTGGTGGAGATGAAGTTCTCAAAGTCATGTCGTGTGAACTGGAAGACCTGGGCATGAGTTCTACTGCTAAACTATCCAGCTGATGTGTCCTTGTCGCCATGTGTCCTAAACTAGTGTTTTCCTGTAGCATTGTTGTCAGGCGTGTTCTCGAGTTGTACTTGACCACAACAATTTCCTGGTTGTGCCTTCGATTACGAAGTGTGTGGTTCTTGTAAAGCTTCCCAACAAATCTGATGCGGCATGTCTTCATCATCATGTTTATGAGTGGAAAGACCACTCTGTTAGGTTCTCCAAGGTTGATGAGATGGTGATGGTGCATGTAGACATCTCTCACGAAGTCCATGGCCTAGTCGGTTATGCGGGGTTCATCCCGTAGGTCGGTGGCAAGAGATAGTCTGCAGAGTTTAATTAGTGCAACTTTGCTTGTCTATAGTAAGTACTATTGTTCAGTACTTGATTTGTGTTTGTGAATCCTATATTGTTTATTAGTACTGCCGCTTTTGGTGTGTGGTCAGTCCTGAGAACGGTCTATGTTAATGTCTGTCCACTCAATTCAGTCTGTATATTTTGAAGTATCCAGATCATATTTTTTGTGAGGACGGTTTATCAGTTATGGTTACACTCCAATATCTGTATGCATTGCAGGGTTTATCCCACCCACCAGGATTTCCAGTCCCATGGATGTTCGGTCCATACGATTTGTCATGACCTTTGAACTGTCCTGCTTATGGGAGTAGGCAGGGCCCCTGCATGCCACCCGTAGTTGGATGATCAATCTTCTGTTTAGTACTTCAACATAGTGATTTCCTGGTAAGGATTCACTCGTGTCACATCAAGTAAATCTTATTGATTTACTGTCTAAATCTTATTGATTTAATGTCATGTTTTCTTTCTTTTCCTACAATTTTATGATGCAGGTTTTGCCATGTGACATTCATCACAGAATAAACCATTTGGTTTGATCTGCGATGGCTATTTTGCAGGTTTCACTTCTTATGTCGTGTCAGTAACGAAGGCACTGTCCATCACTTATATTACTGGAAAAAATTGGATCAGTCCGTTGTCTGAGTACAAGTTGAATCCCTATGATGAACTACAGTTTGGTTTAACAAAAATGCCACAATTAGTCCTTCTCGCGTTTAAAAGAAATGAAGAAAAAACGGGATCACGGTCACGGATCCTAGTTAAGTTAGAAAGCTGATCATAGCAGACCAAACGCGATCGCCGCTGTCTCGCACATCGGTACCACCTTCAGCAACGGATCGAGCACCAACAGTTGCTCTAGCACTGACAGCGGCAGCAGCTCAGTATGATCTAGCTGAGGATTGGGCACCGACCGCGTCAGCGGATTAGTCTGATCTACCAGAGGATCGGGCATCGACACCGGCACCTGCTTCGACACAGCAGCAGCGGCTTCGGCACCTGCACCAACACTTGCACTTGCATCTGCTCCGGCCCGTGCAGCGGCAACCGAATGAGCAGTTGCACCGGCAACAGACTGGGCTGCAGTTTGCACTTCATGTACCAAAGTCCTTACAAAAACCGACATGTCCACCTTCTTGGTAAGCATTGGCCGCCCAAGTGCTTCGTTCTTTTTTCTTTCCATGTTGTTTCACATGATTCACTGTGTTGATCTAACTATTTGGGTATGTCTTCTTGTTTGCAAATAGAGAATTCCTAGAGCAACGAGGGAGTCGTTCAACAATGCGAGCGACCGCGGCCAAGTTTCTCTTACCATGCGCAGCCTTGGTGTGAATGAACCTGCTCAATATACCGTAAGTACAAAGGATGGTCGCATGATGATTGATGCTAAAGGATGGTCAAGGTTCAAATCTAAATCATATCTTGCGGTAGGGGATGATGTCAAAATTGAACTTTCTCGGCAAGGAGAGCTGGTCCAAATCAACTTTGAAATTCTTCAGTAGCAGCACGCAACTGCCGAACTGATCTATCCTCCGAGAGATTTTGATGTAATAATCTGGCATGGTGAAACAAGTGTCCAGTGTGTATAAGTAGTACGATAGTATTATTTATCACATGGTATATCGTTGATAGAATTGCAACTCTCATTGATGGTTAGGAACTGTCGTTCGATTTCATTCCAACGGCTGCCGTGCTTTATTCAATATTGTGTATTCGCCTTGCGACAGCATCTAAAACCAGCGCCATACCGACCGCTTGCAATATGAAAAGCGTTGAGGTAGAACACATGGGCCCCCAAACATGCAGGGTGGGCCTGCGGCCCAAAGTCTAGAACCGTGAGCTTGTCTGAGTATTACATTCTCAGCTGAACCCCCATAATGCCCGTGCATTGCACGTAACATGAAGATGCATTTGTATGAGTATTTTATCTTGTGAGAGAAAAGGATGAATGAGGGAAGGCCTTATTTGCAAATGTGGAGAGGTGTGTGGGTACCTTTTTGCAAAATTGCCATAGTTTCCTTCCTACGTCAGATATAAATCGCGGCCTATATTGCAGGATGGCAGGCACACCATCATCACCAACTCGTCTATACTGTGTTAAGAACAACTCTGTTTTTTATAATTATATATGTTATATATATTCCCCTTGATTTTTCTTATGTATAAAGTTGTGATATAAAATATTTGTATATTTCTTTACAGAGGGAGTATCTCTCTATCAAAAATACATTTATGTGTAACTAGTTACTCCTGTCTTTCTACTTCCTTTCGCTGATATGTGGGGAAACCGGCAACGGGGTCCACATGCCATATGCACAAATTAGAGTGCACAACTGCACGGTAGACACACCCCGGTCGTAGTGCCGCAGTAATGCCCAATGAGCCGTCAAATCACCCCGGTTCCAGCTTTAGCAGTAAGCTGGATGGACAAAGCGGCAATATTTCACTGGGCCTGAATCCCCTACTCCCTCATCTGCTTTTTCAGAGAAAAACCCCTCTTGGTGATTGCATAGGGTTTTCTCATGGAGAACCAGGTACGGATTCTGCATCCATCCCCGATAAATCCAAGTCCCTTGGTTGCAGGTAATCCTAGGATGGCAGCCGTCGCCGTTGATGCATTTTTCCTCCTACTGAATCTAGTGTGTTTCATTTGCAGTGCCCAAAGTGCGAGGACCCTACAGGTTTCTGCGCCCTCGGCGAGACGCCACACTTGTTCCTTCTCATCCTAACACAGGATTTTAAAACGCCCACAGTATGTTCCTAGAATCCTCTTTTCTATCCGGGAGGGTGGGGTTTTTTTGAACATGTTGTCGACTAATTTGGAAATTTGGACTGCTATATTTGGATAAAAGGTACTACTAGTACGATGGTCAACACTAACGTGAAGGAGGAAGTTATTTCTAGATTTGGATAGGGAATACATTGTGTTCTCATGTTATTTTTCCTGCAGTGCATTATTTGCTCTACCAGAACACATGTACCCAAGATGCTCGGCCTTGCCATAACTGAATACACTAGTTTAATGGTCACAGTGAAGACAAGCCATGGATATAAGTTCCGAGTTGGGTTCATGAACCAAGAAGATTCCTGCTTTTTTATGGCCGAACTTGGATAAACTTTCTCAAGTGTTACAGACTAAAAGTAGGCGCACGAATGTTGATGGAAATAGCAGAACCTGGTCTCATCTTCACTGTGATCTTCCACCCCGACGTCGTTCCAATTGTCCATCCATGTTAGTTTTGTATCTGGTTCTTGCTTGTTGCCTCGATTACTTCTTAATCCACCTATTCTGTCTAACTAATCACAATTTAACTTTAGAAGTAGCAATGAATCTTTCACGAAGATGCTACTTCTAACTAATATTTTCTTATAATTGGTGGCACGTGTAGGTTTTTCAGAGTTAAGCAGGCTGCTCGTTTGTTATTCTGTAATAACTCGGCTGTTACTGATGGCACTGAAGTTGACTGGGACGACATCCACAAGTTCCTACACTTTATTGATCGTCTTGAGGTCCTTGTGGGGCGTTTCAATGGTGGAAGGCCACGTGGGATATGTGTGCCACTGCTGCACTCATTGAACAGGTCCAACTGTGTCGAGAAACTTATGGTACAAGTTGTTTTCTGTTATATATGTTGTTCATAAACTATTGCTTATACACAGTTTTACAGCTGTGATCTTCTTGAAACAGAAACTGCCCAGTTCTATTGTTCCTATACAGATTCCTGACCATGGTCAGGTCAGACTTGCGCTTGGTCACAACATGATGTTTATGTCGACCTACTCCATTCCCCTTGGAGGTGAAAAGATACTTATTCATGGGTGGTCTCAAATAATGAAGGCCCGTCCACCTTGGAGAATAGGACAGAAGATTATGTTCATGCTTTTCCATGGCTCTAAAGCGAATATCCTGTTTATTGACCACATTGTGAGATGAAGCCACTTTCAGAAGGTTGTGGATGTGCGGGGTGGCGCCTGGGGCTTGGCGGCCTCACCCTTGGTTAACTGTAGGCAAAGTAGCACTATTCAAGGCGTGCTTTGTACGGTTGAACCTGTATAAGTACTCATAATGCTTTCAGCTTTGGTTGTTAAGTGCCCCTGCTGGTTTCAGTTAAGGTTGTTAAGTACTCCTGCTGATTTTATAGTCTATCGTGTTTCTTCAGTCATGTCTTCCTCCAGCCGCCAAAACCAAACCAGCGCTGGCGGGGCCGCCTGCTTCCGCCTCCCACGACTGGCTACGCCTCAGCGCACGCATCGCCACCCCACCGTCTCCTAAATCATTAATGTCGACATCCTCCGTGCACTTTGGTGCGCTCGTCGCGGCGCCGCCCTCTCGCATTGTCAACATGGTCAATAAACAACAGGAATCGGCAGAAGTACATGGAGAGGATGACAGTAGGGGGCCACCATGTCAGCATATGGAAAAATAAAATGCTTCCTCCTAGTGATTTCCTCACATCTCGGACCCACGACATTGTGAGTGTATATAGTCAATAGACAAGAGAACAGCACAAGATCGGCTGACGCGTGGGACGTAGCTGCTCGAGCAGTATTTTTTTGTTATTGTTGAGACGGAGCAGGGTTTGAACTGGGCTGTGGCCTGTCTAGCCCAGGCTTATATTTTTTGTTCACCATGTGACCAGCCCAGCTATTTTTTCTTTGTGAAAATGAGCCCAGTTTATTTTTTCTGAAGAATACCCAATCCAGGCCTACTTATTTTTCTATGCCCTGATGGGCTGCAACTCTTTCAAGACGCGTGCAAATCTTGAAAGTAATATGAAATGGGTTGTAAATATAAAAATAGATGACAAATTGGCAATTACTTTATAATTTCTGAAAACTTTCACATTTTCAGATTCCTATTTCACTAGGCATTAACCTAATTTAAATATATCTTCAAAGTACTTTAAATCTGGCTCGACATTTCGGTATTTAAAATAGTTTGGAACCCACAGAAATATGCAAAATTGGCCTTGGACAACCAAAAATATGACTGCAATAAATTGCATAAGAAGTTGCAATGAGCTATATATAAATTATTAAGAAAAAAGTGGTCTGACTTGTGGGCCTGTTAAGTTGACGTGTATGCAAGATTTTTTTAGTTATTATATATGTCAACAAACGATTCTAGCAGACGTAACCATTGGATGTCAATCCAACGGCCGTCGTGTTTCTTCAATCTCTGGTCTTCTTGCTCCAGCCGCCAAAGCAGCGCCGGCGGGACCGCCTGCTCCCGCCTCCCATAGCCGGCTGTGCTGCCGTGCAGGCCTCACCGCCCCCTACTACTCCAACCGCTGGCGAGGGCATCCCTCTACTCACCCACACCCCCTGTTATTCTGCAGCGACAGCAGCCTCACACCGCAGCTGAACCCTCGTAATCCTCTCCGCGCGGGCTTCCACTACCGCGTCTTCCCCGGCTCCGCGTCGTCCCCTTCCTAGGCCTCGCTGTCGTCCACCTCCATGGTGCTCTCTACGCGGCCTGGTCAATGTGGAAAATGACCGACTTCCATCGGAAGAGTACTGTACGTGGAGAAGCTGACAGCTGGGTCCACGACAGCCGCAAGGAAGTGCCTCCTTATTATGCGGAAAACAATTATTCCTCCAGCTGACAGCAGGGACCCACCGGACGGGCCACCAGTATTTCAAAGAAGAAAAAATGTTTCCCCCTGACTGTTGGGACCCACCGGATAGGCCACCATATTTCATGTAAAAAATGTTCCACTTGCTGTCAGCTCGGACCCACCGGAAGTGCCTCCTTATTACGAATAAAAAAAATGAATACCCCCTGCTAGCTGGGACCCACCTTGGTGGGAGGCTGACTTGTAGGCCTACTAAGTTGACTGGGATGGAGGCCTTTGTCAACTTTAGTCAATATGAACGATTCTAGCTCCAGTGACCGTACGATGTCCATCCAACGGCCGTAGTGCTTCTTCAACCTCTGGTCTTCTTGCTCCAACTGCCCAAAGCAGCGCCGGTCGTGCCGCATGCTCCTGCCTCCCGTGGCCGGTTGTGATGTCGCGGAGGCCTCACCGCCCCCTACTACTCCCACCGCTGGTCAGGCCATCCCTCTACTCACCCACACCCCCTGTTATTCTGCGGTGACGGCAGCCTCATTCCGCAGCCGAACCAGTGAACCCTCATACTCCTCTACGCGTGGGCATCCACTTTCGCGTCTTCCCCAGCTCCGCGTCATCCCCTTCCTAGGCCTCACCGTCGTCCACCGCCATGTTGCTCTCGGTGCGGCGTGGTCAACGTGGTCAAGGAACGACTTCCATCGGACATGGACTATACGTGGAGAGGCTGACAGCTGGGTCCATAGCCGCAGCAAGGAAGTGCCTCCTTATTACGCCGGAAATAATGATTCCTCCACCTGACAGCAGGGACCCACCGGACAGGCCACCGTATTTAGTGAAAAAAATGTTTCCCCTCTGACTGCTAGGACCCACCAGCTACATCTTCGCACGCAAGGAAGTGCGTCCGGGCAAAAAAAACGATTCGCCCCCCTGACTGCTGGGACCCACCATCTACATATCCGCACGCAAGGAAGTGCCTAACAGTCGGGACCCACTTGCTCGAAGCGTACGTAGCGTTGTCATTCTGGTCGCGAACGTGTACGTACATATATACTGGTCGATGTAGAGGCGCGCACGTGTCTTAGTAGAGGCGCGCATGTAGCATGTACACGTACGTACATCGGCCAGTGTGCAAACAAGAAAATACGGCCACGTACATACATATGGGCGGGATCTCGAACGCCTACTCGTGCATACGTATGGCCAAGGCTCGTGTACATGGCTCGGTCAGAACGGAGAAGCTGCGTCGTCGTCGTGTTCATGGGGAGCCAACCGGCTGGGTCGGAATGGAATGCATCGTCGTGTTCATCGGCAGGGCTTGGACGGAACAGGCGATGGAAACGAGGCCTGGCATACTGCACAATGGAGGAAATGACCTTGTGTTTGACCAGCCACGTTCGAAACGGGATCCTGTTCATCGGGAGGGGTCTGGTGTACCGCAAAACGGAGGAAACAGACTTGTGTTGGACCTCCTATGGTCGAAACGGGGTCCTGTTGATCGGGAGGGGTGTGGCGTACCGCAAAACGGAGGAAACGGACTTGTGTTGGAGCGCTACGGTCGAAACGGGGGTCTTGTTCATCGGGAGGGGTGTGGCGTACCGCAAAATAGGACTCCACGGGATACTGTTCATCTCCACCGTCGACCTCCTCCAGCCTCCACGGGCTACTATTCATCCACCATCGACCTCCTCCAGCCTCCACCTGCGACTGTTCATCCACGGGCTCCTGTTCATCCAGCCTCCACCGCGTGCTACTCCACCCGCTACTGTTCAACCACCCCTCCACGGGCTCCTGTTCATCCACCCCTCCACCATCTACTGTTCATCCAGCCCTCCACGGGGTCGTCCTATTCATCCAGCCCTCCATGTGGTCATGTTCATCCAGCTCCAACCGGCTCGATCGATCGGGGTCTTGTTCATCCAGAG